>NW_024870919.1:4982500-5407500 GCF_019054845.1 Dipodomys spectabilis | reverse complement strand
GAAGCTAATCAAAGAGGAATACAGGAATTGAGAGATCAGGAAGAGAATACACTAAGATCAGTAAAGGCATTCATGGAATCCATTAACAAAGAGCTGAAGGAAGTCAGGGAGACCACAAAGGGAATGCTGAATGGAACCCAACAGAAGGAATGGGAATCCAAGGAAACCATAACCAATCAACTAAGTGATCTGAGAATAAACACTGAACACCAAATTAAGGAAGTAAACAAGTTCATACAAGATCTAAAACAAAGCTTCAACAAAAAATTTGAAGCCATCAAAGCTGACCAATTAGAAGGAAAAGAGATAAAAAACAAAGTAGAATGTCTTGACAGCACGTTATACCATGCAGAAGATTGAATTTCAGGGATTGAAGACAGCCTAGATATTATAGAGAAAGAACATACAACCATCCAAGACAAGTCCAAGAAATATGATAGATCTATCCAACACTTGGAAGACACCATCAGAAATCCTAATGTAAGGATAATGGGTGTAGAGGAGCACCTAGAAACAGAAGTTAATGGTCTAGGAAATTTGTTTAACAGGATCCTAGCAGAGAACTTCCTAAACATGCAAAAAGATAGACCTATTCAGATACAAGAAGCTTTTAGAACCCCAAATAGACCAGACCAGAATAGGACATCACACTGTCACATTATAATCCACACAGGATCAACTCAGACCAAGGAAAAGATCCTTAAAGCTGTCAAGGAGAAAAGATTAATCACTTATAAAGGGAAACCAATTAGAATCACCTCAGATTTCTCAGCAGAGACAATCAAAGCAAGAAGAGCCTGGAATGATGTATGCCATGCCCTAAAAACAAACAACTATCAACCAAGAATACTGTACCCAGTAAATTCTCCTTCATAACTGAAGGCCAAATAAAAACCTTACATAGCAAAGAAAATATGAAACAATACATCTCCACCAAACCAGCCCTACAAAATATTCTTAAAGGTATCCTACACATAGGAAACCAACAAGACCCCAATAAAGGCCAAGTAACTGCACCCAAACTGAGAATCCAAGAACCATAGGAAGAACCCAGATTTCGCAGCCCCCAAGAAGGTGGATAACAAGGCAGGAACTCCCAAATAGGTCTCAGTCCTATCTCTCAATATTAACGGACTTAACTCTCCAATTAAGCGACACAGACTGTCTAATTGGATTAAAAAACAAGACCCTTCTATTTTCTACCTTCAGGAATTACATCTTGCCCAGAAAAACAAACACATTTTCAATGTTAAAAGCTAGAACAAAATCTACCAAGCCAACGTCCCCCATAAATAGGCGAGAGTTGCAATCCTAATATCAGATAAAATAGACTTCAAATTAAAATTCTTGAGAAGAGATAAAGAAGGTCGCTACAAACTAATTAAGGGATCTCTCCTTCAGGAGGATATTCCAATTCTCAATATATATTCGCCAATTAAAGGAGCACCCAAATTTATCCAAGTAACACTACTTTCCCTCAAATCCCACATAGATCCAAAGACATTAATTGTTGGGGATTTTAACACACCACTCTCCCCACTAGATAGATCAACTCGGCAAAAACTCAACAGAGAAACCGCACATCTAAACAGCTGCATAGATCAACTAGATTTAACAGACATCTACCGAACATTTCACCCAGCAGCATCAGAATACACGTTTTTCTCAGCAGCACATGGAACATTTTCTAAAATAGACCACATTTTAGGCCACAAAGCAAACTTGTCTAAATTCAGAAACATTAAAGTTATACCTTGCATTCTCTCTGACCACAAGGGAATATAATTAGAACTCAAGACCAAAAGCCACCAAAGAAAGTCCGGTATCAAATGGAGGCTGAACAACAACCTGCTGAATCCCGAGTGGGTCATGGAAGAGATTAGAACGGAAATTCAAATGTTCATGCTATTCAACAAAAATGAACACACAAATTACCAGCTCTTCTGAGACACAGCAAAGGCAGTACTCAGAGGCAATTTTATAGCTCTGAGCTCCTACATCAACAAATTGGAGAGATCTGAAACCAAAAATTTAATCACACATCTAAACCTCCTTGAAAAAGAGCAGCAAGTTAAACCCCAATCCAGTAGAGAGAAATAAATAATCAAAATTAAATCAGAATTGAATGAATTAGAATCCAAGAAAACTATAGAAAGAATCAACAAAACAAAGAGTTGGTTCTTCGAAAAAATTAACAAAATTGACAGACCCTTAGCGAATCTTATCAGAAAAAGAAGAGAACACACCTAAATAAATAAACTCAGAGATGAGAATGGACACATCACCACGGAAACAACCAAGATTCATAACATTATTAGGGAATACTTTTCAAAACTTTATGCTAATAAGTTTGAGAACTTGACAGAAATGGACCTTTTCCAAGCAAATATTGACATGCCAAAACTAAACCAAGATGAGTTACCATCTTAACAGGCCCATATCAAGCACTGAAATAGAAACAGCAATAAGAGGCCTCCCAGCTAAGAAAAGTCTAGGACCAGATGGTTTTACAGCGGAATTTTACAAGGCCTTCAAAGCAGAACTCACACCAACACTGCTCTCTCAATTTCTTTATTACTCTTTTATTAGCTTCCTCACATTACGAGATTCCTGTTGCTCTCTTTGAGTATTTTTAGCCTGCTCACTCCATTCCTGACTTTCTCTTTTTCTGTTCTTGGCCAGCTCCCCCAATTCCTGTCTATCTCTTTGACTGGTCTCAGCCTGCTCATGCCATTCCTTTATTTCTCTTTGTGTGTTCTCGAGCTACTCAAGCAATTCTTGTATCAATCTTTGAGTAGCTTCCTCATGCTCATGATATTCCTGTATTGAACTTTGGTTTGCCTCATCTCTCTCCCTATCATGTACATTCAGAGTCCTTTGCAGGTTTTCAATCTTTTCATTGCCCATGTTTACCAGTAGTGTTTGTAGAGCTTTCTGGGAATTCTCCAATGGATTATTAATTATCTGTTCTGTCCCCCGAGTATCATGAGTGGGAGTAGGGTACCCGGACTTGCCATTTTTCCCGTGTTTTTACGGCTTGCCCTGCCCTTTTTGGATGAAAGTAACACCAGGTTGTGCTAGAACTCTATCTTAAGGTAAACATCAAACAAAGTCTGTAGATGCACCACCAAAAGTCTGAAGATACACTCTAGTTCAACAGATATATCTATTCAACATCAAACAACTATGTATTAATGGACTACAAACCACAAAGAAGAATTTGGCAAACCAGAAATTATCAGGTTTAGGGAGAGATATTGGTAAAAATAGGAATACAGGGATGTGGAAAGGCAGAGGGTGAGTTAATTTAACTAAGTCCTAATCTCATAGCGGGAAATAGGTTGAATAGAATGATAGGAGAGAGAGAGAAAAAAAAGATAAAAAGAAAGAAAAAATGAGACAAGAAAAAAATAGAAGAACAAATATTAAAAATTTAAAAGTGAAACACTTAAAAACTTAAAAATTATGCAAAATACAAACATAATATTCAAAGAAGAATTTGTATAAGATAAGATAAAGGTAGGGATAGAAAGGAGACGTCAAAAACGTAAAAATAGAAATGCTTAAAATATTATATACATATAAAGAAGTAGTACTGGTATTAAGGAATTTAAGTCTAAAGGTTTTGAATTGAGTAATGAATTTCTGGATTAAGTATGTACACAATAGGTGATAAGGTCTAATAATCGAGTATGGGTATATCTGAGGATGAGCAGAATAGCAATTAAGTCATGTTAAGAAGAACAAAAGAGAAGAAAATGTGAAAAGAATGAGAAGGAAAGAAAAAAAAGGATCAAAAGGTCAGTAGAGCTAAACAAAAAAATTATAAAAAGAAAAATAAAGCAAAACAAGAAAAAAAAAGCACACACACTTATACCCCGAAAATAAAAATTATGAGGAAGAAAAAATTTTAATAGAAAGAAAATTTTTTTAATGTTAAAAATTAAAATTTAAAAAAAGCTTTTGGAAAAATTTTATAAAATACTAAAAAGAGTTCTTTGATTTTTTTGGGGGGATGGGAAGATCCTGTATCTTGTGTCATTAACCAGTCTCTAGTTGGTGTCTGGTCTGTTTGTGGTGTTTGATTTTCCTGTGGCTTGGTTGGTTTCTTAAGTCGGAAAGTTTGAGCAGGCAGAAAAATGCTCTGCTTTACCTAGGGTTTTGTGATCCTCCTCCCATGCTGGTTCAATGGGAGGGAGATCTGCTGTGAGTATCACAAAAGTGGGAGATGGAGGTTTACTCTAGTTTGGAGATGCTGTGATGAGGCTAGGTTCTGGATAGAGTTGAGGCCTTTCAGCAAACAGTAGCTTTTCCCTGAGGGACTAGCTTGTGAGGCACTCACAGAGCCCAGCCTAGAGCCTTTCTCAGGGTTTAAGTTTACTGAATTTCAATTGATTGTCAAGGCTGCTGTAGGGAGGGGCAGCCTCTAGTTCTGTTTATCCAGTGAAGAAATCCACTCCTGGGGCTGGTGGAGCTTGCTCGGCCCAGGCTGGGTGACTTTTCTCTGGGTAGAGCTGAGTCTAGCAAGTCAGGTTAGGTTCCTGTGACCTGCTAAATGTCTCTTGTTTTCTTCCAAGGCCTGAGTTGGAGCTGGCAGCTCAGCCAGGCCTTTGTCAGTATCAAAGATGGAGATCTCTGGTAGTGGGGGGAAGGGGTGGCCTTCCCTCCTTTGCTCCCTGAGAAGGAATGAGGATGTCAGGCTTCTACTCACACCGTGTCTTGGTTCCTGGGTTGTCCCTTGTCTGCTAACTGCAGGATGATGATGTCTGCTTCTTGTCAGTTTTTGCTGGGTTGAGTAGAATCTGCTCAACCGCCGCCCAATTCACTTACATTATTTTATTCTATTACATTTACTTTCATAAAAACAGGGTTTTCATAAAATGATGCATAAAAAAGCCTATATACCCACTTACTTCTTCAGATCTTAACAATATTTATTTCAGAAATGTCTTTAGCTCTATAGTCAATAAACTGAAATAATACTAAAATATTCAAAGGCTTTTCAGAATTTGCAAGACTCGCTCTGGGTTGTTATTTATATTGGAAAAGATATTCGAAAAGCCTTATTTGTTAAAGTTGTGATAGTTACTCCCATAAAAAAGCCATTAGTGAAGATCCCATTGCATGTACAAAACAACTTCAAATGCATCCACAATCTGGAGGTGACACATGCTTTTTGTTTGTTTGTTTTTGAAAGGTACATCTAACAAGCATATCCACAATACTGATTTTCAGTCAATATGATGGGATATTCAAACCTAATAAATACAGGGTTGATTATCTTAGTTACAAAGAAAGTTATTTTCAACAGAAATCCGGAAAGAGTTTATCCACCTTGTGTTTCACAGGAATAACCATGGAGTAACACCTGTTTGGTCAAGTCAGTCAAACTCACTCCATGAGTATATCTTAAAAGTATAACCAATTTAAGAAGTCAAATACATATTTTGTACTGACAGTCATCTTACAAAAATAACTTACTACCTAATTATATCTGTATCTTCTTACCTAACATATAATAAGAGCTGAAAGTAGTCTCTTTTATGTAACTTAATGTTGTATATGCTTTGATTATGATGATGTTATTATTTGACAAATAAAATGTACAGAAGGGTGGCTCCACAGAAATGACATGACAGAACACTGATAAATAAATACATTGCAACACAGTTAGCTCTCTTCAGCCTCACACGGTCCACATTGGCAAACAACATTGCAACAGCACACGCACACATATACACATACACACATGTGTGAACATGTATACACATATACTTGCATGCTAAATTCAGGGTTTAGTACAAAAAAGTACAAATAAAATATTAGTGATTAGGACAAACGTTAATTTGCCTTATTACAAAATAATACACAATCCATTTACCATGGGTGTTACATTTTACTTGCCTCACCACATGTGACCATTTAATTTATTTTAATTCATTCATTCATTCATTTGTTTGGTGCTAATACCAGGCTTGATCTCAGGGCCTGGCTCTGTCCCAGAATTTGTTGATTTTTTTGTTTTAGATTTCTCAAGCCTAGAATTTTACTGCTTGTCCCACAGCTCCATTTCTAGCTTTTGCTGGTTACTTTCAAATCAGAATCTAATGGACTTTTTTTTTTTTGCGTGGTCTGTTTTCAAACCACAATCCTCAGATTTCATCTTTCTGATTAGCAAGGATAAACACATGAGCCACTAGTCTGGCTTCTAGTTTTTCCTCTATAGCTATCTAATGCACATACTTAGATAGTAATTTAAAACTTAGAGTATAGAAGAAAGTTGTACAGTGATGATATTGTCCTGTCAGAAATTTAAGCTAGTAAATTTCTTCTTAAAACCATAAACAAAAATGCCATGATATAATATAAGGGAACTCACTATTGAACATATGAGTTTTAAGAGCTTTCTAATAGATCCATTGTTTGTTACCCAACATCTGTATAATGCAGTAGTAAAATAGAAGTCCTTTGTAGGAATACTTAATTACCTTGTTTTTAAAGACACTTGTTTTCATCTAAAAAAGTAGGCCTCTCTATTGTCTTCATGTGATTTTGATGATTGAAGGTGCTTAATGAGAAGTCAAAGTTCATTACTAACCCTTTGCTATCAATTACCTCTCACCTTTTCTTCTTGGAACATATAATGATAAAAGCAATAGTTCAGAATCAGCAAGCAATAGTTCAGATTCACACTTCCAGTGCAAGTGGATTACCAGTAATTAATCCTTGATACCATTTTCCACAAAGTTTTGTCCCAGATATAATCGGCCTGCCTTCTCTAGCTGCTTTCCTAGCCTGGACCTATTCCTTCACTTTACAGGAAAAGTGTGATTTAACTGATTTCAGTCAGATCTGTTACTAGAATTTTCAGAGATTTAGATTCTTGTCTGTAATTTGGTCAAAGCTATGTCTCTATATGTAGGCTATTAAAAATGTATGTTCTAATTTCAATAAATACATAAATTCTATTTCCATCTCTTGTAAAAAATAAAACTGTTTGCTCTATAAATTGATCAGAGGCATGGATTTTGTGGCTAGCTAGGTCATTGCACATCTGTCTCTCTCTTTCTCTCTCCCTTTCATGGTTCTCATAGATAATATGACTGCTCCATAATAATTCTAATTTATTTTGCTTTTACATTTTTGGTTGCATCATTTCACTTTCTGCTCTGCCATTTCCCAAATCATTTACATAGAAGGCATTATTTCATATTTTCTCATTCCTAGAATAAGCTGCACATGAGGACACCACTGGTCCTCATTTTCAGTCTATACCTTTGAATATGGAGGAAAACCTTTCCTCTGCTCTCTATCAATTCCCTACTCTCCAGTTAGTATAATTTCGAAGAGTAAAAATGGAAAAAGAAAAAATATCATGGTGAAATAACAGATGTAGAAATTTCACTGGATTTTTCTGACCAGTTCAACCAACGTGAACTATTGGGGAATACATGTGTACCTCATTCCCACTGGTACTCAAGGTCTCTGGTTAAGCAATTCTGATGTAGACAAGGAAAAAAATGAAAAAGTGAGGAATGGTAACATTTGCAAAAAAAAAATGGAGAAGTATTCAAGCAAATTTTTGTTTGGGCTGCTGAAAATAATTGGCTTACTACAGTACAGAGACTACTTTCCAAAAAGAACACTCATGTGAATACTACGGATGATGATGAGTATACCTCTCTTCATCAGGAAGCCTACAGTGGACACTTTGACATTGTCCATGAATTGGTGGCGCAAGGCAGATATTCATGCAATAACTGTGAATGGCTGGGCACCCCTGCACAGTGCTTATATGTGGAATAATACCAGAGTGGCTTCTTTCTTAGTTCATCATGATGCAGATACCACTGCCCAAACTAAAGTCCTCTTGACCCCCTTGCATCTTGCTGGTTGAAATAGAAATAGAAAAGATATGCTGGATCTCCTTCTATTGAATCATTATATGAAACCAGGTCTGAAGAACTTGGAAGAAGCTGCATTTGATGTTGCCAAAAGGATAAATATGTATCACTACCTCTTTGAAGTTGTGGAAGGCTTTAAAAATTGTTCTCCTAAGTAATAATGGTTTGGTTAAGTTTCTGAAATTTTAAAAATGCCAATCCATCTTTGTGTCCGTACAAAATATTTTCACAATACAAAGCAACGGCAATATCTTACTTTAAAAATTCATGGATTCCATCGTATTGTATACATCTATAATGATTTCTGCCGAGTTTGTGATTTTTTAAATCAGAAATCATTTTAACTTATCTGTTGAAATGAGTAGTACAGAAACTAAAGATATTTCTGGTGCTTGTCTGAAAAAAGTATATTTTAAAATAATCTGTATTTTGTTTGTACAATGTCCAAAATGTATTTCATTTGTTCCTGGATATAATACTTTGAATTCTACATTGTTTTATGATATATCGGTTCATTATTAAATGTGTTATTTCAGATAGCATTCCATATAGAAACAGATTAAGATTCCTTTTTATCCTAGGCGTATATAGTATTTTATTTCTTTGGGATAAAATGACAATGATATCTAATTTGAGAAGTTTTGTAAAGATTATGCTATGTAAAGGCCTATCTAAATTGAGGATTTAGTACACTGATGTCAAACTAACTTTCAGATCAATGAATTACATTTATTGTTACATTTGCATTTGTGTAATCAATTTTTTAATAACTGTTTTTAATTTCTTGCATCTGAAGAATGAAAAATATGGAATACTTCACACATTTTCATATCATGCTTGTGCAAGTGCCATGTTAATCTCTATATTGTAATTTGGGTAAAAGGGCTGCTGAAGCATGTAGTATCCTGTAAATTTAAGTAGTTAATGATGCAGTCTTTATACAGGCATATATCCTTGATTAACTCTTTGTAACTAGGAAACCTTATTGTTCCTAAAAATGCTATTGATCTTAGTTCTCTAAAATTCTGTGTATATTGGAAAAAAAACTTATATTGTTTGGTCGATTGCTCACATTTGCAATTTTTTTGTCAATGACTATTTTAAATATTTTTCATTTTAAATTTGATCATACTTTGAAGCCTTTATAGTTAGGTCCAAAGGTGATCCTTTTCAAGTACTTATTTATCAACTGAGTTAGCTTTGTGGAGCTAATGGATTCAAATTAAGTCTTGCTTAAGAGCTACTTGTAAACTTCTGCAGTTTAAAAGTTCCTAAATGAGGTCTTACTGGCACAAATGTCTACCTGACCCTTTACTATTCTTCCATGTAGCAACAGTCCAATCAGAATATCTTACCCTGACAGCCTAGATTTTCTTATTGGAACAAAACTAATCTTAGTTAAAAGAGATCATAGAGAGATGAACAGTTAAGATAGAATCGTTTAGACTAGAAGGTATTTTATCAAAAAATAATTGTTTTTATACCTAACATTTCAAAAGTGGCTAAAGCCAAAAAGGTGAAAAAATTTTCACATGCACGATTACTACTAATGTCCTGGCTAGTCTACCATCCAACCAGGAAGGAATTTACACTACTGCCTTTCATTCACCAAATATTTTCATAGTTACAAGAGAAGTCTATATGTTTCTCCTCCATATTAGGCCTTAAATTGGTAATGTTTTAATCACAGTGTTTACTCTTGCCTCTAGGCTGTAAATCTACAAATGGTAAAGCTTTAGGTCCAACTCTACCAAACACTGAGGTAGAAATAATGGAATAATACATTAAAACACAGTTGCCTTTGATTCCCTAACCATAACAAAACATTGCAAAACATGTGCCTTTTTCTTATATTATATATAGTTATATATTTTATATTTATACATGCTGATATTTTATTTCACACATTGAAACTTACTAGAATTAATTGATAATTTGAAAAATAAATAGATATATATTACAATAAATAGATTGGAATATAAATAATTAGGTTTAGAATATACATATTAGAATATGAAAAGTATCAATGCAATGTCTTCTGTATAAACTTGTGATACGTTCTAAGTGTTCTTGGTCTTCAGAATTCACATTGTAAAAAAAAAATGTTATTTTCCTCTAATCTGTAAAGGAATTTACTCTGCTGCTCTGTTATTATTTTAACTCACTGGTTCCAAAATGTTTTTCTCCATATTTCTGAAGCATTCCTGCTGATTTTATGCAAATTTTGCTGATACGATGTCTAAAAGGTATTATTCTTCTGCAAGACACACATATCCTAGGATCCCAGGTCTCAGTTATCCGCATCATCAAGTAACAAGGGCAAGACTTCTCATCGAGGCCCATGCAACATGCCAACAGAAAGTAATTGAAAATCCATCTCAATTCCTGACGACACTGGAATTAGCAGTAAGCAATTGTGAAATGCAAAGCAATTTAAAATGAAATATGAGATCACAAAATCTGAAAGAAAGTACAGTAATTCAAACTTTCAATTTACAAATGACCAGCCCATATGAGTGAACAAGATCACAAATGTCACAAATTATTTTTAATACCCCTCTCCTAATAATTACTTAAAAATTTCAGTCCAACATAAGTAGGCCAAAAAAATAGTTCCTAGAATGATAGATTCATGGGGCTGGGAAGGTGGCTCAGTGGTAGAGCGCTTGCCTTGCACGCTCGAGGCCCTGGGTTCGATTCCTCAGCACCACATAAGCAGAAAGAAAAAAGCCGGAAGTGGCGCTGTGGCTCAAGTGGTAGAGCGCTAGCCTTGAGCTGAAGAGCTGAGGGACAGTGCCCAGGCCCAGAGTTCAGGTCCCACGACCGGACCAAAAAAAAAAAACAAAAAAAAACGAATGATAGATTCATAATTGGTCTACCAAGGTTAGGAAAATTTGACTAACAGGTCAAATATAATTCACAAAAACATTAATTGAGAAGATCGTTAATGCTTCAAAATACTGGTACTTCAGTAAAACTTGGTTCTGTAGTATATAAATGTTATCATTCACAAACAAATGATAACCTATTTTTAATCTCCTGAAAACAGATTCCTATTCAAATAATCTTTTAAAATCATATTCACCAAAGTAACAATTGACAAGTTGATGATAATTAGTGACATTACAATCATTTCAAGTTTAGGGTGCAAGTTACAATAGAGTTGATTTATTTACCCAGCACTAATGCCAAACAAGTTCAACCATTCATTAAAGTGTAGAAATAGTACCACCCACCATTTGTGTTGTTCAGTAGGTGCCTTCCAGGAATGTGTTAAATAGATCAACCTCCCATAATTCAAACTCAAACACTAGCTAATAAAGTAAATTTCATCACTTAATAAGGTACATGTTAAAAAGTCACAAATAGTTGCCTTATCATATGTTGTTTTATGTTTTCCCTATCTGTCTAACATAGTAAGAAATATGACTTAAAGTCATGAATATGAGTACTCATCAGAGATGTGACAAACATAAAATCTGTCTTCTATTTCTCTCATATTCCTCTATAGTAGTAAATCATAGTAGTTTTCTTCTTTTTCCAAAACTTATAGGTAGTAGAAAATATTATCCCATGTAAAATAAAATAATCACAAGCCTTTTTACAAAGCCATTTCTAAAATTTGGTAGTTAGGAATATATTCTAAGCCATTTTTAAACTTTCTTGTTGACTAAAGATTAATCTTCCAAATGGATGAGAATAAAATCACGTCTTGGTGCTTCATGTCTCCAGTCTTGCCAATTGTTATTGCAGATGAACGAATTGTGGAAATATAAACTGACATCAGTTCAAGTATAAGCAGGATTGAAACTCCATGGAATGTATATAAACCTTTCAACTTATTAACAGACAGTTTAACAGAATGACTATCAGGAAGTTGAAACCAGAGAAGAAAGACATAGAATGAATGAAAAATGGAACGAGGGGCAAGTACAGCTAGAATACTCAATGTACACATATGATAAAGGAAGTAGTAAATCTGAAATAAATCTTGGAGAAGGGGTTGGCTGAGAATGATAGAAGGAGTCACTCTGATCCAGGAATATTGGACAATTTGATAGACATATTTATTGTAATACACTTGCACAACCTTTTGAGATTTAGTTTCAAAACACGAAACAAAAACACACAAAAAACACAAACAAACAGCAATCTCTAGAGAGGATGAATATGACGTCTCAAAATTTTAAATAGTTAATGAAGGGTAGTCTTGGGAAAAGCAAGCAAAGTTGTTCAAAGAGGGCAATTTGGGGTATCAGAGAATTTTGAATAGATTTAAATAGGTTGTCTAAAGTTAAGAATCACCAACATCTGCTGTAAATATTTTCTACTGTGAGTTCTCTTTGTCTGCAATGGATACTCCAGTGCTCAGCACGCTTGATAGCTTGTAAAGATAGAATGGAAGAAACAAATCAAGAACCCATTACTCCACTGGAGACAGAAGAGTCCTTTATGTTTTCTCTCCTCTCTCTTCACTACTCTTTCTTCATACTTTTAAGTCAAGTGATTTTGAATTATATCTTTCATTCTTTGTTCTGGCAAAATAATTAGCCAAAATAATTTACTAAATATTATTTGCCATTTTTTTCTACCATGCTGTTTACTTATCCAAGAGAGTCCATTAAACTTCACTCTTGCATTTGGTTGCCACGAAAACCTAACATCTATGTTAATGAGGACAAACTCTAATGTAAAACTTTGTCTCCATAAAACCAGTCCAAGAAGCTGTGATCACAAAAATTTAGCTATACTTTTTTTCTTTTACCTTGAAAGTCTTCTTGTGTCTAAAGGGTCACAAAATAATTACTCCCCCACTTTTTGGTTCAATCACTTCTATCCTAAAAGATATATTTTGCTAACAAGGTGCTTAGAGGATGTATACTCCACTTTAATCTTCTCTCGTAATACTCTCCTTAGATAACATATCAGGAACAAAGTTATTCTTTCCAAAATTAATTCAGTAGATTACATTCTCTTGGTCTTGCTTTTGCTCAACAAGATGTATGGAGAAAAATAGAGTTAAATCACCCATAACTTGCATGACAGTGTCTGTTACAAAGGTCAATACTTCTTTGTCCTAGTTCTATGTCCTCCTCATAGTTCTTGCTTGATTTCCAATTAATCATACCTTCTTGGCTGCAAGTCTAGTGAAGCTGAAGGAGTATAAGGCCTCCCCCAATGCTACATCTTCATGGTTTCTCTTTTTAAACTCTTTTATTTGGTTGTGGATTTATGTTCATGTCTTCATTCAATCTGTTCTACATTGTAGTGAGACAAATAGGCTCTGTAAAATCACTTTAGGTAGCAAATATATTAACAAAATCTATATCAAAAAGTTTTGGAATCCCTCTACTGCTGAAGCCAATACGCTTAGCTAGGGCTTCTAAGAACACCTTTTATTACCTTTTCAATTTGCTCAATTCTTTTCTGATCCCAAAACTTTTTGGCTAATGTAATAAGAGAAGTCTTCACTATCTCATGTTAATAAGGATATTATATTTTGTGAGCTACTTAGAAATGTGAAACCATTGGTTTGAGGTATCCAATCAGATATTTTTTTTTTTGTTTCAGTGCTTCACATGCAAAGACATTGTGTAAAGTATTATAAAGAGAAAAGTGTATACCCAATACCTTCTTTCATTGTTGAGGGCACTTTCTCTCTAAATATTTTGACCCAAATTATCTTTTTCAGAGAATTACTGTTTGGTAATTAAAGTCAATTCACAAATTTTGATGTCTTTTTTTTTAAAAGAAGTTTGAATTTAAATTCCACTACAACCTTGTTTCACACAGTGAGAGTATATGTCCTGGGTAAGGATAATTCTCAAGGGAACCTATAGGATTAATAGCAAGGTTTATGAGGTTTGTTTTTTTAGTGTGAAAATGAGCCATCTTCACCCACATTGCTCCCTCTCAGCTAAGTCTCCATGGATTTCTTTGCATGAAAGCCTATTTTCCCAGGCAATTTTAAATTTCGTTAATAGGCTAAGTTGTTAAAAAGTTTGAACAATTAAAATTTACCTGGCATAATTTTAAAACTCTTTTGAAATTCGTTTATCAGAATCGCTAATTTACTAATTCTAATTCCAACTTTACCATCAAAAACTGTTAACATGCTGTTTTCATGGTATAGTGTCCATGAAACTATTATTTTCCAATGTCTTTGTTATGCATATATATGACTATATAAGCTGATGCTGAACAAAATGAACTGCAAGATATAGAAACAGATTTTTATGAGCGGTTTGTGTTTTTAATGTACTATGTGATTTCTATTTTCTTTGGGTTTTTTCCCCTATGGTTTGTCCCCGGCTGTATTTGATTTTGGTACCCTGTGTATTGTGTATACATTTACCTTAATTAGGGAAGGAAAGAGGAACAACACAATGGTGAGACAAAGGACAAAGGGTAAACCAATGAAATAGCAATACTCACAAGACAATATGTTGGAAATGTACATTACAACTTTTGAGGAGTATTGAGGTGAAGGAAAACTGTGAGAAAAAATGAAGGAGGGGTTAACACCTTTGAAAAGTTATGTATTAACTACCTTACAATTACTGTAATCCCACTGTACATCACTTTGACAATAAAATTAATTAAAAAAATAAGTTGCATGAAAAAATTTCACTGTATTGGTATAGTAAATATTATTCTTTATGTAGTAACTTTTAAAAAATTAGTACTATTTTGCATCTAATTTGAATTAATTAAACGTTTTTAATCAGAGGACCATCAACTTGAATCCAACTAGTCAATATTTTCTCTATATACTTGACAATATTTTGAAAAAAGAATCAATTTAGTACTTTCTCATACTCAAACCAAAAACAATTTAATTGTATGGAAACCCATAACTTTAAAAGTAAATAAGTTGTTAAGAGGAGAGAATATATGTGTTCTTCCAAATTCTGATGACTGATACCTACTCATTTTCAAATTCTGAACATTCCATACCTGTTGGCATGTTATGAAATTCTGCAATAGATGCAGTTTCCAATGGGGTGTTACAGATTGAGAAATCAACAGAAAAATAGCCACATTTTAGTAGAGGATAAAACTATGATGCACCTGTAATAATTAATTC
The DNA here is from genome assembly GCF_019054845.1 of Dipodomys spectabilis. Lineage (NCBI taxonomy): Eukaryota > Metazoa > Chordata > Mammalia > Rodentia > Heteromyidae > Dipodomys > Dipodomys spectabilis. The sequence goes on along the minus strand of NW_024870919.1, from coordinate 5,392,509 downwards.
TTCAAGAATAAGCAATTGTTTATCAGAGTAAGTTATTATTTCTATGACCATCAATCCTAAGATTTATGCCATAAAGTCATCCTAGCCCAACAGTTTCCAACTTGTAGGGTACACCTCAAAATTCCCTTAATTCATATCATGAATAGCTTATCTCTATTGTGAAAAAAATACTACACCTCTGCTAATGTGATGCCCTCCATGTTCTGGAAAGAACACCACAATAAACTGGGTTACATCATGTGCCCCCACTAGTATTATTGAGATCAGAACACTTGCAAATATTATTTATACTTATGCTTTTTAACTATCATAGATATTTAGGATGGTAAGATTGGAAGATTAAAGTTCAAAACCCACCCAGGGAGGACGGTTCCCTAGATACTTATCTCCAATAAACTTCTTAAAAAAGCCAGAAGTAAGTGGCACTGAAGTTGAAGTGGTATGGCACGAGCCTTGAGGATAAACAGGCTCAGAGACAGTGTCCAGGCCCAGAGTTCAAGCCTTATGACAAATCAATAAAACAAAAACAAAAATGAAAACAAACCCCAAACCTAGCAATTTTCTCATTGTACACAGAGACACATAATTTAGGAAATTGCTCTCTGTGTTACATACAGGTAGAAAAAAGAAGATGTCATACAATTATACTCTTCATACCATGTTACACCAAAGCCTCAAAAATTGCTATTTTCTAAATTAACATCATCTATATGTTGACAACTCTGTCTACATTATTCACATTATCATGTTATACATGAACTGTTGGAATTATCTATTAAGTTCTAATTATAACTCTCTTGAAAGAATATTCTAGGCAACTAGAATGCAAGACTCATTTGTAAATTTGTCAATTAAACCCTCTACTTAAAAAGAATTTTGTAGTATCTTATAGAATATGAAAATAAAAACAAAACAAAAACATTTATTTTAAATCTAAATTCTAATTTAGCAATATCTATAAAGACATACATTAGACAAACTTTGCTTTTTCTCTGGGCTTAAGCTTTTGTAATCCTTCATCAATTCTTTGGAATCCAACAGGATTATGATAACTTTGGATGAGAATTTTGGATGGGAATCAAGAGCCATTTTGCATCTAGAAATGTTGTGTAATGAAGACAGCATTTGAAACACAACTGAGGATTATATATGAGTTCCATTGTAATTGGAATCTTGACTTCTCAAAACATAGTGACAAAATTAGCCCAAACTTCCATCTGTGTATTCCTTTCTTGTTTGGTTTGTTGTATTAAGACAAAATTATACTACCTAGTCCAGGGAAAGTATCACTATGTAATTCCACTCTCTAATCTCCTGTCAGTCTGAGTGCTAGAATTGTAGCCTTGTATAACATTGCCCTGCCATGGTTTCTTGGTTTATTTAATCTAGATACAGACTAGCAATTCTGAACTTCTCCAGTGATATTATCCACTAGACTTCTCAGACTGTTCATGGACTATTTTCAAAGATGTTCTAACATTTGACACAGGATATGAACATTTTCAAATGCACCTGCGGGTTCTCTGATTCATTCCTCTATGTATCCAATCCCTTTAATATTCATTATTTGACTCTCTTACTATCTCTAGCTTACCTATTTAATATTCTCAAACTTTTTTGAAGAAAGGTCACTTGTGGATTTTCTAATTTTAAAAATTATCACTTGATTCTAGTCTTACTCAGGACATATTTTCTATTGCTTTCTAAATTTTCTACATATTCTTAGAGTTGTATCATTTGTGTATTTGTGTGTGCACATTTAAGTGCTTCTGTGTTTATGATTATGTTTGTATGTATGTATGCAAAAGCCTCAAGCTCTTATTTATCAATCTTGCTCATGACTGGTTTTCCATGACCTGAGCCATTCTTCCAATCCAGCTTTTGGCTGGTTAATTATGGATAGTGTCTCAAAAATTTTCTGCCCAGGCAGGATGCAAACTGAACTTCCCAGACTCCTTTATATTCATAGGTTTTATTTATCGAGTAGAATCAGCTTTTAAACTACAAACATTTTTGTGAGTGTAAAGTCGAAGTTGTAGCCCAGATTTTTAACTCCAGAATTCATATAAAGATAGATGAATGTACAAAATTACATATGCTGAGTGTACACTGTTAGAAATATGATCCTAAGCTGGGTGGTGGTGAGATCTGAGGATTGGGGTTCAAAGCCAGCCCAGGTAGGAAAGTCCCAGAGACTCTTTTCTCCAATTAACTGCAAGAAAAGTGAAAGTGGCACTGTGGTTCAAGTGGTAGAGCATTAGCCTTGAGCGGAATAGCAGAGGGAAAGTGCCCAGGTCCAGATTTCAAGTGCCAAGACCACCACCAAAATAAATATATAAGCAAAGGAAAGAAAAAGATATGTCATCTTAGTCACCAGTTCATTGCTAGTATATTCCCTACTCTCTCATGATGGACTTTTTTTCCCAGTTAAGTCCATACTCATGTCTGACTTTTTTTGGAAGCAGAATTATACTTTCATTGTTCTTTCTACAAAGTTGCTTGATTAGCAAGCATGATTTAGAAAGGGAGTGCCTTCAGAATTCGTGTTCCACGTAGGAGTAATGCTTTCTCTATATCACTCCCATAAATCTACATACTAGACTTGGCTTTATTGTTTCAATGTTCTTATTTGTAGAATCTTTTTATAGTATATTGAACCCTTATACTTAAAAATAGAACTTCTCTTTCTCCTGTTATTGCTATTGTTTTCCTTACTGTTAATGCATGTACACTTGGGAAATAATGCGCAGCACATACACTCACAAAAAGAATAACCTGAGAACCTTCTTCCCATTTAAAACTCACCTTAATTTACAGAGAACTTACAAAGTTTGAACTCAATGTAGTCATTGATAATGTATTTAAAAGCAACATAAATTTCATATTTTCTCTTTACTAAGTTGTCTCTGAAACAAGTGTTACCTCAGGTCCAAAGGTGTCCTTGTGTTATTTCAATGAACCCAGAAAACTTTCATCATACCTCAGGCAGCACCATCGATTGTTAGTGGAAATAACTGCTACTGGATGTGGAAACTCCCAGGAGAGGAAATGAACATAGAGGAATGACAACGTTCATGTTAACTTGTGCTTTCCTTTTAATGTACAAGAAAGAATCCCAAGGCTTGAAGGAAACTCTGTCCCTGACTTTTTCGAGTGTGTTCTATACTCATATAAAACTTTTCTGTAAACTTCTAGTTGAGAGTATTACAAAAAGAAATAATGTGCCATTTGAAGGCCAAAATAGAACAAAAGGAAATAACGTTGTTTTAAAATTGTTCTACAGCAAAGAAACAAAGACATGGAGGTTTTAAAGTGTCTTATGGATGGATATTTCATCCCTGAGCTGATTCTCTTTTTGCAGAAGACAGCTATCAATTCCTTTCGTCTGATCCTGAGTTCTCCAGAGCAATAAGGATTACAAAAAAGCAGGATCCAGTGGCTATGAAAAGCAAAAGTGCCTCTTCTCATACTAGTGCTCCTTTAAGGAGGGTCCCAAAGAAATATTTGGGGTTTTTGTTTGCTTGGATTGTGCTGATAATGGGGCTTTACCCAGAGGCTGGACCCTGATCCTGAATAGTTGTCTTTCCTGCCCACCTGCCCCCAAAGCAAGTACACTACTGCTTGAGCCAAAACTCTACTTTTGTTTTTTGGTGTTTAATTACAGATAAGAATTTGACTGACTCTCCTGCCTGGGTTGGCTTTGAACTAAGGTAGTAAGACAGCTAAGTAATATCAAATGTATGGACTTTTCATTTGAAACAAGAAATATTAGATGAAGTTTACTGTAAACCTAATATTTGACAATTTTTAAAATAAAAGACTATGTCCAGCAAAAAGGCCATAACTTAAGTAAAACAGCAAAAAATAATTTTGGAATTATTTTTTCTGCTTGGGAAGTTAATTGATCTTGTTCCTTTGGGGGAAACTTAAAGTCATATTTCGCTTTTTTTGTTGGTTGTGGGGATTGAACTCTGATCCTGGGTGCTGTCCCTAAGCTCTTCATCTCAAGTTGAGCAATCTACCACTTTAGCTAAAGTACCACTTCTGGGTTTCTGATGGACTTTCCAGACCAGGCTGGTTTGAACGACAATCCTCTAATCTCAACCTCCTGAGTAGCTAGGATTACAGGCATGAACCACCAGGACCAGGCTCATGTTTGCATTTATGTGCACTGAAAGACACTATGTAGCCAAAGAATGGAAATTTGAACAAAATGATGCCAATGAGGCTTTTCAGAAAAATTGAGGTAGCAATGAATATGTCGTCCTTTTCCATGTTGTTACATTAATGACTCATGAGCTATTACATTAGCATCCTCTGCCATCTGTATAGGTGTATTTAGTCTCAGGAAATGTTCATAGAGAAATATAGAAAGACAGATTTTTAGAAAGCAAAGGAGATCAGGTATGAAAGAACAGCATAGAAGGAGATACATTTATCACACAGAGATTAAGAACTAGCCTAAGAGATTTAGAATGCTAAAGGCAATGAGGAATAAGCCTAGTTGATAAATAGTTTTTCAATAACCAAAAATGGTTCTCTAGAACAGTTTCTGCTATATCTTAGTTACTATCATTTATTCCTTCCATCTGGAGTCATTCCTTCTCTTCTGTCACAATTGTAAATTAGTCTCTGCCTTTTGGTGTCATGACTGACCAAAAAGATTTCCAAATCTCACTTAGACTACCCTAGTCTTTGTGATTAGCAGTGGCCACACAAAATCCTGGTATGTTTGAATTACCAGAATTAGCCTTCACCTGACATCTAAGCACATTCCTGACATTAATTGCTGTGACCTAATGAACAAAACTTTTTTCAACACACTATCCTAATATAAATAAAGTACATGAATTAGAGACTATTGTCAGGTGTCAGAATGCAATTATATATTGCAAGAATGTGTTCTTTATTTTGCATTTACTAACCAAAAAAAATTTTTTGCCCTGACCCACAGAGCACTTCCAGAATGACAGGGCCACCTTGTGTTCCAGCCACATGGAGACGCTGGGCCACCTCCTCCAGCACCCATTCAACAAGTTCCTGTGTGTGAGAGAGAGGGAGAGGGAGAGGGAGAGAGAGAGAGAGAGAGAGAGAGAGAGAGAGAGTCAGAATTACACTTAATTCAGGTGCCTGTGGATCAGAATTCTAATCCTAACTACACAGGAGGCTGAGAAATGAGGATCATGGTTCATAGCCATCCCGGGCAGGAACGACTGTGAGACTTTTATCTCCAAAGAACCACCCAAACTGGAAGTGGTGCTGTGGGCTCAAGTGGTAGCCTTGAGCTGAAGAGCTTGGGGACAGCACCCAGGCCTAGAGTTCAAGACCCACGACTGACAATAAGTGGACTCCCCATCAAAACAAGTGGACTAAATAGCACCCATTGTCCTAGGGAGCATGGTAGAGAAGTCAGTCTGAGCTTCCTGTGAAGTTGAGGTCCTAAGTAGGTCACCTGGCTTCTCTGTGCCTCGATTTCCCCAGCTGTAAAACTCAACAGACTGAAGGATCCCCTGCCTTATGGGGATAGGTTAATGATGAAAGAGAATCATGTTTTGTTTCATAATACCCAGCTGTTGCATGATTAATAACTGGTCCCACCTCAGCCCTTTCTGGTATCTTCCTGTCATATGCTCACAGAATTACCAAGAACCTTATCTGAAGGCTGCTCCCTCTGTGCCTAGCCATGCTCTAGAGATCCCTCTATATAAATCTATTGTTTCCTGACAACTCTCCTGTGAGGAGACTGAGGTCTGATGGTTGAGGCCCTAACCAGAAGTTCACCTGTGGCCAAGAATTGACTGCTGTGTACTAAGATTTTGGGATAATACATCTAAACAGATGAATGAGCATGGTGCTACATGTCTACCATCCCAACTACAGAGGACCTACCTGTCACACATAGGAGGACTCTGATCCAGCCCAGCCTGAGCATATATTGAATCTCTATTTCAGAAATGCCGGACAGAAAGGTGGTTCCTCAGAGCCAAGGAGAGGAAACAAGCAGGGTGTCATGGTGCCCACAGAAGGGTGTCTGACCCAGGTGGGGGTGGTTTTGGGCCAGCCACTTGCCTGTGCTGCTGGAAGAAGCTGTTGGCGTCTGTTCCAGGTGGGGCAATCAGCAATGGCGGCGGCATTATGGATACATGGGCCCAGAGCAGAAGACCAGGGGCAGAGACCTGTTTGGGGCCTTAGGCCAGCTGGCAGGGAGCCATCATCTGAGGATTAAAACCTGGTACCACTTCATGAAGGTAGGGACTGGGCCAGGAGGTGGGCTGGCGCATCAATTTCCTACTATACTCCAAAGTCACATCGAGTCTCTTGCTCATCACTCAGCCATCTCTACCTTCCTCAACTGCTGGTAGTGGTGTAAACTAAAAGAGGGTATCTAGGTGCTAATGGGAAGCCTGGAAAGTGGAGAGGGCCACCATTCTTGTATCCCATTGATCAGAAAGAAACATGAAAGAATGGGGGTGTGGCCAGAATCCTGTGATGCCAGCAGCATGGGCAGAGTCAAGATGACAGCGTGTCCTCCAGCCCTTTGCGATGGAACCCTGTCCAATTCAATTGGGGAAAAGAAGGAGACCTGCTTTAGCTGGATGGCTGCACAGATAGTTGTGTATGTCTGTTTGTTGCCAGTCCTGGACCTTGAACTCAGGATCTGGGCACAGTCTGTGAGCCATTTTTTCTCAAGACTCACCCTCCACACTGAAGCCACAGGACTTCTGGCTTTGTTGGCACTGAAGTTTGTCAGGGGTCTCAAAGACTTTCCTGCTTAGGGTGACTTTGACCATGATCTTCACATCACAGCCTTGTAAGTATCAAGTAGGAGTGCTGAAAGCCACTGGTGCCTGCCTCATCATTGGTCTTGCTGATGTTCTTGGACAGACATGTGAGTTCCATATCCATGGGTCGAAGTGGTGGGAGCTGGAGCCTACAGTTCTTATCCTGGTCCTGCCACCTCCAAATGGAAGGAGATCCTAAGAAACTTGTTCCTATCCATATAATTAACAATGGAATGTGATATATGTCATGATTTAATGCGCAGTTCTTTTATGATTCTAGGATAAAATTATACACAATTATATTATAGGACACTGATCGATTTTAGTTAATATTTTATGAAGCATTTAAACAATCACATTCATAAAATGGAGGTATAATGAAATACCTATGAATTGGGCCTCACATAATATAAAGGTGCCATTTTTTATGCCAGGACTGAGATTTGAACTCATGGTCTGGGTAACTCTGTTGCACTGTGTGGGAAGGGAAAGCTTGCCTCCCTGAAGTCAAGAAATTCAAGTATTTTCCTTATGCCTGAAATTGATCCCCACGACTAGAAAACATCCTATTCATGTACAATTTATACATATGATTTATATTTATATACATATGCTGACTCCATATTGTGTTAAGTATAGCTATTTTATTTTTTGTTTTATTCATGTATTGAACATTTATGTTATTAACTATTATGGCACATTGAACATTGATTACATTGATTAAATGGGATATAGGTCTACATATGTATTCTACTTCATACCTGACACCGAGGACATTCACAGAAAAAGAAAACATGTGTCACCATCAGCTTCTTACTCCACGATTCATTGCTTGCGAGTGCTGGCATCTGAATTCATGGCCTACAAGGCCAAACTTTTGAATGGGTGAGTGTCATCACGCCATCCTGGGGCAAATTGAGTGGACAGGCAGAACCTGAGATTGTGCCACAGGTGTTAACAAAGTAAGAATAGATTGACATTCAGATGACAGTATGCTAATAAATATATATTTTATAGAGAACCAGAGATGTCTATATATTATTAAGTTATATAGACTACATTCCTACCAATTCCTGAGTATTTATAATGCCTCCATATAATTGTTATTGTTTTCATCCTTAAACTATTAATGAAATCAATCAGTGTCCTGAAGTTATTGTGTTAATGTAATTAATAATATTCTTTTATGCATCATAAATAATAAATAAAATCAATCAGTCTCCTGAAATGATGCAGTCTAATTTTATTTTATATATACATATTTATATATATATATAAAATAAATTCTGTACAGAGGGGTTACAATTACATGGGCAAGATTATGAGTACATTACTTATCAAGCATTGTAGCCTCCTCCTTTGTTTCCCCTTCACATCCCTTCCCATCCTCCTCCCCGCCCCCACCCAATCCTTCCACCCCTCGTCCCCCACCAAAGTTGTAATGTTCATTTACGACATTGTACATCTCATTGTTGCAAGGGTTCCATCTGTATCCCTACTTAAACGATTTGTTTTTCCCCTTCCCCTCCACAAATTATACCGACACCAAATACAGTGAAAGCAGGGGTTATACTGTGGGGGAGGGACATACAAAGCAACAAAGGAATAATCTTATAAATTTGTTAGAGACAATTGCATGAAAGAAAAAGAAAACATTTGCATACATATCTTAGGGTTCATTTCCCTAACATCATCTTATCTGATCTTTTCTGCTTGATTCAGACACATATAAGATATTGCAAATAAGGGAAACCATTTGACCTATGTTTCTTTGGGCCTGGCTTACTTCACGTAATATAATTTTTTCCAAGCCTTTCTATTTCCTAACGAATGGGGCAATATCATTCTTTCTGATGGAGGCATAGAATTCCATTGTGTATATATACCATATTTTCTTGATCCATTCATTTACTGAGGGGCATCTGGGTTGATTCCAAAATAAAAGACCCGGAATAGCAAAAACAATCCTCAACAGAAAGAATACTGCTGGGGGTTTATTGCAGTCTAATTTTATAGCAGCATCACTCACGACCAACGCATTCAACTGTGACATTGATAATATTCCATTGTTATTCCTATGGATGGGAATCAGTTTCTTAATATCTCCTGTCATTGGTTGGTGTCAGGACGAGGATTCAAAATCAGGACCTATGTTGCCACGTAGGCCTATGGCTTCCCTGAAAGTCTGCCATCCTTCAGCAATGCAAGGTGAAGTACCCTTTGCAACAGTGTCTTTCAGACCCAGGAGGGTTACCGTGCAAAGGAAGAAAAATTACAAAGGCCATATTTTTTCTGTGCATTGTTTTCCCTGCAAGGACTGGGGGTCTAGGATCCCAGGAGCAGCTGTTTGTTCAGTTGCTGCACCCCAGCATAGGGTGATCAAAGCTGAGGCAGAGTTGCCACGACCAGAGTTCAAGCCCCACGCTGAGGAAAATTAAAAAAAATTAGCTCCCTGGCTTTGGATTTGAACTCAGGATCTGGGTAAATCTGCAGCAATGTGGATGAAGGGGAAGATCACTGTACTTGAAGATAAGAAAGTCAGGACTGTTCACTAGTCCTGAATTCAAGCCCCATCTCTGGAAACATACATTGTAAAATAGGATTTATACTTACCTGTAGATGATCAGTCCATATATGTTTAGTGTTGTTCCTTGTATTTTTTGTTTTATTCATTTATTTATAGTTGAGTTTACTATGATGAAACCCATTCTGTTTATTACATTGATGACATCCTATCACAGAGCATCAAGATTTGTAGAAATGTTCTCCATCATCCCTGACACCCAGGATTCTCAGAGAAAAGGAAAACAAGTTTCACACTTGGCTTCTTACTCCACGATCCACGTGTTGGTAGTACTGGATCTGAACTCAGTGCATAGCAGGACCAATTGGCCAATAAGTCTAGGTGAACACACCAACCTGTGAGCATCTAAGGAGCTAGGCCATTCCCAGCATCTGACATTGATCCCCAAGGTGGTCCACTATAGTCATAAATTCATAATTTAAACATAGACTCTATATTGACATACATGTGTGGAAAGCATTTTGTATTCGGTGTAGATCTCCTTTTTTGTCTATAATTCATGGAGGTATTGTGTATTTTACTAAATATGGTGACAGCTATAACTGTGCTAACATGGATGATGACTGTTCCCATGGTTATAGAGTTGGCCTATGCATTCTCCACCCTAATTGAGACCCAGGACTTTCACAGGAGAGGAAAACGTGTGCAACAACTGGCTTCTGACATCAGGATGAATCTTTTGTCAGAGCTGGGATTTGAATTCAGGTCTGGGCAGCTCTGTTGCACTGGGGGAGAAGGGGAAGCTCACCATCCTTGAAGACTAGAATGTCAGGACTGGTCCAGGGCCTGATTTGAAGCCACAGCACTAGACAAAATAGCACTAGACAAAATATCTATAGGTGTGGTATGCATCTTGCGTTCAGTGTAATTATTCTTTTTATCTTGTGTCATATTCATGGATGTATTTTGTATTTTATTGAGTATGGTGACAGATATAACTGTGCTGACATGGATGACAACCTGTTCCCATATCTATAGAGTTGCCTATATAGCATTATCCATCCTCGATGAGACCGAAGACATTCACAGAACAGGAAAACATGAAACATGTACAACCTTGGGTTTCTCATATCAGAATGAATTTTTTGGCAGTGCTGGAATTTGAACTGAAGGCCTAGCAGACCCAATTGGTGAATGGGTCATTTTGAGCACAACAGCCTGTGAACCACTGAGGAGCTAGGCCATTCCTGGGACCTGAGATAAAGTCCTGGTGGAGGTCAATATAGTTATAAATTCATAATTAAACAGAGGATCTATATTGACAAATATGGCTGGGCAACATCTTGGTTTCGGTGTAGTCACTCTCTTTATTTTGTGTCTTATTCATTGATGTATTGTATATTTTCTTGAGTATAGGATGACAGATATAACTCTGGTGACCTGGATGACAACCTATTCTCATGAGTGTAGAGTTGTCTATACATTTTCCATCCTAGGGAGACCGAGAACTTGCACAGCATAGGAAAATAGGTGTAACGACTGGCTTCTCACATCAGGGTGAATTATTGGCAGTACTGGGATTTGAACTCGGAGCCTAGGAGGCCCAACTGCCCAATGGATCCACATGATCACACCAGACTGTGAGCCACTAAGGACCTTGGCTGTTCCCATTAACTGAGATTGAGTCCCAGGGAGGCCAAAATAGTCCTCAATGCATCATTGAAACATGGGATATGTATCCACATACATGAGTGGACTGCATCATGCATCGAGTGTAGTTATTCTCTTTATTTTGTATGCTATTCATGGATGTATTGTGTATTTTTTGAGTATATGATAACAAGTATAACTGAGCTGACATAGATAACTTATTCCCATGGCCACAGGGTGGCCCACGCATTCTCAAATCATAGCTCAGACCCAGGACTTGCATGGGAAAGGAAAACAGGTGCAACAATTGGCTTCTGACATGAAGATGAATCTTTTGGCAGGGCTGGGATCTGAACTCGGGGCCTAGCAGGTCCAATTGGAAAATGGGTCCATATGAGCACACCAGCCTGTGAGCCAAAAAGTAACTAGGCCATTTCCAGGACCTGAGGTTGAGCCTCCCCGGGGGGAGATTGTGGGGCACAATAGTCATCCATTCATAAGCTGAAGGTAGTATGCAAAAAAGTACATATTTGTATAGAGTAGGAGAGATGGTGATCTATGATGGAATCCAATCTGTGTGACTACCGATTCTTGAACCTTTCCTGATGCCTCCATTTCATGACTGTGATGCTTGTTGTCATGCTTCATCAACTCTTCTTTACAAATAATCAACACCCCATGAGTCTAGCCTATCATTTCATACTCGTATCATGCACTAATTACTCATTCAAGGATGAGATCGATAGCATTCCATTACTCTTTCTAGGTCCAGAAACCAGTAACTCAGGATCTTCCACCATTCCCTCTTCATAGCGGGGGTTGAATCAAGCCTCAGGCCTGGAAAAGATACTCCTTATATACATTTGAAAGGTAGGATTTATACTTTCCGTTCAGATGTTCAGTCCATATTGTGTTTGGTGTGTTTATTCATTTTATTTCTTGTTTTATTCATTTATTTACCATTTATTTTATTGACTCTGATGAAACCTATACTATTTATTACATTGTTTATATCCTACCATATAGCATCTAGATTTTAGATGTGTTCTCCATCATGCCTGGCGATGCTAGGATCTGAACTCAGGGCCTAGCAGGCCCAATTCATGAATGGGTGAGTTTGAGAATGGCAGCCTCTTGCCAATGAAGCTGTGAGGGGGTTCCCACATGCTGAGATTGACCCCCAGGTTTGGCCAAAACAGCAATACATGGATAGGCGGACGGTTGTATACAAATCAATATATATTGGTAAAGCGTGCCAGAGCCATCTATCTATGATTGAATGACATCTACTACGTTCCTACCAACTCTTAGGTATTTATTTTACTGCCATGGAAGGAATATTATTCTTTTCATGCTTAATAAACTATTAATTAAAATCAATCAGCATTCTAGGATTATTGCATCTAATTTTAGACTAGACCGATGCATGAACTACTCTTTCAATCAGTATTCCTATTTATAGGAATGAGTCTCTTGTGATCTCCTGCCATTACTGTCAGGACTGGGATTTGAATCCAGGGCCTATGTTGACAGGTTGGCCTTGGCCTACAACTTCACTGATAGCCTACCAGCCATCAGCAATGGCAGGTCAGGTCCACTTTGCAACAGTTTCATTCAGATCCAGGATGGTCACTGTGCAAAGAGAAAAATCCTAAAATCCCAGCCCTCTGTAGCTCGGCACTCTTTATGCTTTCCAGCTATTTTTTTTCTTCCTGAAAGCTCTCTGGGCCTAGGATCTCATGTTCGGCTATGGGTCCGGAGACTGCACCCCAGCCTAGGGAGATCCAAACTTAGGCAGAGTTTCCACGACCTGACGTAAAGCCCCATGGTTGGCCAAAAATAAATAATTAAATAAATAAATAAATAAATAAATATCCAAAAATAAAAATAAATAAATAAATCATATAACTAGATTTTAAAAATAAAGCTCCCTGCCTGGTTTGGAATTTCTGCCAGTTTTCTTTCCTAGCCTGGGATTTGAAATCAGGATCTTGGTAAATCTGTAGCAATGTGAGGGAAGAGTTGCCACTACTTGAGTTCAAACCCCGTGCCAACCAAATATGAAAAACTAAGTCACTGAACTCGGCAGAGGGAGGTAGTTGTGGAGATGGGAAGCAAGGGATGGTAGGGAGAAAACAAAGGAGGAATTAACAATGCTCATTAGTAAATGAACTCATTACCTTAGTCCTGTACCTGTAACCTTTCTATACAACATTTTAAAAATAAATAGTTACAAAAGAACAGGAACAATATAGTTCTCAGAGAAGCACTTTGGAGGTAAGGGAAGGATGTGTGAATAGCTGTACAAAGTTCTACTCTGCCTTTTTTTAATGTTCAGTATGGAACTGTAAACATAACTGCTTCCATTAAAAAAGTAAGTTACTGTCTTGGAACTGGGGACAGTATTTCCATCATTGCTAGGATTTGAGCTCACCGTCTAGGTAACTCTTTTGCACCATGGGTGAAGGCAAAGCTCACTGTCCTTGAGGAAAAGAAGTTCAGGCTAGAGTTCCCAAGGCCTGAATGAAGGCCCTGCAATAGAAAAAGTATTTCATTACATGTGTAATATATTATATATCCTTACATATATATGTTAATTTCTTATTATGATTTTATTATTGATTTTGTATTTCATTTTTATTTGATTCATTCATTTATTGATTATTGTATTTATTATACACAATATAGGTTACATTTTGCACATCTATTATAAAATTATATACAATAATATAGGACATTGACTCATTTTTCATTAATATTTTATTAAGAGTTGAAACATAATACATAATTAAATGGAAGCATTTGTCACAGTATTCAAATGCTTAGAGTCTCTCCCAAGTATGAGTTTGTCTTATCTTTGGACATCTTCCTATTGGGATTTCTTTAGATGATTTATAGTCAGATGCCTTTTCTTGAGGATATGAAAGTGAGGGATACAATTGTAAGTGTGGGGCCAGAAATGTGGCTTAGTGGTAAAGAGCTCGCTCAGCATGCATGAATACCAGGGTTTGAAACCTCAGTGCCACATACTTAGAAAAAGCCAGCAGCTGTGGTGTGGGTCAAGTGGCTAGCCTTGAGGAAAAGAAGCTCAGAGACAGTACCAAGGCCCTAAGAACAAGCCCCAGGACTGCCAAAAACAATAGGCCACATGCCAGTGCTCATACCTGGAATGTTAGCTTCTCAGGAGGCTGAGAGCTGAAGACCACAGTTCAAAGACGCCTAGGCAAGGAAAGCCTATTAGACTCATCTCCAGTGAACCACCAAAAGACCCCATGTGGTGCTGTGGCTCAAGTGGTATAGTGTTAGCCTTGAGCTGATGGGTTCATGGACAGTGCCAGGCTTGAGTTCGAGACACACAATTGGAAAAAAGGGAGGGTTAATCAAAGTACTTTTCCTATTTGCTAATTATGAGAACATTCTTTGGAAAATGAACACTGATTGGCACAAGAATAGAAGTAAGAGCTCCAAGCTCAAGTGTAGCAGATCCATATGCCCAGCCTCTCAGACTCTAGCATTGTAACCTTGTGTCCTACCAGATTCTGAAAGGTCCAATGTTGAAAGGCTTAATATGTTCCCCAAACCCTTTGTGATAAGCAGTTGACTTGTATTGTCAATGTCATTGCAATTCTGAACCAAGCAGAGCACCAGTAGCTCAGGCCCGTCACCCTACCTCAGGAGACTGAGGTGTCAGGATCACAGGGTGAAGCCAGCCAGGGCAGAAAAGTCTATGACACTCAGACTTCCACTTATGAAAGGTCAGATGTTCAAGAGCTTCCTATGTTTCCTTTGGTGATAAGTACTTGCACTCTAAATGTTCTTAGAGTTCGTGAGCTATAGAAGCAGGAAAGAAACATTATTGACCCATCCTGGGTTCAAATGAAGTTCTCAGGATCCAAACCCTAGCCATGTTAGCAGGAAGAACAACAGTGTAACACTGTAATTGAAGGCAGAAAACAGTTTCCAAAGCCAAGCTAGATGCAGAGACCAGACCTACAGGATTAGGAGGCAGAATGTACACACTCACCAGGGAAGGGAGCTGCAAAATCACTTCATTCTTTCCAGGAACATCCACCAATGGGGGGAAACCTGAAACAGTTGTTAGAGTTGAACTAGGGTAAGGCTTTTCTCAGCCTCTTAAAACAATGAGTAATTAACCTTCTTCCCTCAGGTGAAGGGAGCCTCAGGCTATCTTTAGGTAACCAATAGAGAGCCAGTTTAGTGGGTGAGAGGGGAGGAACAGAGTATAAAAACACTGCTCTCTGGTCTTAGGGAGTGGGTTTTTCACTCTCCATCTGTCAGATTTGAAGGCCCTTCTTCTATCTCTGCCAGTCCTTTCTCCTTCCTTCATTCTCCACGTCATTAATGCAAATCCCCAGTTCAAACCCCTGAGTTAGAACCTAGGTCTGCCCGTTTGATTCTGGGGCCCTTGGCTGCCTAAGAAGTGGAAAAGAGACAGTATTCCTGCCCTGTGGTTGTGTGAAGGCGATGCTGGTGGTCTAGCACACTGCAGAAGGCCTCATGACTGGGAATTGTTCCCTTCTTTCCTCCTGATATCCAAGAGCAGATTCATCTATCATCTTTCTATCTATCTATTTAATCTATCTATGTATCTATCTATGTATCTATGTATTTGTGTATGTATGTATGTATCTATCCATCTATCTATGTATCTATGTATGTATGTATCTATCTATCTATCAACCCACCTACCTAGGTATCTCTTTGCCAGTTCTTGGGTTGAACTAAAGGCCAAGACAATGTCTCTAGCACTCTACTACTTGAGCCACAGCACTGATTCTGGATTTTTCTGTGTATGTGCTCCCAAGGAATCATACCCAAGGCTTCTTGCATGCTAGGAAAGCACTCTCTCAGCAATCCACATTCTCAGCGTCCTCATCTTTTCCTTAATGGTAGTTTTTACATAAGTGTGCTACCATTTTATGTCCCCAAGTTTAATTTTCTGAATACTGGTTACTTCTATGAAACCTGATCTTCACTTCCCCTGCCTGATTTGTGACTATTCTTGCATTGGTCCCATAATAAAATGTAAATAAAAGCTGCTGAGAGCTTCAGTGTGCATAATATAAGGAGACAGCCCTGGAACCCTGGAAAAGAAAAGCCATGGGCCTGAAATGCAGAATGATGCAGTGTGTGCAAGGAGCATATCTGAAAAATAAACCAGTAAATAAAAGGAGACGAATTGCATATGGTCTGTTTGCACTCAGGGAGGTAATATACACATATAAGGGCATAAGGCACTGATACATAAACTTGGCCTTCTCTTTTTGAAAAATTTTTGTGGCCATCCCAGGGCTTGAACTCAGGGCCCGATGCATACTTCGGCTGTTTTTCACAAGGCTGAGGCTTTACCACCACCACAGATCCACTTCCACCCATCTGGTCATTAATTGGACATAAGCGCCTCCCAGGTTTCCTGCCTGGTCTAGCCTCTGTCTCCTGCTCGGCTTTCTCTCTGAAAGCTGGAGCTCTACCCTCTGGGCCACTGCTCCACTTCTGGTTTTCTGGTGGTTTATTGGAGATAAGAATCTCATAGGCTTCCTGCTCAGGCTAACTTTGAACGGCGATCTCCTCCTGAGAGGCTTCAAGGGGCTTTCCTTAGGGACTCACCGACTAGCCCCTCCACACAAGCCCTTAATCTAAATTTTAAGAGGCACTAGAGAAAAAGAGATACATGAAGATGCTTCTATTGTGTTCTAGATACTTAAAGTTAGAGACACACAACACTCATAATTATTGGATCATTTTATAGGCAAAAGGAGCAATGCAGACAGTATGAGAATTGCTCCAGCTTTTGATCCTCTCATCCTGAGACAGTAAATTCACTGCAGCTTAATGTTAAGTGACAGAACTGGCATGTAATGTGGACATTAGCTGCCAAATCCTGTGATACTCACTTCTCACTTTTGGCTTCAAACCTATGACCAGAGGAGAAGATGAGGAGAGAAAATCCTTTTCAGAGAAAGCAGCTGTAAAGAACATTGGGGTAGTTAACTTTTAAATTCAAGCCATTGGAATGACCCTGTTAAGAAGTCAGATTGTCCATATTAAAAAATGAAGAAGGGAAGAAAGGCAGGTGCCCGTGGCTGCTGACTATTATCACAGCTCCTTAGGAGGCTGAGATGTAGAGAATCTTAGTTTGAATCCAGCCAGCATAGGAAAGTCCATGACACTATTATTTCTAAGATATCACAGGAAAACCCAGATGTGGGGCTGTGATTCAAGGTTAATGCATTACTCTTGAGCAAAAGGAGCTCAGGGACAACGCCTTGGCTCATAGTTCAACGCTGGACGTGCCACCTCAAAAAGAGCCTGTACTTCCATGTCTTTGGGTATGTATGGGTGTATTCCTATAGGTGAAGTTCCAGAGTAGCTATGATGAACAGCACCAAGCAAGGAAATGTGTATTCAAGAAATTTATTTCATAACAAAGACTGCTTTCATGACAGTGCATGTTCAGGGGTTCCCTTCACTGTTCCCAGAGTAAACTGAGGGTTTCTCTGCATCCCAGGCCTTCTGGAAAAAGTCACTCTTATTGTCTGGACAGGCAGACAAAAGACCTCACTCCTGTACAGCTGTGTAACAATCAACTCCATCCAGGTCAGATAGTGAGAATGATTTTGGGAGGGCTCTGAAGGTTAGGAGAAAAAGGTCTCTTTGTAGCCCAAACTATCTCTATCCCCAGTGCTCTGGTTTGATAGGAAGCCTTCATTTGTGCCACTTCCAGTGGCAAGCCAAGTCCTGTGCACTTATCCTGCCTTTGTGAGACTATATTCCAGTATTCAGATACAGTGCTCAATATAATTCAGGATACCTTCTGGCAGAAAACCAGGGCACTGAACCTCATGAAATGTTTCATTGAGCGCGATGATGGGCCTATGATGCCTCTCCTAGGATTCCAGAAGCTTGGGAAATCCAAGCATATATCTGATATCACAAAGCTTCCTATCATCTAGGGCTGGTGAATCTCATCAGATTTTGAAACCTTTGACCTCTCCTAGTTGGTCCTTGGGTGGCTAGGTTTGGGGGTTGAACACAGGGCTGGGGTGCTGACCATGAGCTCAGTGCAGAAACCCAGTGCTTTACCATTTTGTGTAACAGCATCACTTCTAGTCTATGTGTGTGTGTGTTTGTGTGTGTGTGCTTGCACATGTGCTCAGGCTCATACACCATTCCTGGAAGTTGAACTCAAGACTTGAGCTCTGTACCTGAGCACTGTAACTAGTTTCTCTTGTACAAGGATAGCCCTCTTCCACTTGAGCCAGAGCCACTTCAGGCTTTTTTTTAGTGATGTAGTCCTGAGAAATCAAACCCAGGGTTTCATATATGCAAAGAACTCTACTCCTAAGGCACATTCCCAGCCCTCTACTTCAGGTTTGTTAGTTTGTTTCTGTCTTTTTGTTGTTGTTATAGGAGTTGAAGTCTGGGCCTGGGTGCTGTCCCTGAGCTCATCAGCTCAAGTTTTGTGCTCTACCATTTGAGTCAAAGTACCATTTCAGTTTTTCTGGTGGTCCATCGGAGCTTAGTGTCTCAAGGACTTTCCTGCTCAGGCTAGTTTTGAACCATGATCCTCAGATCTCATCCTTCTGAGTAGCTAATATGACAGGCATGAGCGACAAGCACCCAGGTTCAACTTCAGGTTACTTAGTGGTGAATTGGAGATAATAGTCTCATGGGACCTTTTGTGTCTGGGATAATTTGGAACCCAGATCCTCAGATCTCAGCTTCCTGAGAAGGAAGGATGACAACCTCAGCTATAGCCCCCTAGTTGGCACTCTGCTGCAAGGGGGTCCTTGGCTCCATGTGGTAGAGTGCTAGCCCAAGAGGTAAGGGGCAGCAATCAGGCCCCTAGTTCAAGGTTCATGACTGAGAAAAATCAAAACAAAAAATAATTTTCTGCAGGAGACAACTCATTACTTTTCAGTAATACATAATTTTTTCTCTGCCATGGGGACATATCTGAGCCTCAATATTCTTGTCTGCATCATCATCTCAGTTGTGGAGTTCTTACAAGGACTTGATGAAAGAATGCTCCCTGTGAAAGACACAGCACATGGCACTCTTTCCATGACTCAGCACACAGCATCCTGTGAAAGACTCAGCACCCAGCACCCCATGCAGGACTCAGCACACTGCAATTTGTGAAGGACTCAGCACATAGCACCATGTGCAGGACTCAGCACAGAGCACCTCATGAAGGACTCAGCACGTAGCTCTATTCAACAAGCTGTCATTAGAATTAGGGTGCTCTCATTGGTATCACCATTCTTTGAGGAACATTTCACAAACCACACAAGTTCACATCTAATGGTTTAGTGGGGTGTTGTTTTTGTTGTTGTTGGGGCTTGAACTCCAAGCATGGGGTCCTGTTCTAATACCATTTGCTCAAGGCTAGAACTCTACCACTTCAATCCATATTTCAAAGAGTCTAGCAGACTTCCTGCCAGGTTTTAAAGCCCCCGAGCAGCCAGGATGTTGGTGGTAAGCCAAGGTAAACCAGAATGACAGGGGTAACCCATTGAGCTGGGTTGCAGCAGTTTACATCTGGCCAAGTCAGGTTAGGTGGCAGCTGTCAGCACCAGACTACTAGCTTTCTCTGTGATGAGGTAGAGGAAGTCCTGTCCTTCTCTAGTTACATTTGAACATTCTACCTTTTTGTGGCTTTAGTCCAGGAGCTTGAGTAAGGGCTTTGACACTGTCCCTAAGCATTTGTGCTCCAGGCCAGCACTCAATTGATTGAAAGATAGCAGAACTTCCGGGTTTTCTGTTTATGTCACACTGAGGAATCGAACCCAGGGCTTTGTGCTTACTAGGCGAGCACTCAAACACCAGGACCCAGGAGTGAATGAGGCATAGATAGAGATTACTGTTTATAAATATTATATAAACAAAAAGATTTCTGTATATTATTAATTTATAGATATTACTACCAATTATTAGGTATTACATTATGTCTCCATTTAATGATGTGTCCCAGTAAACAATTAATAAAACATTAATTAAATATCCTATTAGTATTTATCACATATGTACATACACCCATATATATAATCACATATTTTATAGAATGAGACAGATGTCTATATATTATTAATATGCATCATCTCTTTTTATCAATTATTAGGTATTTAGGTTTCCATGCAATTTTTATTCTGTTAATGCTTAATAAAATATTAAACTTAATCTATGTCCTATAATTATTGTGTCTATTTTATCCTAGAATGATTCACTACTAATTCAATCTTTTTTCATTTATTGTAGTGACAATTCTTCCACTTATGACATTTTTTACATTTATGACATCCTATTACATAGCTTATAGATTTGCATCTGAATTATACATCCTACCTGTCACCGAGTACTTTCAAAGAAAAATAAAACATGTGTCACGCTTGGCTTCTCACTCCACAATTACATTTTTGGCAGTACTGGGATCTAAACTCAGGGCCTAGAAGGTTCAATTCATGAATGAGTGACTGTTAGCACAGCAGCCTCTAGCCAATTCAGCTGCCAGGCTTTCCTAGGCCCTGAGATCGAGCCCCAGATGTTGACCCCATATCGAGCTTAATATAGCTATTCATTTTATTTTTGTTTTATTCATTTATTTACCATTTATTTTATTAACTGTTATTAAACATGAAATTTTTATTACATTTATTACATAGGGTATAGATTTGCCTATATATGAAACTTCACACCTGACACCCAGGACTTTCACAGAAAAGGAAAAAGTGAGTCACCATGGACTTCTTAATCCACGATTCAATTTTTGTGAGTGCTGGCAACTGAATTCACGGCCTACAAGACCCAATTCATGAATAGGTGAGTGTCAACACACCAGCCTGGGGCATATGGAGCGGACAAGCATCTCCAGCACCTGAGATCTAACCCCAGGCATTGACAAAATATGAACAGATTGACATGAAGATTCAAATAAATACAGATATTTATAGAGTGCCAGAGATGTCTATATATTCTTCAGTTATATACACTACATTTCTACCAATTCTTGGGTATTTATTATGCCTCCATGTAATTAATATTATTGTTTTCATCCTTAATGAAATAATAATTAATTCAACCGCTGTTTGGAAACTATTGTGTCCATGTAATTAATAGTATTCTTTGAATGTGTCAAAAAATACTCATTAAAATACATTGTCCGCCTAAACTCACTCTGTCTAATTGTATAGTAGTATTCAGAAACAACCAATTCCACCTTGCCATTCATAATTTTCCTATGAATAGGAACGAGACTCTTAGGATTTCCCTCCATTTGTAGGGGACAGGAAGGGGCTTCTAACACAGGACTTATGTTGCCATGTTGGCCTATGGCTTTCCTGGTAGCGCGCCAGCCTTCAGAGATGCCAGATTATCAACCTTTTTCAGCCGTGTCATTCAGACACAGGATGGTCACCTTGCAAACCAAACAAATGTAAAACTGGCAGCTATCTACAAGTTGCCAGGTTTCTTTTTTTTTTTTCTGTGTGGCATTAATTTTTTTTTTCCCCTGTCAGCCTTTGGGGCCAAAGAACCCAGGTTCAGCTGTGGGTCCAGTGGCTGCACACCAGCCTAGAGTGATCAAAGCTGAGGCAGAATTTCCACGACCTGAGTTCAAGCCCTGTGCTTAACAAAATAAAAAGAAATAAATAAGTACATACATTGATACATTAAAAATATTTAAAATATTATGAGGCTACTTGTCTTGGAATTCATGCCCTTTTATCTGCCAGACCTGGGATTTGAACTCAGGCTCTGGGTAAATATGCAGCACTGTGGGGGATGGGGAAGTTCACCTTGCTGGAAGACAGAAGTCAGGTCTGTTCCTAGGGCCTGAATTCGAGTCCTAACACTCTAAAGAATAATATGCATATACATTTTAATACATGATTTATATTTACATACACATTTACTGCATATTGTGATTAGTGTACTTATTCATTTTATTTGTTTTTTATTTATTTCTTATGTATTTTAGTGAGTATGATTACACATATACCATTTTTTGCATCTTTTTACATAAGACATAGATTTGCCTAAGTATTCTACATCATTCCTGAGACCCAGGGCTTTCACCAAAAAGGAAAACAAGTGTGACAATTGGCTTTTCCACCAGTATTAAGTTTTTGGCAGTTCTGTGACTTGATCTCAGGGCCTAGCAGACCCACTTCAGGAATGGTTAAATGTTAGCATACCAGTCTGATGCAAGTGAAGTTGGTAGGCAAATTTGAGGACCTGAGATCAAGCCCTAGGAATGCCCAATATGTAAACAGATAGATGTTTAGATTGCAGTGTGTGTGTGTGTGTGTGTGTGTGTGTGTGTGTGTGTGTGTGTGCGCATGTGTGTGTATTTACATATGTATATACATCTATAAATATAAAAAGAGAGAGACAGATAGAATTTTATGTAGATTCTAGTGTGTAACCCTATATGAAGAGTTATGTCTATAGCTTATATTTATATATTCCATTACTACCAATTATTTGGTCTAAAATTATGCCTCCATTAATTAATCACGGTAGAACACTTAATAAAGAATTAATCAATGACCTATATTTATTGCATACAATCTTATACTGGAATGACTATCTAATTAGTCATTCAGTTAGTACATTTCAAACATTCTGTTAGTGTTCCTATACATAGGAACAAGTTTCCTAGGATCTTCATCCGTGTATAGGTGGCAGTGCTAGGATCGAACTCAGGGCTTAGGTGTCTGGGTTAGACTCAGGCTTCACTGACAGGCCCCAGCCTTCATCCACGCAAGCTGAGTCATTGAGACCCAGGAGGGTCACAGTACAAAGGAAACAAAGGTAAAATTATAGTGTAAAACTTCCTGTTTTTCTCCTCCTCCATTTTTGTTGGTTGGATGTACTTTTGCCAGTGTTGAGAGTTGAACTCTGGTCCTAGGATCCCTAGATCATTTGTGGGTGTAAAAGCTGCACCCCAGCCTATGGTAATCATGGTTTAAGACAAAATAAAATGGTTCTTTGAGCAAAAGGAGCTTAGGGAAAATGTCTAAGCTCACAGTTCAAGCCTCAGAACCTGCCACAAAAAAGAGCCATTAATTCAATGTGTCTGTGTATGTATGCATGTATTTGTATCAGTGAACATCAAGAGTTTTTATGAAGAAAGCTACCCAGCTAGGAAATTTGCTTTGAATAAAATGATTTCATAGCATGGAGAGTGCTTTCAAGACAGTGCATGTTCCGGGATTACCCTCACTGTTCCCAGGGTAGCATGAGGGGTTCTTCATACCTCAGGCTGCTGGAGGAAGTCTGCCTCATTTTTAGAACAGGCAGACAAAAAGCCTCACTCCTATAGAGCTGTGTAACAAGCAATTCATCTGGGCCATTTAGTGAGGATGAATGTGGGCATGCTCTGAAGATCAGGATAAAAAGGCCTCTTTGTACCCCAAGCTATCTCTCTCCCCAGTGCTCTCTTTTGACAGGAAGCCTTCATTTGTGCCACCTCCCGTGGCAGGCCAAGTTCCCTACACTCATCCTGTCTTTGTAAGACTATGTTTCTGTTTTGAAACAAACTACTACCATTAATTCAAGAGTCTTTCTGGAAGACAATTAGGGCGCTGAACCTAATGAAATAATTCATTATTGGCAACGGTGCCTATGTGTGTGTGTGTGTGTGTGTGTGTGTGTGTGTGTGTGTGTGCTTGCACGTGCACGTGCGCACTAATGCACGCGTGTATACACCAGTCCTGGTGCTTGAATTCAGGACCTTATCACTGTACCTCAGTTTCTCCTGTACAAGGACAGCACTCTACCACTTGAGCCACAGTACCACTTCAGGGATGTGGAACTTTTCTATGGATGTGGTACTGATGATTCAATCCCAGGGTTTCACACATGCAAAGCATTCTAACCCTAAGAAAAATTCCCTGCACTCCACTTCAGGTTTCTTTCTTTCTTTTCTTGTAAGTTGGAGGAGTTGAAGTCTGGGTCTGGGTGCTGTCTATGATCTTTTCAGCTCAAGTCTAGTGCTCTTCCACCTGAGCTACAGTGCCCCTTCAGGCTTTCTGGTGGTTTATTGGAGATAACCATCTCAAGGAATTTCCTGCCCAAGCTGGCTTTTCACCATGATCTGAGATAGCTTTGAAACGAGACTTTCAGCTTCCTGAGCAGGCAGGATGATAGACCTCAGCTAAAGACACCTAAGCCATGACAATTTGCTTCAAGGGGGTTCTTGGCTCCGCATTATAGAATGTTAGCCATGAGCCCAAGAATAAATTCAGCACCTAGGCTCTGAGTTCAAAGTTCATGATGGAGAAAACTAAACCAAAACAATTGCCTACAGGAGACAAGTCGCTAGAGCTCAGTATATACATAAATTTGGCCCTGCCTTGGGGGCATATGTGAGCCTCAACTTTCTCATCTGCACAATCATCTTACTTGTATAGCTCTTATAAGGACCAGATGAAAGTAAACAACTCATGAAGGACTCAGCACATAGCACCCTGTGAAAGACTCAGCACACAGTACCCCATGAATGACCCAGCACCCCATGAAGGACTCAGCACCCAGCACCTCAGGAAGGACTCATCACCTAGCTGTATCCAATAAACTGTCATTAGATTTAGGGTGCTTTAATCAGTATTAACAGTCTTTCAGATACACGTCACAAACCAAACAAGTTTACATCTAACGGTTTAGAGGGGTGTTTTTGTGGGGAGGGTCATCAGCCTCGGGGATTACACTCATAGGTTAGAGGTACTGTCCTAAGATATTTTCCTCAAGGCTAGAGCTCTACCACTTTGAGGCACAGCTCAGAGTCTCCCAGACTTCCTGCCAGGGCTGAGTTTTCAACCTACCAGTATCTGATCTCATCCCCCACGCAGCAAGGGGTGAGCCAGCAGCATCTGGTTCTATGGTTGACCTCTGGCTAAGTCAGGTTAGATGGCAGCCATCAGTTTCATACCCCCAGCTTGCTCTGTGATGAGGTATTTGAAATCCTGACCTTCTATACTTGCAGTCAGAACATTCTAATTTGTTTTTGGTGCCAGTCCTGGGACTTGAGTAAGGGTCTAGACACAGTCCTTAAGCTTTCATGCTCAACACCAGTGCACTACTGCTTGAGTGACAGCAGTACGTCCAGCATATTCTGTGCATGTGATAGTGTGGAATCGAACCCAGGGCTTCATACATACTAGGCGAGCACTCTACAACTGAGCCCCAGGAATGACAAGTGTAGAAATAGATAGGTAGATTGTTACACACACACACACATATATATATATATATATATACATATATATACACATATAGAAATATATATATGTAAGTATGTATGTATAAAACGAGACAGAAATGTTTGTATATTACTTAATTATATATACTATATTACTACCAATTATCGATAAATTATTCCTTCCTTTTTTTAAGTATTATGGTTGAATACATAACAAAGTATTAACTGAAAATTAATCAATGTACTATAATTATTGTGTATAATTTTATAATATAGTCATACACTAACTACTAATATAATTGTTACTTTGTAACATTCCATTCGTATGGATATATATCAGAATGCGTTTCTTAGAATCTACTGCCATTCATAGGTGGAAGTCCTGGGATTCGCACACGGGGCCTAGGTTGCTGATTTTGGCTATGCCTTCCCTGAGAGTCCACTAAACTTCAGCAGTGCAAGGTCATGTACACTTTCTGTGCCCTGTCATTTAGAGGATTGTTGCAATGCAAAGGAAAAACAATGTAAAACTGCCTTCTTGGACTTCCCAGTTTTATGCTTCTCCTTTATTTCCCTCTCTTTTTCTTTTTTTTTCAGTTTTGGGGCCAGAACTATGGGTCTGGGTGCTGTCCCTCAACTCTTCAACTCAAGGCTATCGCTCTACCACTTGAGCCATAGCACTACTTCATTTTTTCTGCTTATGTGGTGCTGAAGAATCAAACCCAGGGCCTTATGTATGCAAGGCAAGCCGTCTATTACTGAGCCACCTTCCCAGCACTTCTCCTTTTTTTTTTTTTGCCAGTCCCAAGGTTTGAACTTGGGTCCTAGGATCTCAGGATGGGCTGTGGGTCCTGAGGCTTCACACCAGCCTAGGATGATCGAAGCTGAGACAGAGTTGCCATGAGCTGAGTTCAAGCCCCAGGCACGGCCAAAATAAAATTAAGGCCTTGGCTTGGAATTTTCACCACTTTTCTGGCAGGCCTGGGATTTGAACTCAGGGTTTGGGTAACTCTGTGGCACTGTGGGGGAGAGGAAGTTCACAATCGTTGAAGACAAGATTTTCAGCCTAGTTCCTAGGGCCCAAATACAAGCCCCAGCACTGAAAAAAATAATATCCATATATGAGATCTATTTACATACATGGGTTTAATCCTTATGACATTTATTACCCTTATTTTTTTATTTTATTTAGTATTAGTATATATATAGCATCTATTTCATTTATTACATCTTATCACATGGATCTATTTGCATATGGATTATACATCTTACTGAGAGCAGGACTTTCACAGAAAAGGAAAAAAAACATGTCTCAAAATTGGCTTCTAACTCCACACATAAAATTTTCACCATGCTGGGATTTTAATTTACAGCCCTCAATGCCCAATTCATGAAAGGGTCAGTTGTAGAAAAAAAGGCTTTGGCAAACTGAGGTGCCAGTCAGTTCTGAGGACCTGGGAACAAGCCATAGTAGTGATTGATAGATATAGATAGATATAAATACAGATATAGATAGATAGATGTATAGTTTGCAATATATATGAGAGAGAGAATGTGAAGATATTAAATTATATATATATTATGAATTATTAATAAATTATGCCTCCATTTAATGAAGTATTATGGTTGAATACTTATTAAAGTATTAATGTAAAAGTAGTCAGTATTCTTTAATTGGGAGAATCATACCATGGTGCTAGAATGGAAGACATAATCCACTACTTTTTGTGTGGCATTCTGTAAGAAAACCATGAACCAGCTGCAAATTTAATTGTTAATTTTATAACATTCCTTTAAGCATTCACATGAATAGGAAAGATTTTCTCCAGATCTCCTTCCATTTGTAGGTGGCAGTCCTGGCAGTCAACTCTAGGCCTGGATAGTTTACTTCTAAATGCAAACCATTAGAATGACACTGTGAAGATTTCAGTTCATCACAATGAAAAAAAAAGAACAAGAAGAAAAGAAAGGCAGGTGTCAGAGGCTCCTGCCTGTAATCCTCGCTCTTCAGGAGTCTGAGAGGTAGAGAATGCCTGTTTGAATTCAGCTTGGAAAGGAACGTCCACAGCACTCTTATTTCTGAGGGATCACAGGAATAAAAATTTGCCATGAATGGGGCTGTGGCTCAAAGAAAGAGTGCTACCCTTGAGCAAAAGAAGCTCAGGGACAGTGCCTGGGCTCATGATACAGCCCCCAGACATGCCAAACAAACAAACAAACAAAAAACAAGTAACTCCATGTCTCCCCAGGTATGTATCATGCATTTCTATCGGTGAAGGTCCAGAGTCCCTATAATGAAAGGCACCCAACTAGGAAATTTGCTTTGAATAGAATGATTTCATAGCACAGACAGTCTTTTCAAGACAGTGCATGTTCCGGGGCTTCCCTCACTGTTCCCAGGGTAGCCTGAGGTTTTCTCCTCACCCCAGGCTGCTGGAGAAACTCTGTCTCATTGTTGGAACCGGCAGAAAAAAAGCTTGACTCCTGTACAGCACTGTAACAAACAATTCATGCGGGGCAATTAGTGAGGATGAGTGTGAGCAGGCTTTGAAGGCCAAGAGAAAAAGACCTCTTTGTACCCCAATCTATCTCTCTCCCAAGTGCTCTGTTTTAATAGGAAGCCTTCATTTGTGCCACCTTCTGTGGAAGGCCAAGTTCTCTGCACTCATCCTGTCTTTTTTAGACTATGTTTCAGTGTTGAAATAAACTGCTACAATTAATTCAATGGTCCTTCTGTCAGACAACAAGGGATCTGAACCTAATAAAATGATTCATTATCGGCAATGATGCCTTACTAGGTTTCTGGAAGTTTGCAAAATCTAAGGACATGGGTAATAGAACAATGCTTCCTGTCATTTAGGGCTGGTGAGCTCATCAGGTTTTGAAACCTTTGACCTCTCCTAGTTGGGTCCTGGGTGGCTAGGTTTGGGGTTGAACAAAGGGCCTGGGTGCTGACCATGAGATGAGAACAGAAGCTCAGTGCTTTACCATTTGGTGTCACAGCTTCATTTCTGGTATCTGTGGGGTGTGTGTGTGTGTGTGTGTGTGTGTGTGTGTGTGTGTGTGTGTGTGTGTGTTCATGTATGTGTGTGCATACACTTGTCCTGGAGCTTGAACTCAGGACCTGAGCACTGTATCTGAGTTTCTCCTGTACAAAGATAGCACTCTATCACTTGAGCCACAGAGCTACTTCAGGCTTTTTTTCTAGTGATGTGGTACTAAGGAATCCAACCCAGGGATTCATACATGCAAAGCACTCTACTCCTCAGACACATTCCCAGCAGTCCACTTCAGGTTTTTTTCTTTCTTTTCTTGGAAATTGAAGGAGTTGAAATCTAGTCCTGGGTGCTGTCCTTGAACTCTTCATCTAAAGCCAAGCACTCTACCACTTGAGCTACAGCACACCTGCAGATTTTTGGTAGGTCACTGGAGAGAAGCCTCTCAAGGATTTTGCTGCCCACCCTGGCTTCAGGCTGTGATCCTCAGCTCTCAGGCTCTTGAGTAGCCAGGATGACAGGCGTGAGTCGCCGGAACCCAGTTTCCACTTCAAGTTTCTAAGTAGTGAACAGGAGATAATAGTCTCATGGGAACCTTTGTGTCTGGGATAATTTGGAACTGAGAGTGTTACATCTCAGCTGCTGAGTAGACAGGATGACACACCTCAGCTACAGACACCTAGACTGTAACACTCCTTTGCAAGGGGTCCTTGGTTCCACATGGTAAGATGCTAGCCATGAGCCCAACAGGGAAGGGTCAGTGGCTAGGCCCTGAGTTCAAGGTCCACGACTGAGAAAAATAAACCAAAACAATTGTCTGCAGGAGACAACTCAATAGAGTTAGGTACATACATCCTTTTGGCCCTGATATGGGGATATCTGAGCCCCAAGTTTCTCATCTGCACAATCATCTGACTTGTGGAGCTCTTACAAGGACCAGATGAAAGAATGTACCCCGTGAAGGACTTAGCACACAACACCTCATGAAGGACTCATCACATAGCTGTAACCCACATGCTGTCATTAGAATTAGGGTGCTTCCATTAGTATCACCATTCTTTCATAAACACATCACAAACTACACAAAGTTCACATCTAATGATTTAGAGGGGTGGGATTT
Source organism: Dipodomys spectabilis (assembly GCF_019054845.1). NCBI lineage: Eukaryota > Metazoa > Chordata > Mammalia > Rodentia > Heteromyidae > Dipodomys > Dipodomys spectabilis. The sequence continues at coordinate 5,363,216 of NW_024870919.1, read as the reverse complement.
AATGGGTAGGTAGAGTCAGCCACGGGGATTGCACTGAAAGGTTGGGGATACTGTCCTAAGATCTTTTGATCAAAGCTAGAACTCTAACACTTTGAGCCACAGCTCAGCGCTGGGTTTTAAACCCACCAGTGTCAGATCTCAGTCCCCCAGGATCTTGGATGATGGGGTGAGTGAGCCAGCAGCATCTGGTTCTGTGGATCTGAGTTGCAGCAGTTTACCTCTGGCTAAGTCAGGTTAGATGGCAGCTGTCAGCACCAGATTCCCGGCTTGCTCTGTGATGAAGTATTTGCAGTCCTATCCTTATATACTTGCAGTCAGAACATTCTATCTTTTTTGGTGCCATTCCTGGATCTTGAGTAAGAGTCTAGACACAGTCCCTAAGCCTTTATGCTCAAAGCTAGTGCTCAGCTGGTTGAGCAACAGCATGACTTCTGGATTTTTCTGTGCATGTGGCAATGAGGAATCAAACCCAGGGCTTTATACGTATTAGACGAGCACTCTAATACTGAGTCCCAGTAGTAACAAGTGTATAAACAGATAAATGTGTAGATTGGTAGATAAATAAATAGATAGATAGATAGATAGATAGATAGATAGATAGATAGATAGATAGACAGACAGACAAACAGACAGACAGATAGATGCATGAAACAAGAGAGAGATGTCTGTATACTATGAAAATTCATACATGATATTGCTACCGATTATTGGCAATGAAATTATGCCTTCCCTTTTTAAGTATCATGATTGCATACATAATAAAGTATTAATTGAAAATTAGTCATGGTAGTATGAATGTTGTGTATAATTTTATAATATAATCAAACACTAACTACTTATTTATTTGTTACTTTTATAACATTCTATTTGTATGGATGTACTTGAGAATTTGGTTTCTTAGAATCTCTGCCATTCATTAGTGGCAATCCCAGGATTCGTCCTCCACACCTAAGTTGCCAGTTTCGGCTATGGCTTCCTTAATAGTCCACCAAACATCAGCAATACAAGGTCATGTACTCTTTCTTTGCATTGTCATTTACATCCAGGATGGTCACAACACAAAGGAAACTAAAGTAAAACCATCTTCTTGAACTTGTCAGTTTTATGCTTCTTTTTTTTTTGCCAGCCCCAAAATTTGAACTTAGGTCCTAGGATCCAAGAGTTGGCTGTGGCAGAGGTATCAAGACCTGAGAGCAAGCCCTGTGCTCGGCTAATAATAATAATAACAATAATAGTAATTCCATGGTTTGGAATTTGCACTATTTTTCTGGCAGGCCTTGTATTTGAACTCAGGGTCTGGATAACTTTGTGGCATTGTGGATGAAGGGGAAAGGCCCACCATCCTTGAAGACAAGAAATTCAGACCAGTTCCCAGGGCCTGAAATGAAGCACCAGCACTGGAAAAAGTAATATTAATATATGAGATCTATTTACATACATGGGTTTATTGCATATTATGTTTATTACCCTTATTTATTTAGTATTATTACACATATAACAGTTCTTTTATTACATCATATCACATAGGATATATTTGCATATGGATTATACATCATACTGAGACCCAGGACTTTCACAGAAAAGGAAAAAAAAGTGTCAAAATTGGCTTCTTACTACACGAATAAATTTTTGGACATGCTGGGATTTCAACTTATGTCCTACAATGGCCATAAATGGGGTCACAGTCTTAGCACACCAGCCTCTAGCAAACTGAGCTGCCAGAAAGTTCTGAGGACCTGTGATCAAGCCACAGGAGTACCCAATATAGATAGATAGATAAATTGGTGTGTAGATATATACATACATACATATATATATATGAAGAGAGAGAGGGAATTTGAGGATATTAGATAATATATATAAAACCAACTATTAGTTAGCAAATTATGCTTCCATTTAATGAAGTATCACGTTTGAATACTTATAAAAGCCTTGATTAAAAATTAGTCAATATCCTTCCATTAGGGGAATCATACCATGGTGCTAGAATGGAAGATATAAATCCAATAATTTTTATGTGGCATTCTAAAATAGAATCATGAATTAATTGAAAATTTAATTATTACTTTTATAACATTCCATTAGCATTCACATTAATAGGAATGAGTTTGCCAGGATCACCTTCAATTTGTGGGTGGCAGTCTTGGCATTCGAACTCTAGGCTTGGGTAGTTTACTTATAACGCAAACCATTGGAATGATAGCGTGAAGATTTCAGATTGTTATGATTACAAAAAGAACAAGAAGAAAAGAAACCCAGGATCCAGGGGCTCCTGCCTGTAATCCTAACTCATCAGGAGGCTGAGATATAGAGAATGCCAATTTGAATTCAACCGGGACAGGAAAGTCCAAGACATTCTTATTTCTAAGAGATCACAGGAAAAAAACAAACAAACATGAATTGGGCTGTGGCTCAAAGGCCGAGCACTACCTTTGAGCAAAAGAGCTCACGGACAGGGTCTAGTCTCATAGTACAAACCCGGAACTGTCCACCCCCCCCAAAAAAAGAGGCAATAACTCCATGTCTCTGTATATGGATGGATGATGGATGGATGATGGACATTCAGCAGGTTGCCCATGCCCAGCCGTCCAACCTGGGGAAGCTGGGACATGACTTGAATTGTACTAAGTCTGAGCTGGCAGCTTGAACATAGTATCCTTTTCTACCATTTAATAACTGAAGCCCGATGGGACACCTAGCAGCAAGCCACTTCCTCCAGGGAGACCACAGTACCTATACTGTAGGAGTTGACAAAGTTTCTGGCTCCATATTCTCTATCTCTCTGTAGAATGTGAGACTAGACCTCTGGGGCATGGTGGATATCATTCATTTATCATTCCTCATTGCTGAGTCACAGGCTGGTCCCAAATCATGGCAAAGACATGAAATAGTCAGCAATATCTATGCCGAAAGGGGTATGCCAATCAATCTCACCCTCATAATTCCTGTTAGAAGTGAGCCTTGATCTGTGATTGTGGCTTAGTGGTAGAGTGCTTACCTAGCGTGCACCAAGCCCTGGGTTTGATTGCTCAGTAGCACACAAACAGAAAAAGCCAAAAGTGGGACTGTGGCTTAAGTGATAGAGTGCTAGCCTTGAGCAAAAGAAGCTCAGAAACATGTCCATAACCTGAGTTCAAGCCCAAAGACTGGCAAAAAAAGTGAGCCTGGTGAGACATATTCTTCTAGGACTCAGAGGAAGACTGAGGTTATAGGTAAGAGGTAGGGTAGATGGCAGGTGCTGATGGCTCACCCTTGTAAGCTACTCAGGAGGCTGAGATATGAGGATCCCAATTGCAAGCAGGAAAGCCTATATGAGACACTTTTCTCCAATTAAACATCCAAAACGCCAGATGTAGAGTTGTGGCCCAAGTAGTAGAGTGCTAGCATTGAGCACGAAAGCTCAGGGATAGGATAGCATCCAGGCCATGAATTCACACCCTAGGACTGGTACACCCATGCAGACACACACACACACACACACACACCAAGATAGAACATTTGCCAGTCAGCCTGCAAAAGTGTCATGTCTAGCAACTCAATATTAAAAAAAAAAAAAGAGGGAGAAGGGAAGAAAAGACTTGCTCTGCGAGGTGATATAACCAGTGCAAAATTCCACAGGAGTTCTAAGATTTGGATACAGGACAGAGGGTCATCAGGCAGAAGGTCCAACATGGGCAAAGGTCCTGAGGTGTGTGTAGAGCAGATGGTGTGGGTGGGATAAAAGTTCTGTGGCTTCAGACAAGTCTGGGAGGACATTCAAGGTTGGGTGAAGGTTTGTACTTGAGTCACAGGTAGGGTACATGGTCGGGTCCCAGAATAGGGCCCAGGGGGAAGATTAGCTTGCTTTTTACCAGGTACCCCAGCCATTTCCTGTGGCTGGAAGCTTATTTTTCACAACTCTTGACCCTCAGACCTCCTTTGCATGGAGGAGTCAAGGCAAACACAGGGAATAAAGCTTGCTTAAGAAAAGCTTCTAGTCCAAAGCCACCAGTGGCTCAACCCCTGTAAATCCTAGCTACTCAGGAGACTGAGATATAGATCGTGGGTCAAGCCAGCTCAGGGGAGGAAAGTTAGTGAGAGTCTTCTTGCTAATTAACTACCAAAAGCCAGAAATGGAGCTGTGGCTCAAGTGGTAGAGTGCTAACCGTGAGGGAAAATGTTAAGAGACCAGAGCCCAAGCCCTGAGTTCAAGCCCGTGTACTGGCACAGATATAATACAGAAAAGCTTTCAGGAGCTCCTAGTCTATTGGGGGTGAAAGGCTAGATCAGCTGGGCACCGGTGGCTCACACCTGTCCTCCTAGCTCCTCAGGAGTCTGAGATATAAGGACCACAGTTCAAAGCCAGCCCAAGCAGGAATCTGGGGGACTCTAATCTCCAAGGAACCTCAAGAAAACTGGAAGTGGCTCTGTAGCTCAAGTGGTAAGCTAAAGAGCTTGGGGACAGAGCCCAGGCCCAGAGTTCAAGCCCCATGGCCAACACCTGGCCTGCTTGACCGCCCTCTGTTGCTCTAGGCAGAGTACTTTCCAGCTACTGAGGGTCTCCCAATGTCTAGGTGTCCTACAAGTCTTGAGAGAAGCCTGTTTGGAGGCCATTACCTCTAGAGCAATCCACAGTACCCGAGAAGGGATGAGCCTTGGGGCATGGAGATAATCAGAATGGCATCTGTCATGGGTGTAATATGGATCTGAGCAGTAAATTGACATCTCAGACCATGGTTCTGGGCCAGGAGGGCAGAAGCTGCAAGATATCACACCAAGTAATGCCCACTCATGCAGGTATCACAAGAGTGTGAATTTGTCATGCACACCTTGGGCAGGTGTTGAGTTTTGGCTTATGAAAGAATTTTAGGCTCAGGAATTCACAGCTGGCTGGTTGCTGCTTGTAGCAGTCGCTGGCCCTAGAGTCCCAGGGCTCAGAGGCCTGCTTTCCTCACCAGTGCTAGGGGGCAGATGAAGGTCTGCAATCTTGGGCCGACTACAAATAAGCATCAGTAGTGTCCTTCCCATGGTCCTGTGGGCCTGTACATGGATGTATCTCTTGAGAGTTTACTGTGACTATGCCTCATGACTGCCTCCAGTTCTAGTTCAGCTCATCATAACCACCTTCCTGTGTGTGTTTTTTGTGAGTGTGTGCATACACATCTTGGGACTAGGGCTTGATTTCAGGGCCTGGGCTCTGTCCCTCACTTTTTTCATTCAGGGCTAGCACTCTTCCAGTTAAGCTACAGTTTTTCTTCCAGCTTTTGCGTGGTTATTTGCAGAAGAGATTCTCATAGACTTTTCTAGCTGGGCTGCCTCTGAATGGCAATCCTCATATCTCAGACTCCTGAGGAGCTAGGAATATGAGAGCATGAGCTATTACCAACTGGCCAGTTTCTTTCTTGGCTAAAACAGACTACCTCTCTCCAGCTGAGCACCCATCTACAGCTACCCCTCATAACCCTGGCTTCAGATGAAATATGACCTTCTCCCCTGAGAAAAAAGAAATGGGATCAGGTTTGAGCTTTATGTTCTTCACACAGTCAGGGGCTGCTGGGAGCTGATGTGGAGGTCAGAGATCTAGGCCAGGGCAAGACAGCAGTTAGAACAGAAGAGATTATGAAAACACAGCCTTGCAGCTGGGTGCCAGTGGCTCATGCCTATAATCCTGACTACTCAAGGCTGAGACCTAAGGATCAATCAAGATTCAAAGCTAGCCTGGGCAGACTCTTATCTCCAATGAATCACCAAAATGATGGGTAGCAGAGCTACTGTAGTTCAAGTAGTACAGCACCAACCTTGTGCAAACAAGCTAAAGCATACCACTGAGGCTCTGAGTTCAAGCCCTGGTAAACACACACACACACACACACACACACACACACACACACACACACACACATCCTTAGCAGGTGCCAGTGGCTCATACCAGCAATCCTAGATACTTAAGTGGCTGAGCTCTTAGGGCGGCAACTTGAAGCCAACCCAAGCAGGAAAATATGTGAGACACTTCTGTCTACTAAACTACTAAAATAGATGAAAGGTGAGCTGTGGTTCAAGTGTTAGAGTGTTAGCCTTGAATCAAGGAAGCTCAGGGACAGTGCCAAAGTCTGAGTTTCAGCTCGAAGATTTTTTTAAAGACACCCCAATCAGGCCATAAATCCAGATTTTCTTCATTCTTGATCTCACTTCTACTCCTGCCACTTCCACAGCACAAGTGGCCGGTGTGTGGCCAGCACTGGGTTAAGAAGTGAACTTACACAAAGGGGACATAGCCAGGTCAAGGATAATGCCACAGAACATTGAGGTACTAGCCAAACCAGTTTCTCATCCCCCAGTTCCTTGGCCCTAGAGGAGTCATACCCTCCTATATTGTGTGGTGTGAATTTTACTACAATTCTGAACCCTTCCACCTAACACCAAGAGTCATGAGCAATAATTTATTTTTTCATATTAAGATGAGTGCTAAGTGTAGGATACACTTTGAATTATTACATTAATTTATTAAAAATTAGTTTCATTTTTTCTTTTCTACATCTGCAGAAAGTAAAATTATATATTAAACATTCAATATGAAGTAATCAATTATAAGTAAACTATTTTTCAAATGATATACAATCAAACTGTGATTTGAGTTATAGTTCTAACAAATTGTGATGTAAACAACATTTAATAGAATTACGGTAATGTTTTTTAAACTTACCATCTTGTTATTGTTTTCTAATTCTGTCATTTTTTATTCTTGATCCAATTCATCTCTTCACCTCAATTGTTTAGTTTTCTATTTTATCTCTATTGGTTTGCTGAGTATGCATCTTGTTTTCCCTTTTTAATGACTGACATGATCTGAAAATCTGTATGCTAGTTTATTACTTCCTACATTGAAGTCAAATTGCTGCTCTCCACAGCTGTTCTACTTTGCTTTGCATAGTACAGAATTTCCCCTAGTCCCACCGACTGTATTGCTGCTCTCATATATTTTATTTTATTTTTTATTTAAATTTTGTTGTCAAGGTAATGTACAGAGTGGTTATAGTTACATAATTAAGGTAATGAATTAATTTCTTTTCTAACTTTTTACCCCTTCACCCATTTTTCTCCCTCTTCCTTCCCAACGCACCTCTCAAGATCGTTTCCAACCTATTGTTTTGTGAGTATCACTGTTGCATAGGTTCCCCCTTTGTCTTTGTCTCACTATTTTGTTTTTTTATTCCTTCCCCTTTCCCAGTTCAGATCAACATATTTACAATACACAGGGTATCAAAATCAAATACAGTGACTACAGGGGATAAACCATAGGTGGGGAAACCACAAAAGGATAAAAAGAAATCATGGAGTACATTAAGAACAACAACAACAAAGAACATGTCTTGGAGTTCATTTCACTTAGAATCACCTTATAGGGTCATATGTACATATCTATTGAGCTATTCTACTCATCTACTAAGATTATCCTTGATGTACACAATAATGCTCCCTATTACCCAGTAATCCCACTTCTGGGCATTTAACATGATGACCACAAACAAGGCCACACTAAAGCTATCAGCACAATTATGGTTATCACAGTAATATTTACCATAGCTAAGATATGGAATCAACCCTGATGCCCCTCAGTAGATGAATGTATCAAGAAAATGAGACACACACACTCACATACACACATACTATGCTTCCATCAGAAAGAAAGATACCACCTCATTTGTAAGGAAATGGAAGGTCTTGGAAAAAATCATAAGTGAAATAAGCCAGACTTAAAGAAACATAGTTCCCATGGATTCCCTTATTTGTAATAATTAGTTACATCAAGGATAATCTCATGTATTTTAATTTGACAGTTTGTTCTATGTTGAGAGTGCAACATTATTGCTATATTGTTTGTTATCATTTCTGCAAACAAGGAGGTATATTGAAAGTATTACATTCATCTTATCCATTACTGAAAGAAGAACAACTAAAAGAGCAACCCCTACTAGGAAGAACAACTCCCACTTACTTAGCTTCATCCCTATGTAAGGCCAGTGTTGTCCCCTGTATCCTCATATTGTACATTTCAACTCTATACCTCATATTGTATTTCTAGTATGTTCTACATTGTCAACTAAATGCCCCAGAAGTTCCACTTTGCTTTATTTTGTTTTAAAAAATTCTGTCTTAATATTTGATGTTGATGAGTGTGTGTGTGTGTGTGTGTGTGTGTTTACAAAGATCAGAACACAACATTTTTCTTCATTTTGAATACGTCTTTCAGGTCATTGTAAATTGTGGCTAATGGGAGCAATCTCTTGTTATTTTAAGAATGAAACAGAAAAAGGTATTTGTGCATGTGTCATAGTTGCTTTATTAGTCTGTAGTTGAACACTGAACATTAACTTATATCTTGGCTGCTCTTGTGAATAATGTGAATAAAAATGAACTACAGATATATTTAAAAGTTACCCAGAGAGAAATAATCCCATGATTGATGGTTCAACTTAACTTTGGATTTCTATAGAAACTTGCATACTACTTTCTACAACGAGGATACTAACCTGTTTTTTGACCAATAGTGTAGAAAATTTCCTTTTTTCCACACTCTCACCAAAATTATTACCTTTTATTCAAAGATAATAAAGGGCAGTTTTTTACTATCTGCAGTACCCTATACTGGCATTAGACTTAAATCCAACCTCCTAAATGCTTGGAATTACAAGACTTTACCACCATAACTGGTTCCATTGATTTTTTGATGAGTTATAATATTTATGAAGTTGTATCATAGTAATTTTGAATTATATTTCTCTAATGACTTCTGCTCAAAAAGTATTAAGGCAGCTTAGAAGTTGTATTAAACACAACTTTGTAAACCCACAGGAAATTTTCAGGGCTTTATGGAGAACATGTCTATTCAGACTTTTGTCCATTTTTAATCTGGTTTCTGGTTAATCTCATCTTTAATCTCGCTAAACCAGATCAATAATTAATTCGAGGTAGTAGAAAAGAAAAAAAATGTAGCAACTCCCAACATTTTTCAGTTTTCAAAAACATGGTATTGCTTAAATCATTTTCTGTTAACAATTGACACTATATAACTCAATTTAGTTAGACCTGTTACAAGGCTGTAGTTTATTTATTTTACATTGATTGCTCTTTCCAAAGCCTGTTTTTCTAATTTCCCTTGGTTTCTTTCAGTCTCAAGTAGCTCAGATTTCAAACTGAAGAATAAATGGAAGGAAGCAAACAAAAAAAAAATACAGTTCCTCTCATCCGATGATGCCTGTATAAGAATGAGGAAAGAGTTCATCCTTCTAAGGACCTATGATAGGACAACAAAAAAAGAATTTATTCTTCTATGTCTTCTTTATCTTTGCGATGTAACTAAAATGTTGTAAAACACAATATACTGCTCAGATATTTTTATGTTTTATCAGTTTTGCACATTTTCATATGGATTTCACCTCAGTCTACAACATTCCTTCATCATCCTGTCCCTGATATTTTTACACTATCAAGACATAAGATAACCAATTTGATTTACAGCATGAGAAGTTATCCACCTGGCCTCCTTGGAAGCAGAGCATGATCAATAGATATTACTTCTGGTTGCTCACTACATGTAATGGTTTCTGTACTACTTATCACATTCTATTTAGTATTTTAAAAAGACTGCTGGCTAAACTCAAAGCTCATTCCTAGAAGTTTATGTTAAGTATTTCCCACTTTTGTTCCCTTAATTGTTAAGATAACATATGCTATCATGCTAATGTTATTACCATTTTAGTGTTGGGAAAAATTGTAATTAAAAGCAGTAAGTGCATGGCCTAAAGACACATACAGTGAGGAAGGAAATGAGTCAAAGTTTCTGAAAGTCTTTCAGCAATACACAAAAGGTAGATAAAAATCTCTCCATTCTATGACACTCTCAATTCAATATTCATATTGTACAAGAAATAATAGCATACTAAATATTTCCCATGGTGATTGTTTTCTGTCACATTTGTTTTCAACACAGATTGTGTTGGAGACATTGTTTTATCATGCACAGAACTGAGCTTATACATTGAGGTCCAAAGAGAAACAAATTTCTTCTGTCCCACAATTCCAGTACCCTTTTTAAAAAGTACTAAAAATTTAAATATCATCACCTACCGTCTTATAAGTATCCAAAAATAAAAAAAATCATAAATAACCACTCCAAAATGTTTTAAAATTGGAGATGCTAATACGTGCCCCTCTAAAGTAAATTTTCTTCTACTTTTAACGTTATTCTGAAAGCCTTTGCTTGTTTGTCACACCTGTAATCCTAACTACTCGGGATATCTACTCAGGAGCCTGAGATCTGTGGCTAACAGTTGGAAGCCAATCAGGGCAAAAGAAATTCATGAAATTATTTTTCAAAAATTTTAATGAACTAGCAAAGGGCCAAGAATGGAGATGTAGCTCATTTAGTAGCTCACCAATCTAGAGAGAAAAGGCCTAGCAAGTTGGTGCAGTGTTCATTATGACAGGTCCCTTGTATAGAATAATTGAATGCCTCATCCTACACATCTCTTGCACAACAAATATCTGGAATTATTTTGTTTTTGACATGTCAATCTTGACTTTATTCTTAAATGTGTATTTATGTAAGAAGTACATGGTTCTAAAATTCTTTTAAACTTAGTTTTTGATGAATTGTCTAGTTTAAGAAAATCAATTACAATTTATATATATATATAAAGTTCTGTGCTCAATTCAGCATCACTGATTTCAAACTCTGAGCATGCCAGCACACATGCAAGTGCTTGAGCACATGCGTGCATTAACACACATATTTATTCAAAATACCTTCATATCGGGGTTTTTCATGAATTTCTTTGCTAACGATATATGAGTAAAATAAAGGAAATAAACTCTTCCATCTCAGAACAGTTTTATACGTTCTTATTGTAAAAATACTGCACAGAGGGGTAACACTTCATGAGCAAGGTAATGAGTACATTTCCTAACAAGTATTGTTACCTCCTCCTTTATTGTTCCCCTACCATCCCTTCCCTCTCACTTCCACAAGTCCATTAACCTCCTCCCTTCCCCCGCCTCAATTGTAAAGTTCACTTTACAACATAGTTTCTTGTGAATCTCATTGTTGCAATGGGTCAACCTGTATCCCTATTTAAGCATTTTGGTTTTTTTTTTCCTTCCCCTCAGCAAATTAGAGGAGAATATATACAATATGTAGGCGCACCAACTTCAAATACAGTGAAAATAGGTGTTATAGCATGAGGGAGGAACATATAAAGAAACAAAAAAAAAATCCACACTGTAGGTTATAAGTACGTGAGAAAAAATAGCAAGAAAAAACCACTTGTGTCCCTAACTTGGGGTTCATTTCCATTAACATAACCTTATCTGGTCATATACACATAACTTTTGACATTTTCTGCTTATCCCAGACATATATTAGTTATTGAAAATTAGAGTAACCATGGGACCTATGTTTCTTTGGACTTGGCTTACTCTACTTAATTTTTTTTCCAAGTCTTTCCATTTCTTAACAAATTGGGGGATGGAATGCTTCAGGAATTTGCCTATCATCCTTGCGGAGGGGCCATACTAATCTTCTCTGTATCATTCCAATGTTTTAGTATATGTGATGCTGAATTGAGCACAGAAATTTTTTATATATAAATTGTAATTGATTTTCTTAAACTAGACAATTCAACAAAAACTAAGTTTAAAAGAATTTTAGAACCATGTACTTCTTACATAAATACACATTTAAGAATAAAGTCAAGATTGACATGTCAAAAACAAAATAATTCCAGATATTTGTTGTGCAAGAGATGTGTAGGATGAGGAATTCAATTATTCTATACAAGGGACCTGTCATAATGAACACTGCAGCAAGTGTTAAGGTTTGTTAAAAGTTTTAATGTTTTAAATATATTAATTTTGGGAATTTGCTTATATATGCCAAAACTGGGACTGTTTGGTAGGTCATAATACTTTTCTATAAAGTATTTAAGATTTATGGTAGCAGATAAATACTCCTAAGTATGTACATTTCAGAGTATATAGAAACTTTACTAATGAGAAGTTGCAAAGTCTTTGTGTAAAGGAGCAGAATAAAGAGCTGACTATGTTAACTACACAGTTTCTGCTAAAACTGTAGGCCTTCCTTACTTTATATGTTAGTGAGGAACAAATGATGATATAAGCCATATACAAATTATGAGATGAACTATAAATGGTCATCTTAGTGGGTGATTTAAACACCACTCATAGCCTATATCATTCTTGTTGAACATCATAATCTTAGCCAGTGTTAAATGTAAAGAAATATGACAATAATAAAATCTAATTTGTAGTACACTTCAAATACTGAAAACACTGGTAATTGTTTTGTTTTTTATTTTATTAATCATTAATATTAAATTATTGCTTTTCTTTATTTGTAGCATTTTTTCCTTGTTGTAATACAATAGAACTTTTCGTAAATTGTCATTAGGAGGTACTTTGAGAAGGTTACTGGGATGGCCATACCATTTTTTATAGGTGCATGTGAGTTTATAAAGATGAAAATTAAGAACAAAATATGAATTTTAAAAATGATCAAGTAGAGTCTGATTCAGGAGTGTTGATAAATGTCCACACTTAACATGTTAGCCCTAGGCTGAAGCAGAGTTATTACAGAGTTGAGGCAACAAAAGTAAGAGACTGTGTTTTGTTTTGTTTTTTATTTTTATTTTGTTGGTCATGGGGCTTAAACTCTGGGGCCTGGGTGCTGTCCCTCAGCTCAAGGCTAGTGATACCACTTGAGCCACAGCACCACTTCCATCTTTTTCTGCTTATGTGATGCTCAGAAATCAAACCCAAGGCCTCATATTGCTGAGAAATCAAACCCAAGGCCTCATGCATGCAGGCACTCTACCATTGAGCCACCTTCCCAGTACCTGAGAGACTGGGTTTTGAAAAATCATCTAAACAACATTTGTTTTCTGCTTTGGGTTATATAATGAAATATATGAGTATCTTTTTATGTTTTTGTACATTGTCATACTTTATATTTATACTAACTTCACCCACTTTATCCTTGTCAAAGTCATGAAATATCTCTGAGAGTTTGCTTCTGTGAAGATTGTTTTTTTTTTTTTTCGGGGGGGGTGGGGGTCAGGTAGTGGGCCTGAACTCTGGGCCTGGGCGCTCTCTCTCAGCTCTTCAGCTCAAGGCTAACTCTCTACCACTTGACCCACAGTGCCACTTCCGGCTTTTTTCTGCTTATGTGGTGCTGAGGAATCGAACCCAGGGCTTCATGCATGCAAGGCAAGCGCTCTACCACTGAACCACCTAACCATCCCTGTGAAGATTTTTTTTTACATTTATCATTTCTTCTGAGTCATTTTTATTTTTTATCAAAATCACTTTATATTTCATGTTTATGGGTATTTACACAGAGACAGGGATATAGAGGATATAGTTTACCAACTGAACATTAAAATTAAGCTCAAAAATAAAAATCAGCCTTAACACATATTTTCATATCTTTCCCCACATTCTCCCTAAAAGAAGACAATATTAAAAATGTCTGAGGGAAGCTTTTTAACTCCAATTTTCTTGGGCTTCCTAAGTTTAGAATTCTTTTGCCCTTCAGACTGTGTTTCTTGTTCCTCCCTTTTCTCGACTCCATTATTAGAGATTTTTCTCAGAGATGACTCCATCTCCAACTTTTCACTCTGCCTATCTGGACAAATGAATTTGCAGATCAAGACTCTTAGACAGAAAGATTTTAAGAGCCTGAATCTAACACACTTCTCTCATACACCATCCCTACAAAGACACAAGTACCAAAAAAGGATACAGAGTTTCATTTTTTTCTACCAAGGCCAATGCCTGAGGTTGCTTGCTTCTGAGGGTGCCTGTTTGTGACTTTCCTGATGTTGCCGATTAACTTTATACCTAGGTCCATTATCAGCTACCAAGGATGGCATGTTTAGACCATCCAGGAGGTTGGCTCAACAGGGCATCTGGATGTGTCTCCTATGAGGGGCTCCTAGGATCCCTCATGAATGGCACAGAAGATCTGTGTTGGAAATACCGGGAGCAATTAAGGTATCCTACAAACACCATCTCAGCAAGGCAAAGTTTACTCTGGCAGAAAGCATCCTGTCACATGTCCAAGTTGAATAAGCACAGTGGATAGGCAGCCCACCACTGGCTCCCATGAATTTGAGCTTTGGGATCATCTTTCATGATGGCTCAAACTTTTGATCCCTTTCAAACTAGTCAAAAGCTTTAATAATCAACCAAATCCGAACACCTGGCCATATGAAAAATAACCAGCTTTTACCCACCTGGTGTTCTACTACTAGTGCCATGTCTCTAGCCCCTAGCACTTCTCTAAAATAGCATTGGTAAGGTTTTGACTATCTTTACAAGGGCAGTGCTTATATCAGTCAAGCACTTCAAGATTTAACTTCTACAATTCTCCCATCTGGTTTTGCTTTCTTTTCTTCCAAACAATAATAATTGACTTTCCTATTCAGCAGTATCCAATAAGATATTTTGATTTTAAAAAGGGTTTGATTAAGGCAGATTTTCAGTCAGTCACTGAACAAAACCTGTTATAGAAGAGATAAAGCACCCATGCACACATTACTATGAAAACAATTACTAAAGAGGTAAATATTGAGACCATGAATCATTGTTAAAATTCTTGCTCTATCATCAAACTAGTAAAGGGATCTGCCACCACACACAGACACACAACCTTTTTTATAAGTGACCGAGGGCTGGTCTTGGGTTTGATCTCATGCTCTGGGCATTGTCCCAGAGCAGTTTTACTCAAGGCTACCACTTTAGCCACAACTCCAGTAGTATCTTTTTTGCACCTTCATTGGAAATAAAAGTCTCATCTTTCCTGTCTGGGTTGGCTTCAAACAGATCCTCAGAATTCAGCCATCTGAGCATTTAGGATTATACTCAGTATCATCTCAGTTTTTAGGTAATTTGTTTCCTATATTCAATCCTTGTAAGTCTTTCTGTACCATTGGCCTCCAACCACCACACAGATTACCTTTGAAGTATATTTATTCTTTTATTTTTATATATTTATTGTAAAAGTACTGTACAGAGGGGTTAGTTACATGAGCAAGGTAAAGCATACATTTCCTATCAAGCATTGTTATCTCCTCCTTTATATGTCCCCTACCATCCCTAATCTCCTAGCTCCAAAACTACACTATACACTACCCCGGACCCCGCCTAAATTGTAAAGTTTGTTTTTCAACAGTGTCTTGTGCATCTCATTGTTACAATGGGTCAACCTGTATTCCTATTTAAGTATTCTGTTTTTTCCCTTTCCCTCCCCAAACTAGAGAAGTGTATATACAAGATGGAGGGCACCAACATCAAAAACATTGGAAACAGGTATTATGCTGTTTTTTGGGGGCACAGAATACAAAGAAACAAAAATCACCCGAAACATTATAAATATGTTAGAAACAATAGCAAGAAATGTAAAAAACCCTTGTGCCCCTATGTTGGGGTTCATTTCACTTATCACCATCTTATCTGGTCAAGTATTATATTTAGACCAAATTTTTCCCATTCAATTCTACCAGTGGCTCCTAGTTACTTTTACATGGTGGCATTTCCAATAAACAAATCCTGCTGATTAATAAAAGCACATATTGGAATAATTCGATTATGGAGATCATAGATTTTGGAGATCAACAGAATAAAACTAATTTAAGCTGCTTTTTCTGGTTTCTAGCTTTAAGCTCTTTAGGAAATTTTCAGGAGCTCCTAAGTAAATATGAAATTTGTAAATATGGAGTTTGTATTTTCAAATATGAAGTTTGAATGACCCGCTAACTAAGAAGTCCCTCCTTAATTTAAGGTGTTTGAAAATGGTCAGGGGTGGATTGGCCAATGTAACCAAAGCACAGATTCCACTCCAGTTGGCCAGTAACATCTCCAATAGTGGTCTCCTGGAATACCACCAGACTTTTCCCCTGGCTATGATTTGTACTTCCTGCTCATCTCAAAGGGCTGGCCTTCACTACATCCAGGTAAGTTTCTCAGAAATGTCCAATTTTCGCCAGGTAATTGACCTGGAAAGAATGGAGTTGATCAGTTTCAGGGGTTTTTGGAATAGACTCTTGCTTCTGAGAAGAGCAACAAGGTGTTCCAAGTTGTCTCGGATCACATTTTGCTGACCTCTCATGAGTTTCATGCACATGGGGTCTGAGCTCCATGACAGCACAAATAGGACCTCTTGTGTGGCCTCCCTGCCACACAGTCATAGCAGTACTCCATATGTGGACAGAATCACCACAGTATTTACCAAACTTATTCAGTCTCAATTTGAATCTGGGTAGACTCAAAATTGGAAGACATACACAGAGTGTCTGCTCCAAGATTGAATTTGCAGTCATATCATAAGATTAACTAGAGGGTCCATTGAGGCCCTGGAATTAAGCATGATCACTTTAAGGGCATTAAGAGTGTTTGGAGTTCCCCAAGCAGGATGTTTTCACAAGTCAAACATTAGACATTTATCTGGGCATTATGAAACTGAATCATGTTTTGACCAATTTTATCAGTAACACCCTCCTTACTAGCAGGCAATGCCCCTGCCTACTAGAAGGGAAACTTGCATTCTTGTTAGATAGAAACCCCCAAAACTCCTTCCCTCTTGGTAGGAAACCCTTCCTCTCTCTTGGTAGGAAACCCTTTAGGTGTAACTTACCTTTTTTTTATTATTATTCTTTTTTGGTCGGTCTTGGAACTGAACTCTTTGCCTGGGTGCTTTCCCTCAGCTCTTCAGCTCAAGGTTAGTCCTCTACCACTTGAGCCACAACACCACTTCCAGCTTTCTCAGTGGTTTATTGGCAATAAGAGTATCACAGAATTTACCGGCCTTGCCTAGCTTTGAATGACCATTCTCAGATCTTAGCCTTCAGAGTAGCTAGGATTACAGGCGTGAGCAACCAGTGCCCATATTTTTTTCTTTTTTCTTTTCTTTGTTCTTGGGTTTGTCGGTTGTGAGGCCTGAAATCTGGGTCTGGACACTGTCCCTCAACTCTTCAGCTCGAGGATAGCTCTGTACCACTTGAGCCGCAGTGCCTTTTCTGCTTACATGTTGCTGAGGTATCGAACCCAGGTGTTCATGCATGCAAGGCAAGCACTCTACCACTAAACCACCTTCCCACCTCTTCGTCTGAGTTTTTAGTTAACTCACTTGCCAATGTTCAAACCTTCTAAAGTCTTTGTGCAGGGTCTGGGAAGGTGTTTCAGTGGTAGAGTGCTTGCCTTGCATGCCTGAGACCACGGGTTCAATTCCTCAACACCACATAAGCAAAAAAGAAAAAGCGGGAAGTGGCACTGTGGCTCAAGTGGTAGAGTGCTAGCCTTGAGCTGAAGAGCTGAGGGACAGTGCCCAGGCCCAGAGTTTAGGCCCCATGACTGGACCCAAAAAAAAAAAAAAAAAAGGTCTTTGTGCAGCTTTGGTCTCCAATCACCACAGAAGCTCTTCCCTTGTCAGGTAATGTTTCTTTCTAGAGCTAATTTTCCCATGCCATCCTACTAGAGCATTTAGTTTATGGGTTAAAAAAATTTTAGTATAATTAACAAATCTCTTTTGATTTTATTCTACTCTATATTTTATTTTTGCCAGTCCTGGTGCTCCCTGAGCTTCTTTTGCTCAAGGCTAGGCCTCTACCAGTTGAACCACAGTGCCACTTCCAGCCTTTTCTGATTATGTGGTTCTGAGGAATAAAACCCAGGGCTTCATGCATGCTGGACAAGCAATTTACCACAAAGCCATATTCCTAACCCCCAAAATATTTTATTTATACTAATCATAAGAATAAAACTGATTCATAAGGTGCTGTCTGGTTTCAGGCTTTGAACTTTTTGGAAACTTAGGTGGGAGTGATCCTGAAAAGCACCTAAGTAATTAGGAAATACGAATGACCGTCTAGGGAAGGGTCTCTCCTAACTAGTATAAAATGTTTGAGAATGGACAGGTGGATGAAATGCTAGGGTGAAAGGGATGGCCAATTGAACCAAAGTACAGGTTCTACTCTAGTTGGCTAGGAAGGTCTACAACAATGGTCCTCCACAATACCATTAAACATCTCCCATGGCTATATTTAGTGATTACTGCTCATCTCTTCAAGGTTTGGATTTCACTGCATCTTGATAAGTTTCCCAGAAATGCCAATTATCCCTCCCCGTACCTAGAGAAGCAATGGGTTTATTTGGCTTGGGAAGACAGGGTTTTTGTCTTAGATCCATACTCTTGTGAACAGCAATAGCAGGGCCTTACAAGTTTCCCCAGGCCGTGTTTGGCTGACAGATCATGCATCCATGCCCTTGGGGATCTGAGGTTCATCATAGTAGGAAGTGGACCACTTGTTTTTCTGGTTTCTGTGCCATAGAATCTTAACAGTAATGGTGGGCAGAATATTTAACCCATTTCACCCAAGCATTATTTTCTTCGTCATAAGACTTGAGCTGAAGGGCTCAGGGACAGCACCCAGGCCCAGAGCTCAAGGCAAAAGCCCTACTACTTGAGCCACAGTACCACTTCTAGTTTCTGGTGGTTAATTGGAGAAAAGAGTCTCAAGGACTTTCCTGCCCGGGCTGGCTTTGAACTCTAATTCTCAGATCCTGAGTAGCTACTATTGCATGTGCAAGCCACTGGCACTTGGTTTTTGACTTGAATTTTAAGTCTACCCAGAGAGTCTGCTTCTGAAACTAAGATTCAATGCCATACATCCTTGGATCAGCTAGAGGATCAATCAAGCCTGGATCAATCCAGGCTTCAGAGGCAAAGTGGGCAGCTGAGGGAGTTTAGTGGGTAGGAATTTTTTGAGTTCCCCTTTCAGGATATAAGATTTAAAACACACACATGCAAGCACATATTCATAACAAGTTTTTGTTTGGACAAGTGCACATTATGGAGCTCCATAATGAAAACCATCCATTATTTAATAGTGTTCTCAGACCTTTGTCAACATTCTCCCAATGGATTATCAGAAGCAGGTCCTTAGATCATTTTTCTTGGGTTCCTTAGGCCTAGAATTCTTATTCCCCATTTTAGCAGGTCTCTTGTGATTTCAGTTTTTGGTGCACTTAATCCTCCCTATTGTAAGTTTCTTGTGCACCCTTCTCATATTTAACTTTCCCGTTACTGGAGATTTCTCAAGAATAGATTCCTTCAGCTCCCACATTTTTATTCTTGGGCCAGAGAATGAAAACACACATTGAGACTCAAGTTCTCTTTGTGCCTAAGACACACTCAGCCCATAAAAATCCCCAACCAACCAGGTAGTATGCTCTAGTCCAATTTTTCCTCTCATGGCTGATGCATGAGATTACTTTTTATTGAGGTGCTTCCTTGGGCCCTTTCCTGAAATTGCTGATACACTTTCCTTCCTTTACCACAACCGATGGTGTATAACCCAACCTTGAGCTATCTCAACAAGTCAGGTTGTGTCTCCTCCTGAGGGTCTCCCTACATCCCCCTTTCATAACATGGATCCTGGACTAGTCCCCACATTGTTGGGAATACTCCCCTACTGTAACCCAATATCCCAAGAAAGACCACCAAGTTGAAAGGAACTTAGCATGGCAAAGTTTAGTTCTGTTAAAGGGCATGTTATTGACAGGAAGCAACCACTCTGAGTAGGAAGTCTGCCCAAGTTATACCCCTAATGAGTTACTACTTCTGGTATTGATCAAAAGTTGTGTTCACAATCTTGCTCTATTGGCTCTTTTGAAGCACAGCTGGTTATTTTGAAAGGGGTTAACAGTTTCAGAGCAATCCACTAAACCAGGACAACCAGGCAAGAAATTGTTAGAAAATTCTTACTCAGCTTGTGCTTTATGAGTTAAACTGTTCCTAAAGTCCCTAGAACGATTTTAGTAACAGGATATACTTTAGTTATATAGCTTTGTGGAAGATGATTATGCTTAGTCAATGCTTTCCCTCAATCCATCATTTTCAGAGAAAAAGATTATTCTAACTCCTACACAGTCCATTTCCACACAGAATTTATTATAAGCAGCTCCCTTTTTTTTTAATTTAAGTTTTTATTTTTTGTGAACATACTGTACAGAGGGGTTACAATAACATGGGCAAGATAATGAGTACATTTCTTATCAAGCATTGCAGCCTCCTCCTTTGTTTACCCTTCACATCCCTTCCCAGCCTCCCCCCGCACTCCCAATCCCGCCCCCCCTCCCGCACCAAAGTTGTAAAGTTCATTTTTGACATGACGACTTGTACTTATAGTTGCATCGGGTCCACCTGTATCCTTAAATGACTTGTTTTTCCCCATCTCCTCCACAAATTATACCGACATCAAATATAGTGAAAGCAGGGGTTGTACTGTGGGGGAGGGACATACAAAGCTATAAAGAAATAATCTTATAAATGAGTTAGAAACAAATGCATGACAGAAAAAAAACACTTAAATACTTATCTAAGGGTTCATTTTCCTAACATACCATTATTTGATCTTTCCTTCTTGACTCATACATATACTAGATATAACAAATAAGGGAAACCATGGGACCTTTGCTTCTTTGGGCTTGGTTACTTCACTTAATAAAATTTTTTCCAAGACTTTCCATTTCCTAACAAATGGGGAAATGTCATTCTTTGTAATGGAAGCAAAGAATTCCATTGTGTATATATACCACATTTTCTTGATCCATTCATCTACTGAGGGGCATCTGGGTTGGTTCCATATCTTAGCTATGGTAAATAATGCTGCAATAAGCATAGTTGTGCTAGTGCAACTCCCTTTTTGGAATGGAGGCTTATGAGCTTCCAGGTGAAGACACCTTATTTGCATATTGCCTTGGTTCCCTTAGGTAAACTCGCCTCAGCAAGTGGTTATGAAACCTACAGCTATGTATGGCTGCTTCATTATAAAGAACCTGTCTTGTACCGCTAATAGAAAGAGGAAAGTCTGCTCTCTGGAAGCACGTAGCTATGGACTTAAGCACGCTTACTGAACCCTGAGCACAGAGCACAGATTGAGCTGCAGCTTTTTTTAGAGCCATAGATGAATCAATCAGATACCAGCTGCTTGGCTGACCACAGGGCACACTTCTGATGCCTCATTTCTGAGGCAAAGCAGTTCTAAGCTGCCAAGACATTATGGTAAGAAGAAGCCTGAGGGGGAATTCTTGGTGGGAAGGAGAAGGTGAAAGTTTAGATTTAGGTTTTAGAAAATGCAAGCCACTTTCTGAATTGTTTGAGGCAACGAGCAGATCATCATATTTTCTAGCCCTCTAGATGCAAAGTATGAGAACACTTCTCACATCTCACACTCAATCCCTCCTGCCTTGCAGTCTTCAATTCCCTCTTACAGGAGTTAAGCAATTTTTAAGAAAGCAAAATTCAGCGAACCTAATTGAGCTTGTGAAGAAAACATATCCTCTGGCTTTAGAATAGATCAATTTCTATCTCAGAATAAGAGGAAGAAAAGAAACCATATTCTACAGAATTTAACACCTTAAACATGCTAGTTTGCTGCATTAACTTTTCATTTATTAGATTCATGCAAGAAAAAATTAGAAATCTGAGAATTTCTGGAGCCTTTGCTAGCCTAATATAAGGTTCTTGCTGTTTTTTATTTGTTTGTTTGTTTTGTTTTTTCCTAATACTTTAGAGATTCTAGTTAGAAGAATTGAGAAAATGCAGATATTAGCCTGGTTCAGATTAATATGAAAATACAGCACCTAAGTTATCAAATTCTAAATCTAGTCTCAAAGATGAAGCTCAAGGCTTCCCTCCACGCAACATCTTCAGAATAACAGTTTTGTCTATGTCTCGGGTTTGTTTGTTTGTTTTCTTTAAAGAATTAGAGAGCAGAACAGTTTTAAAGCAGTTTTTCTTCAAAGCGAAAAGAGAGCAGTGCAACAGTCTCTTCTTCAAAGCAAAAACAAAGCAGTGAAGCAGACTCCCTAGCGAAATGAGGGACATAGTGTCTCATAATTGGTTTCCTAGTCTCTGAGCATGAGTAGGGAATTTTTCCTTATTGGATGCCCCATCTCAGAGCACAAGCACAGAAAACACTTTTGATTGGATGGGAAGTAGAAAGACACTCCCCAGACCATAGTCAGAAAAAGATATGTGTTAGCACCTAAAGCTTCGTGGGAAAAGGGTGTGTATTTTTTGCTGCATCATTCATTCCCACCATGTTGGAGCCAGTTCCAACCATTACTTTTTATCCATAACTACCCAGATGAAGTGGTTTAACTCCCTCTGAGTGGCACATAACCACTTCTTACTCACAGGGCACTGTACATTGTGATGTCCCATCAACACTATGTTGACAGGGAAATTCGATGTCTAAATTGCTGTTTTGAAGAAGCAAAGACCTCTGACTTAAACTTGCACACTTAACTTAAAATTTATTGTCTTTTTTCAACTCAGTAGCATTACTTACTTAAATAAGGGAATTTTTCATTTTGATATATCCACATAGCATACAATGTACCATGATTATGTTTAACCCCTTCAGAATTCTCTTCCAGGTTTTATTAATCATTTTAAGAATACAACATAGTAGTAATAAGTACATTTACAATATTGTACAATCTCAATGTCCATACTCTTTACATCCTCCAAGTTTCAAATTCTTTATTCATTAAAACAATTTTCCACTCTCCTCTGCTTCAAGGTACACATCAAGTATGATTTTGCTTTCTGTCTCTATCAATTAGACTGTTCTATGTAACTACTGATATAAGTAGAATCATGTAATATTTGGTCTTTTTATGACTGGCTTTTTTCACTTAGCAGTGTTCTAAAGATTCATCCATAATATAGTATATGTCACAACATAATATTTTTTGGGGGGGGTCCGATCGTGGGGCCTGAACTCGGGGCCTGGGCACTGTCCCTCAGCTCTTCAGCTCAAGGCCAGCACTCTACCACTTGAGCCACAGTGCCACTTCCGGCTTTTTCCTTTTTTCTTATGTGGTGCTGAGGAATTGAACCCAGAGCCTCATGCATGCAAGGCAAGCGCTCAACCACTGAGCCACTTTCCCAGCCCCATAATTCTTT
Source organism: Dipodomys spectabilis (assembly GCF_019054845.1). NCBI lineage: Eukaryota > Metazoa > Chordata > Mammalia > Rodentia > Heteromyidae > Dipodomys > Dipodomys spectabilis. The sequence continues at coordinate 5,340,190 of NW_024870919.1, read as the reverse complement.
TTAAAGTTGAAATAATATACCACTGTATGTATAAACCACATTTGCTTTAGCTATTCATTTGTTGATGGCCACTAGATTGCCTCCATGTTTTGAGTATTGTACAAAATGAATATGAGTACAAGATCTTTTCCAGACCTTGCTTTAAGATGTTTAGATTATATGGCCAGAAATGGAGTCACTGGATCACATGAAAACTCTCTTTTCTTTCTTTTCTTTTAAATTTTTTTGTCATGGGGCTTGAACTCAGGGCCAAGTCACTGTCCCTGAACTTTTCCTCAAGGTTAGAGCTCTACCACTTTAAACCACAGATCCATTCCAGTTTTCTGCCCAGGCTGGCTATGAACCGTAATCCTTGGATTTCAGACTCCTGTCCTGAGTGGTTAGGATTACAGGTATGAATAATCCTGTCTTTAATTGTTTGAAAAGATGCCATTCTGTTTCCTATAGAACGGTTCCAATTTTACCACACTTTTGTCAATATTGTTACTTTATTTTTTTGTAGTTATCCTACCTAATTCATATGAAGTGGTAATTTTCTTCATTATTTTGACTTACACTTTCATGGTGATTAGTGATGTTAAACACCTTCTTCGTGGACTTGTTATCACTGTCTTCTCTGGAGAAACATCTGAGTTCTTTGCACATTGTAAAATCAGGTTGTGTGTCGTTGCAATGATGTTTTTATATATTTTTGATGTGAACCTCTTATCAAATATATACTTGCAATAACTTTATATTCAATTCTGTGTTGCTTTTTTGTACACTGTTGATTGCAACCTTTGGTGCATCCTGATTTATGTTTTCCTACAATGAATGACCCTTCATTGATGTCAGTTTCCAGTATGTCTTCCAGTCCTGTAACTATGATCCATAATATTGATTTGCACTCCTGCTATGGTAACAGTGAAGTAAAGATACATAATTATGCTCTGGTCACCTATCTACTGCCACTTTTGGATCTCTCTCTCTTAGCTTTTCATAAAGGCCTTGGGGCATACCCACAATTTATTTGGTCTTTAAAAACCTGTAGAAAGTTACAGGACTTAAATTTAGTTAGTTTTAATGGAAATACGTGACTTGCAATTTTTTTTTTTGTCTTTTTGTTCATTTTTGATTGTAAGAATACTGTACAAAGGGGTTATAGTTACATGACAAGGTAATGAGTACATTTCCTATCAAGCATTTTTGCATCCTCCTGGCAAATAAGATGAAATTTGAGACCTTCGTAATATAGAAGCACACCAAAACTCTAGGTATGTATTTTTCTTCATATGAGTATTTATAATTGTGTGAAGCTAGAGATTTAACCTATTTGCAAGTTAATAATGAACTTGTCACACTTTATGGATGTTAGACGATTTATGATGCTCTTGGGTCAGAGACAAAAAGCACCTAATTTTTACAGTAATAGTGATAGCCAGTGAGATATGTGTGTATGTGAATATTTATGTATTTCACGTGTCGCTCCCATCCCTCAGTGCCACTGAGTGAAGTAAATATAGCCATGTGAAGCCTATACAAACAATGGGTTCTGAGTTTGAGCAACTGCGATCTTTATAGTGAGCAATAGGCATGCCTGAACTTTACCCTGGAGGATGACAGTATCTTAGAAAAAGCTTGCAAATATACTATGGAATATAGAGCAGCTAGTGTTCACTTGAAGATATGTAAACACTTGAGACTGCCGTGGAATTGTTCTTTTTCTTTTGTTTCTTGAATGTTCCTAGCTACCAAGACCAATACATATTTCTCCTAATAAACACATAGCTCCCCTTAAAAATGAGGCATGACAATTTGCTGAGAATACTTATTATTTTACTAGCCCTAAGCCCTCAATCCTATCTAGAATACAATTCAACAAAAGAAATAGATGAAATTCAAATTTAACACATCTAGAATCTTTTATCTTAGAGCCATTTCTTAATGTAGGTGTGGAAGAAATTAAGGAAAAAAATAGGCCCACAAATATATATTATGAAGATATTCTATGTATTTTAACAGTAATAAAGGATTACATTTCTGTTTTTTAGTGTGTGAATATTTACATAGTATGTACAGAGTGCCAAAGTTTATGCCAGGGCCTATCATGGAATAGAATGTAGCAAATTTTCTCTATATTGTTTGTATATTTATAGAATTCACCTGTCTGACTTCTCTCCCATTTTGATAAACAGAGCACCTGTTTGATTGAAATACAATCATTATTTTTCTACCTTCAGGATTCCACACACTTTGCTGTCTACTAAATATAGAAAAGTTTCATGCATAACCCTCATCTTCAAGTAGCAATTCTCAGTATCCCAAGTAGCTTGTGTTTATCTCCCACCCCTTTCCTCCCAGCTGTCAATCTAGGTGAGTGATGGCTGAATTCTATAAGACAGAAAAGCTCAGAAAATTCAAAGGCATTCAGTTAGTATCTAATGGAAACTTCTTCACTTGGATTATATTTTATCATCACCTTTGTGAGCACTTCAGCTTCCTTATTTGGAAACTGAGATGTTCAGTTAACAGTGAGTAGATGAATCTTATTATTTAAAAATTCATTTAACTGAAATTGGAAGAATTAATTTTTCAGACACTATTCACATTTGAGATTTATTAGCTACATATAGCCAGTGGCTAGTCTGTTAGACAATGCATATATAGAATATTTCCATTATCACATATGTTTCTGTTAGAACTGGTTTAGACCATGTTTTAGCTTGTTAAGGCATGGTCCATGTTCATAAGCTATATATGCTCCGTAAGTAGTAAGCAGACTGAAGATCCAACCAGAAAGATAGACACCCATGAAGTTAAGATATAGGTATAAATTGTTCTACACAGGCACACTTATTTGTGAGGAGGAAGAGGATCAAACAGTCAATGTCAGCAGAATCAACCCTCTTAACTCCAGGAAAGAATAGGTAAAAATTTTAGCAGTTCTTTGTAGCTTTGCTTCTGTGATTGAAATTGACTGTGGTATTCTCAATGGTGATTTTGTTGGAAAATAAAAATGTGTAATTATCACATTAGCTCAGTGAAGAATTAGGGTTTCTGCTTTGTAAATGTAATTTGGTATTTATATGTGACATTTCAATTTCTGTTGGTATCAGTACACCACAAATACCTTTATATGGTCTCTGAGTTGTTTCTTTCGTTAATTTTGTTGTTCTTACAGCAGGCATTTTAGAAATTAGTGGAAAAGTTAAAACTTTCTTGTGTTTTGCAATCCCATTATTTCTCCGTAAGCTTAATAAAAAATGAGAATCCAAGAACTATGTGAGGAAATTGTATCTCCAATCACCTGTTCACTTTCATTAATTACTGGACCAAAGGGAACTGGCTCCCCAGAATCTCACCTTCAGAATTCAAGAATGAGGTGGGAATAAGACAAGGAAATAGAAACATAGTAATTTGCACTGAAGTTCCTGTGCTGTCACAATGAACACTTGTTCTCATGCAATATTTTTGAATCCCACAGTTAGCTTTTTTGTGGTTTTTATTAGTATGACAAAGATGATTGACTTTCCCAGATTTACAGTTGGAAGTGTGTGGGACACATTCCTTTATCTAGGAATCTTCCTTAAAATTGTGCATCATTCACTTTGGGTCTCAGTCCCTTTTCTATCGTTGTAGCAAGTATGTATTTCTACAAATGGATACATTGGTTCATCATTTGTCTTTAAATGATTAAATTATATGGATTTTGGAGGTTGTGTGATTTGCAGTAGAAGGGAGGTATTATGCATAGGACCCTTTGGTACATGTTGACATTTCTTTGTGGAATTCTTATTTGGGTCCTCACTCATGAACTCATGTGTAAGTAATTCTTCACATATTCCAGTATACTCCAGTAGAGTGGGGCAATGCATTAGAAATTTAAAACATGCCTATACCTCTTTTAAAGTATACTTTTAAATATAATGATATAAATAAAAGTTTTTGTTTTGTTTTTATTTTTTATTTTAATATTATCGTCAAGGTGATGTACAGAGGGGTTACAGTTACATAAGTAAGGTAGTGATAACATTTATTATCTAACTTGTTACCCTCTCCCTCATTTTTCTTCCTCTTTCCTTCACTCTCTCAATCCCTCCCCAGTTGAACAAGTCATTTCCAACATAATTAACATTTGATTTCCTTTAATTAAATGTTTGTGATGTTCCCATCCTGGAACTCCACAATGTAAACACTAGAACAACACGGTTAGACCCTTCTGACATGCATATATACATATGTATATTTTCCTACAATTTAGGGTCATATATTTGTTTGATTATTCATTTGTTTATTGCCCGAACTGGAGCTTGAATCCAGGGACTACACATTGTTCTCTGCTTTTTTTTTTCCCTCAGCGCTAGCCACAGGCCCATTTCTGTCATTTTGGTGGTGAAATGGATTTTCCTCTGGGGGCTGGCTTTGAACCATGATACTCAAATCTCATCTTTGTGAGTAGGTAAGATTACAGGTGTGAGCCTACGTTATAAGTTGACTTTTCATTGCATTATATCATTCATATATTTCCTATCCTTAGAAATTTCATACTGTTCTAAGAACATCACTTATAATGATTACATGGGAGTCCAGTGCTTAAAAATTCCATAATTAATTAAACTCTCCCTATCACTGAAAATCTTTGTTGTCTCCAAAATATTAAATGCATCATTAAAGTTCTTTTGGATTTTTAATTCTAGTATTTATTTTTATAAATAGGTAAGTATCTGCTGGTTGTTAGAAAGAACCAAATACAAAATTTCTTCTTACATAATGATCCATATTAACTTGGCTCATCTAAAACAGTATGTTACTCCTCCCCATAAAGTTATTCTTTTTCCCAGCATGCAGTTCCAGTTTTGTAACTTTTCACACCTTACACACTACAATGCTTTTGTCGAAAATCCCTCTTGCTATCATCCAGTTTTTGTAAAAACATTTTCCATGGTATTTCATTAATAGGAAAGCATATTTAACTAATACAAACTCAATGTCATCATTTCCACAGGTATTAGCATTTTAGTCTGGATCAGAACTTGATTCTAACAATATTTCATTTTAATGGAAGAATCAGAGTATTAATCGGAAGGCTGAGGGTTCCCTTATGAACAAATTTTTTCATTCATTGTTTATTTTTGTTTTGGAATTTCAAGATTAAAGATTGCCAGCTCACATATCCTCTGTTGTCACTGTATTTGATTCCAGTTCTCTACATCATGTATATACATTTTTCTAATTTGGGAAGGGGAAGGGAAACAACAAAATGCTGAAACAAGGATACAGGTTGACCAATTGTAACAATGAGAAGTACAATACACTATGTTGAAAACGAACTTCACAACTTCAGGGTAGGGGGAAGGAGGAGTTGGGGAAGTAAGGAGGGAATGGAATGTAGGGGGAAAACAAAGGAGGGGGTAACAATGCTTGACAGGAAATGTACTCATTACTGTACTGAAACTGTAACCCTGTAACCCTCTATACAGTTTCTTTACAATAAAAATATTTTTAAAAATATTACCAGCTCTTACTTCCATGGTTAACTTGCGATGCACCTTAAATACTTCATATGGCTCAAAAGGGGAAACCAAAAAGAAAGCCACTTTCAATATACATATTTATTTATTGCTGTAACACCGAGATGCCAAATCCAGTGCCAAGCACACAAGAACCCAGAGTACAGTCATTAACCTCTAGAATTCTGAATTGTTTTCTTTGGCTGGAAATCTCTTAATTGTATTATGCACAATATGCAGAAATGTCCTGAAAAAATATTCATGGATAAAAACAGTTCTACAAGAATTTGCACCATGATAAAAAGAGGGAAATAAGACAAGAAAAATTCTATTCCTGTTTATATAAAAGCTAGGATTGGACATGGGTCTACCAATAGACTGAAGAAGAGAGACAATTAATTAATTGAGTTGTCATTATAAATGTAATAACATAATGATATACATGATAAAATAGAACCTGATGATGAGCCATGAACTCTGCCTGGGGAGTTCAAGAAAATCATTATTGCTACGTATCGTGATACATAGGATGGGAGAAAATAAATATTTTGTAAAATGAAGAAAATTTTATGAAGTTCAGTAATCTCCAAATATTATGATCAAGGAAAGTAATGTATCAGGAACAAGGTAACAGTGAATTGGAGAGTGAAATTGGAGAGATTGAAATGACCATATTGTTTGGTATTATGGTACTTCCTTAATATGCACAGGGCCCTGGGCTCAATCTCCAGCACTAAAAAGGAAGGGAAGAAAGAGACCAAGAAAGATTTGCAAGGTGGGCCTGGCACCATCATAAAAGTTTTATTCTCTAGCCCTGGATTTCATACTGTTAATTACACATTATTACTGCATGGGTGATTTTAAAAGTACAGTTGCCCAAGTCTCAGCAATTTTTATATGCGTGGGTACAGATGTATGAACTACAGCTGATATGACTTAGGGGCACCAGTAAAGCACCCAGGATAGAGATATTATGGTAGCACATATGAGTCTAGAACTTGAAGCAAGGTCTGTGAGCCTTTATTTCTGCAGAGAAATAAATGCACATGGTATGTTAGCCTAAGTATGGATATAGATTAGTCTGAGTTTAAATGTACCAATATACCAGCTTTGCAACCTTTGGTAAATTACCTACCTCTTTTTAAGCCTCTGTTTCCTATTTTGGACATGGGAACCAATGAGATTACAGGGCAAGAGTGTTCATAAAGTGTTTTCTGGCTATATATATATTTTTTTTAAATTTTATTTTATTTTATTTGAGAACATACTGTACAGAGGGGTTACAATTACATGGGCAGGATAATGCATACATTTCTTACCAAGCATTGCATCCTCCTCTTTTGTTTACCCTTCACCTCCCTTCCCAGCCTCCCCCCTCCCTCCCACCCAATCATACCCCCCCTCCCCCACCACCGACATTGTAAAGCTGGTTTTGACATGACATTTTGTACTTCTCATTGTTGCAACAGGTCCACCTGAATCCTTAAACGACTTGTTTGTCCCCGTCTCCTCCACATGTTATACTGACATCAAATATAGTGAAAGCAGGGGTTACACTGTGGGGGAGGGACATACAAAGCAACAAAGAAATAATCTTATAAATGCGTTAGAAACCCATGCATGAAAGAAACAAAAACATTAAAATACATATTTGAGGTTTTGTTTTCCTAACATCACATTATCTGACTTTTTCCGCTTGACTCATACCTATACTAGATATTGCAAATAAGGGAAACCATGGGACCTATGTTTCTTTGGGCCTGGCTTACTTCACTTAATATAATTTTTTCCAAGCCTTTCCATTTCCTAACAAATGGGGAAATGTCATTCTTTCTGATGGAGGCATAGAATTCCATTGTGTATATATACCACATCTTCTTGATCCATTCATCTACTGAGGGGCATCTGGGTTGGTTCCATGTCTTAGCTATGGTAAATAATGCTGCAATAAACATAGTTGTGCTGGTAGCTTTAGTGTGGCCTTGTTTGTGATCATTTGGGTAAATGCCCAAAAGTGGGATTGCTGGGTCGTTGGGGAGCTCTATGTGGAGTCTTTTGAGGAACCTCCATACTGCTTTCCAAAGTGGTTGAACAAGTTTACATTCCCACCAACAATGAAGTAAGGTTCCTTTCTGTCCACATCCCCTCCAGCATCTGTTGTTGTTAGAGTTCTTGATTTTTGCTGTTCTAACTGGAGTGAGGTGATATCTCAATGTTGTTTTGATTTGCATTTCTTTTATGGCTAGGGATGTTGAACATTTCTTCATGTGTCTATTGGCCATCCTTCTTTCTTCTTCAGAGAAGCTTCTCTTTAAGTCTTTCGCCCACTTACTTATTGGGCAGTTGTTTCTTTGAGGATTTGTTGTTGGGTGGTTTAATTTTTTGAGTTCCAAGTATATTTTAGATATGAGACCCTTGTCCGTTGTATGGCTAGTAAAGATCTTCTCCCAGTCCGTGGGCTTTCTATTGATCTTGCTAGCTATGTCATTTGCCCTGCAGAAGCTCTGCAACCTTATACAATCCCATTTGTCCAGCCTTTCTTTGATTTGTTGTGTTTCCGGGTCTCTATTCAGAAAATTTCGGCCTGAGCCAAGGAGACCCAGGGTTTCTCCTATTCCATCCTGTAATGTTTTCAGAGTGTCTGCTTTGAGTTCAAGGTCTTTGATCCATTTGGAGTTGATTCTGGTGCAGGGTGATATATAAGGATCTAGCTTTAGTTTTCTACATGTAGTTAACCAGTTTTGCCAGCACCATTTACTGAAGAGGCTGTCTGTCTTCCATTCTATTGTTTTAGCTCCCTTATCGAAGATTAGATGGCTATAGGTCTGTAGGTTCATTTCTGGGTTTTCAATTCTATTCCATTGGTCCTGAGGTCTGTTCTTATGCCAATACCAAGCTGTTTTGATTACTATGGCTTTATAGTAGAGTTTGAAATTTGGTATTGATATTCCTCCAGCAGTATTCTTTCCGTTGAGGAGCGTTTTTGCTATTCGGGGTCTTTTATTGTTCCATATGAATTTTTGGATTGCCTCTTCTATTTCCTTGAAGAATGAGGGTGGAATTTTGATAGGTATTGCGTTGAATTTGTAGATAGCCTTGGGCAGTATTGCCATTTTCACGATGTTAATCTTTCCAATCCAGGAGCATGGGAGGTTTTGCCATTTTTTAAGTTCTGTGTTGATTTCCTTTTTCAAGATTTTAAAGTTTTCATCATAGAGGTCCTTCACTTCTTTAGTTAAGTTAATTCCTAGGTATTTTATTTTTTGTGGGGCTATTACAAATGGAGTTGCTTTCCTAATTTCAGCCACACTTTTCTCATTGTTGGCATACAGAAAAGCCATTGATTTTTGGGGGTTAATTTTATAACCTGCTACTTTGCCAAAGTTTTGAATCAGCTTGAGTAATTTGGGAGTGGAGTCTATGGGATTCTTTAAATACAAGATCATGTCATCTGCAAAGAGGGAGAGTTTTATTTCTTCTTTCCCTATTTGGATCCCCTTTATGTCTGCATCTTGTCTTATTGCTGTAGCTAGGCATTCTAATACTAGATTGAAGAGAAGTGGAGAGAGTGGGCATCCTTGTCTTGTTCTGGCTATATATTTTTAAATTCATTATAACTACCATTAGTTGACTTGATTACATAGTGTGAATGTGCACCAGGTGCTGATGAGCAAGGCAGAAGATGATGAAGTGTCCTGTCTTAGGTCTCTCAGTTATTTGATGTCATTCCTTACACTCCAAAATTTATGAAGACAGAGTTGGACAATGGGGTAGTTTTAAAACTTTTCTCTATGAAGCCTTAGTCTCTGGAAAGATGGAAAAATTAAATAGAGAAACTGGGGCTAGGAAAGTAGCTCAGTAGTAGAGTGCTTGCCTTGCATGCATGAGGCCTTTGGTTCGATTCCTCGGTTCCATTCCTCAGCAGAAAAGCTGGAAGTGGGGCTGAAGCTCAAGTGGTAGAGTGCTAGTCTACAGTTTTAGAGCTGAGGGACAGTGCACAGGTGCAGAGTTCAGGCCCCATGACCCACAAAAAAAATACAAAACAAAAAACCTACAAACAATCCATTTCAGATAGCTTACTGTTAGCCCTTAATTGGTTTTAAACAACAAATTTATTTCTACATTCTGTAGCCTGGAAATCCAAGATTGCAATGCCAGCATAGTCAGAATTTTTTTTTCTGCGTAATTTACTGTAAGGTTTTATTTAAATCTCATTCATGAAGGCCTGCCTCCATGACTTAATTACCATCCACATATAAACAAAGGTCCACTTCTGCCTCAAACTGTGATCGTCCTACTTCTGTCTCTCTTATCTATATATGACACCAGTTTGATTTAGATATTGAGGTACCAGTATTCTTTTTTTACCATACCAACAGCAAACCTTCTATAACTTCCAGTGTCTAGTTCATAAGTAGATAGAATTATAAGCATGGACCACTACATGAAGCTGAATTTTTCTAAAAAGAAATCTTCAGTAGCTCTGCTAACAAAGGGATATTCAATAACTTCTCTTTAGTCACCAATTCTATGCCTCTGGAACTTCTTTCTCATTTTTTTCCTCACAGAAGCTGGCAAGTTTGTGATAAATTCAGTTTGTTAATGCTTTCAAAATATTCCTTTTTAGACTACATTCTTCATGCCTCATGTTCCATAGCATAGTGATTTTCCTTACCAAAAATATTTGTCTCAGCCAGGAGAGGTGACTGATGCCTACAATCCTAGGTACTCAGGAGGCTGATACGTAAAACTTTAGTTGGAATCCAGCCAAATATTTTCTATCTAAATGGAAACTGGGTGCCTTTTATTAACATAAAAATCATAATTCCATATTTGTTATAATAATATCTTACAAATTTAAAGTTATTCATTTGATAACCTTAATAGAAACAAGCAATGAAATATGGATTATCTAAGGAAATAAAAGTCATTCATTACAATCCTAACTTGTTTTAGGAGAGAGCTGAAATCTCCTTCAGAAAACATAACCAGGTGCCATTGTTACATTTTCCTTTCTGTCATTATCAAAGATGCTTCAGAGGAAACAGACCTAAACAGATATGAGTCCTGGAACATATTGTAAATGCCAGCATTGAATGATCTCTCCATGGTAAGAAAGACAATCTTCACAAATTTTCATGCACCTGAACAACCTATCCTGTTGCTTTGCTCTGAGCCTAGATGAGTTTTCCCATTTGTCTTTCTGTGGCACTGCTTCTGGGGCACATGTGTGTCTTTTTCTTGATTCAGTCAATATGGAGTCTTATTTCCTCTTGCAAACATTCTGAGAAGATATTGCCAGGCCACAAAAAGTATAGATAAAATTTTCATCCCATATTTTCCCCTTACAGTTCTCTTGTCCTGAAAACTCTTTACTAAACAAAATGGAACAATGAATGCACAGTTATATAAACCAGAGTGAGCAGTATCACACTAGTCATAACACCAGAGAGGAACAAATAGAGGAATCATTATTTGCATTTCACCAGTATCATTCGACCTACTGCTCCATATGTTTAAGTGGGACAACTAATAGATGTTTTGCTAGCTGCCAGTGGCTCACACCAGCAATCCTAGCTACTCAGGAGACTAAGATCTGAAGATTGTGGTTCAAAGCAAGCCCACGATAGAAAGTCCATGAGATTCTTACCTCTAATTAACTACCAAAAAGCTGGAAGTCTTACTGTGGCTCAAGTGGTAGCAAAGCAGCTCAGGGACAGCACACAGTCCCCAGAACTAGCACACACACAAATACAGATGCTTCTAGTTTTCCTGGCCATGTTGGTTTTTCGTTTGGTGAAGATTTTGTAAGTCAAATAATCTTGATGCCAACTAATAACTATGCTGTCTTGCGGTTGTAGTCCTCATCTTCATCTTCCTTGCCTGTACAATGAAGAAAATTCTTTACAAAACTGGTGCAGTAGGCTAATCTAGTCATAATGTAACTGTGTGAGAGTGTAACCAGGTAAATTGAGGGGGTGGGTTGGGAGAGATAGAGAAGAATGATCAAATTGGTGACATTGACCAAGATGTACTCACAAAATGACATATTAAATTAAAACTCCTCAAAATAAAAAAATAAAAAATAAAAACACCCTTTTACACTACTTATGTATAATTTCTTAAGTAGAAAAAAGTGTAACAAATGCATCAGTGCAATCCACACTTCTTAGGTATAGGTTGCACATAGCTGTTTTGTTTTTTTTTAAAGAATACAGAACAGTGAAGAGTGGAGCAAATCATTTCCTGAATAAAACTGATCAACTCTACCCCAAAGTTATCATCAATAATGATGTTGACATACACCCTTGATTTCATGCACTGAGAGTATATTTCCCCTCCATCCCTCAATCCTGGGTTTGAACTCAGGGCCAAGATTCTGTCCCAGAGCTTTCCCTCACCCACACTCCATCAAATCTAGTGCTCTAACATTTGAGCCACAGCTCCAATTCTGGCACTTTTTGGTTAATTGTAGATGAGTCTCATGGATTTTCCTGCCCAGGCTGACTTTGAATCGTAATGCTCAGATCTCAGGCTCAGAATATAGGTGTGAGCCCCAGTGCCCAGCTTGAGAACATACTTTTGCACTGTAATTCTCCTCCTTGAAACCTCATAGCCACAATCTTAGGAGAAAAGATTCAGAGAGCTCCCAATTGAAGAACATTCTACAGAATGCCCTGTCCCATACTCATGAAAAAGCAGAAATGCCATCCCTTTCCCTTTGGTGAAAATAATAGATGTTAGAATATTATGACAATAATAATAGATATTATTATAATGCTCACAATATGTATTCCCATCCCCTTTGATACCAGGCTTTGTTGAATAACTTACTTTGAAAATGACATGTGAGAAATGATAATGTGTCCTTACTGAGCTTTAGTCCTGTGGTTTCCACTCTTTTCTTCCCCTGGGCACCCCCAGCAGTCAGTGAATCCCAGAATGGACACCATGCTGAGTGGCAGTGGACCTGGAAAAGGCTTGGTAGCATGAGAGAGAGTAATCAAAGTTGTAAACTATTGTGTCATTGTGGTTGGTTTCCCAGAGTAAAATTAAGCTCACACTCAGGTCCGAGTTCTAGGTAATCTAGGCCTCTTTCTCTCCACTCCCTCACACCCCTACTCATTCTTCTGACTATTTTCTCTTCTACCACCTTCTCCTCAGGTGACACCAGTTCCTGAGTCTCCTTATCCAAGAAATTGTTTATAGGGTTAAGCATTGCAGCTTCTTATATTACATTTTCTCTTAGGTGTTTCCTCACTTTTGTCTTTCTGGGATATTTTTCAGGGAGAAGCTCCTAAGTGTGATGGATCCTGAGATAAAATCGTTCTGCTGGGGTTGGGAAGGTTGCTCAGTGGTAAAGTGATTGTTTTACATGCATGAAGCCCTAGGTTCAATTCCTCAGCACCACATAAGCAGAAAAAGCCAGAAGTGGCGCTGTGGCTCAAGTGGTAAAGTGTTAGCCTTGAGCTGAAGAGCTGAGGGACAGTGGACAGGCCCAGAGTTCAGGCCCCACAACTGACTCGGAAAAAAATCCCTCTGACACATCTCCCTTGCTTGCTTTCACTCACCCCATGTTGGTATACTAAGAGGCCAGAATAAGATGTAGTTCCAGAAACCTTTTGGAAAAAAAAAGAAACCAATGCATGGGAAGTGAGGGCGTTTTAGAAGAGATTGGGAGCTGAACACAGGCAGGAGGGTTCATGGCTTCAACCTCAGCTGTCTTCTGAATCATTGCCCAGTTACCAGCTGTGAGTCTTTGCTCCAAAATCAATGTGGCGAATTCTGCATTTCTTAATGACTCATCCACATACACAGACCTAGTTAGGCATCCAGAATGACTTAAAATATAGATTTCCTAAATCAGAAAAATCTGTACCACAGAAAATGGACAGAAAGAACTTCATTTAATCAGGTTCAATTCATTTTTACATGCTTACAATTTAACTGAAAGAACATCAAATTCACCCAGCCTTCACAAAATCAAAATATCCAATCAACTACATTTTACAGGAAGTAAATATTCACAGCACAAATCAGAATTTCTGAAGAAGTGGTATTCTCAGAATATAAGGAATTTAGGTTCAGGACACATGGCAGACATTTCACATCAGCATCAAGATTAAATTCATTAGCACAGGCTGCAAAAGTTGCTTACTCGGGCTGGGAAGGAGGCTCAGTGGTAGAGCGCTTGCCTTGCATGCCTGAGTCCCTGGGTTCGATTCCTCAGCACCACATAAGCAAAAAAGAAAAAAGCCGGAAGTGGCACTGTGGCTCAAGTGGGAGAGCACTAGCCTTGAGGTGAAGAGCTAAGAGACAACGCCTAGGCCCAGAGTTCCGGCCCCATGACCGGACCTCCCCACCCCCCCAAAATAGTTGCTTATTCTCAGCATGTAAGCACATATCATTTTTATCTGATCCTTAATTTAAAAACAAGGTGGAAGAGTTTGATTTCCCTTCTCAATTTCAATCCTCAAATTCATATTTTCTTCTAAGGAAGTCATTCATCTTACTCACCTGAAAATACCGAATATGTGTTCAAAGGAGGGTTTTCTGGGCATCAGGGCGCAAAATAGGAGTGAAACAGGCTACAGGAAGCTTGATTGTTCAAGAATAAAACATGTTTGTAATTCCATGGAAAGCCTCGATGGCACAGCTAAGCTAGTTTGAAAGGGCTTGTCCTTTCCACAACCTAGGTGGGAAGGTGGTTGGGTGGGAGGGGAGAAATGTCTTAGTTTCAGAAAAAGACAAAAGAATGGTTCATGGGTTTTCTTCTCAGAAGAGAACCTTTAAATAGGATACATTTTTCTCTTCACAAAACACTTAATTATACAGTAGTCCCCTTCACTGTAATTTCCCCTTCTGTAGTTAGGTACCTGTGCTCAACTGTGCTCTGAAAAGATTAAAAGGAAAAAATCTCATATTTTGAAAGAGATCATATTCACATAATATCTTTTTTGGTTTTGCGGATGTAAGGTCTCACTGTAAATCTCTCATTATTTTCCTGTCTCGACTTTGATTTCTGGGATTACAGGTGTGCACTTCCACACCTATTTCACATAACTTTTTTTACAGTATATTGTTACAATTCTTCTATTTTATTAGTTACTGTTATTATTGTCTTACTGTACCTAATTTATAATTTAAGCTTCATTGTAGCTATATTTGTCTGGGTAAAAGCATATAATGGTCATCTTGGTATTTATAGGGTGGCTTCCAGAACTGATTGAGTTTACTAAAATCAGCATAGGCTCCAGGCCCATATAGAAAATAGCATAATATGTCATACAAAGTAAGTTATACTTTACATCACGTCAAGGTTATATCTATTACCGACATATATGTAACAGTACGTAAATAGTTGCTATATTGAATGTGAGGGGACTGTCATCTAGGGAAAACTTTGCTGATTATATTTTAATTTTTTGTTTAGTTAGCATTTAAAATATATTACTATATAATTTAAAGCCTATTTTTAAAATTTCCTCATAGGAACAAAGTCCAACTAAATTTTTTTGCCATTTTTATGTATAAAGTTCAAAATGCTGTCTCTATAAGAATCTTTTAAAACATTCTTTTTTTGTCAGTCATGGGACTTGATCTCTGTGCGTGAGCGCTGTGTCCCTCAGCTCTTCAGCTCAAGGTAAGCACTCTACCACTTAAGCTACAGCGCCACTTCCTTAAACCATTTATAAATTAATTTATAAATGAATGTATCTTTTTAGGCTATAAATATATGTTTATAAATAAATATATACCTATAAATATCTTTCTATATCTTCTTAGACTTACATTCAGAATAGCTTACTCAATTCTGGCCCCATGTACTCTCCAGAGGACAAGAGATGGTACACAATATAGCCCGGACACTGGTGCTAAGGCCTCAGTGCTCCTACACTCAGTAATTCTGACTTCTACCATCTCCTTAGAGGCAAAGCTGAAGTCTATATATTTAATATTCTAATCATCATATGCAATAATTAAGAAGGATAAAAAAATAGAAATCATGAAAAATATATCAAACACAATAAAAAAGACAATTACCCATCAAACAGATGCTTATCATCTTGACAGTTGGAGAACAAGAATCTGAGAATTTGCAAAATTCCTGAAAGGACAACATTTGAATTCAAAAGAAAGAGGAAAACACTTAAAATATTG
The DNA here is from genome assembly GCF_019054845.1 of Dipodomys spectabilis. Classification (NCBI taxonomy): domain Eukaryota; kingdom Metazoa; phylum Chordata; class Mammalia; order Rodentia; family Heteromyidae; genus Dipodomys; species Dipodomys spectabilis. Next base: position 5,324,540 of record NW_024870919.1, on the reverse strand, counting down.
AAAGACAAACATGCACCAATCGGTCATGCCTGTAATCCTAGATGCTCAGAAGGCTCATTAGTGGCTAAAGACAAGCAAGAATAAACTAAATAACATCAACTGATAACCTTTCATATTTCAAAAAAGGACAGTATAACAGAAGTGAAAATATATGCAACAGATAGAGGGCATATGTTTGTTAATGTTACAATGTTAATGCTACAATGATACTGAGTCTTAAGTATTTTTATATCTTCTAATTCTATATAAATTATTTCTGATTAGGATATTTCTTTAACGAACATACGTAAATTAATAGTCAATAGGAGAAATTTAGGAAATAAGCTCCTCTTTAGTATCTAAGAAAAAAGAAAAAGAAAAGTGACTAATGTGACCATTATATAAGAAGATGACACAAAATATATTAATGCATTTGTGGAGAAACTGCTATACTCTACATAGCAGATCGATTTGTATAATACTGCAATCATTTCAGCAAGCAAGTTTTCAAGTCTTCAAAAGGTCAAAGAGAATTGTATAGGATCCATGCATTATACTTCTATGAATGTATAGAGAAGTAAAAACTTGTTTGCACAGGTAATATAGTTCATTGACAGTACACTGGAATGGTATATGTTAGACCTAAGAAATAATCCACAAAAACAAATTTTGAAAAGACACACTATAGAGGATGTATGCTGGACAAATATCTGTAACTAAATTTTATATCTATTTTAATGTCTGTTCTAAAATTTACAGATTTTCTATTTGAAGAAATGCAAGTTTGTGAAAATTAGGCTGGAAAAACTCATGATTGTACAATTCACTTCCAAACCACTAAAATGTATACAATAAAAGGAGATAATATATTGCATGTGAGTTACATGTCACCAAAAATCTATTGTTAAAAATACTTCACACAAAATGCAAAATACCTAGAAATATTTTTGGAGTTGTCTAAAAACACTTTGTAAACTACAGTTTTTGAAATGAAGATGTGATTTCTGTTTATTTTGGGTTTATACAGAGATAACTCAAAAAGTGTATGTGATAACTGGAATACCTTGAAATAAGGTATCTCATGAGTAATTAGTAACTTTTTCTGGAAGAAATTTTAGAAATGACAGAAGACACAAATATATGCATCTGCATTTTATGAAAGCCATATGTTACTTCCTCAATCAAATTGTTTTTCTCTACTTTGCTAGGAAAAAAGTATTCTCAACATAAGAGTCAATAACAGTGAAAAGAAACAAAATACACAGTCATGGTGATTTATTTGGGAAAATAAATGAAATAAAACAATTCCACTTATGGGCCTCCAATATCAGTGTCTATGAAGATGTTCCTGAATGCCAACATCCATTGAATTTTTGGAATTTTAATTTCTATGAACATATGAAAACTAGAACAAGAAAAGAAATATAGTCTTAGAGCAAACCAGCCTTGAGGGGGTCCGGTGGTGGAATCTGAACTCTGGGCCAGGGTGCTGTCCCTCAACTCTTCAGCTCAATGCTAGCACACCACAATTTCAGCCACAGCGCCTCTTCCGGCTTTTTACTTTTTGCTTATGTGGTGCTGAGGAATTGAACCCAGGGCCTAATGCATGCAACGCAAGCACTCTACCACTGAGCCACCTTCCCAGCCTTGGAATAATTTTCTTAATTGTTTTCTTTTTCGTTTTCTTTAAATTCTATTAATAATTTTTTTATTGTGGAAATACCTGCAGAAGAGTTACAATTTCTTTATTTAAGGTCTTCAAGCATTAATTTATTTTATTTTATTTTTCATTTTTTTCTTACTGTGAAAATACCATACAGAGGAGTTACAATTACATGGGCAAGATAACAAATACATTTTTTATCAAGCATTGTTGCCTCTTCTTTCTTTCCCCTTTCCATTGCTTCCCATTCACCCCCTACCCACCTCTCAATCCTCCTCCCACCCGCCAAAGGCGTGAAGTTCGTTTTTGCACATACCGTCTTGTATATCTTATTGTTGCAATGGATCCACCTGTATCCCTATTTAAACTATTTGTTTTTTTGCTTCTCCCCCATAAATTGTACCAACCTAAAGTACAGAGAAAGCAGGGGTTATACCATGGGGGAGGGACATACAAATCAACAAAGAAAATAATCTTATAAATGTGTTAGAAACAATCACCTGAAAGAAAAAAAGCATTTGAATACATAACTTAGGGTTCATTTCCCTAACATCAACTTATCTGACTTTTTCTGCTTGACTCAGACATATACTAGTTATTGCAAATAAGGCAAACCATGGGACCTAAGTTTCTTTGTGCCTGGCTTACTTCACTTAATATAAATTTCCCAACGCTTTTCATTTCCTAACAAATGGGGCAATGTAATTCTTCCTGATGGAGGCATAGAATTCCATTGTGTACATGTACCACATTTTCTGGATCCATTCATCTACTGAGGGGCATCTGGGTTGGTTCCATAACTTAGCTATGGTAAATAAGTTCGCAATTAACATAGTCGTGCTAGGAGCTTTAGTGTGGCCTTGTTTGTGATCATTTGGGTAATTGCCCAAAAATGCGATTGCTGGGTCATAGGGGAGCTCTATGTGGAGTGTTTTGAGGAACCTCCATACTGCTTTCCAAAGTGGTTGAACAAACCTACATTACCAACTACAATGCAGTAAGGTTCCCTTCTGTCTACATCCCCTCCAGCATCTGTGGTTATTAGAGTTCTTGATTATAGCCATTTTAACTGGGGTGAGGTGGTATCTCAATGTTGTTTTGATTTGCATTACTTTTATGGAGAGGGAGGTTGAACATTCTTCATGTGTCTATTGGCCATCCTTCTTTCCATTTCACAAAAGATTCTCTTTAAGTCTTTAGCGCCCACTTATTTATTGGGCAGTTGTTTCTTTGAAGATTGGTTGTTGGTGGATTTAATTTTTTGAATTCCAGGTATATTTTAGATATGAGACCCTTGTCTGTTGTAAGGCTAGTGAAGATCTCCCAATCTGTGGGCTTTCAATTGATCTTGCTAGCTATGTCCTTTGCCGTGCAGAAGCTCTGCAATTTCATGCTATCCCATTTGTCCAGCCTTTCTTTGATTTCTTGTGTTTCTGGGTCTCTATTAAGAAAATTTTGGCCTCTGCTAAGGAGTCCTACGGTTTCTCCTATTCCATCCTGTAATGTTGTCAGGGTGTCTGTTTGACTCCGAGGTCTTTGATCCATTTGGAATTGATTCTGGTGCAGGGTGATACATAAGGATCTCGCTTAATTTTCTGCAATTAGTTAACCAATTTTGCCAGCACCATTTACTGAAGAGGCTGTCTTTCTTCCATTCTATTTTTTTGGCTCCCTTATCAAAAATTAGATGGCAATAGGTCTGTAGGTTCATTTCTGGATTTTCAATTCTATTCCATTGGTCCTGAGGTCTGTTCTTGTGTCAGTACCAATCTGTTTTGATTACTATGGCTTTGTACTAGAGTTTGAAATTTTGTATTGATATTCCTCCAGCACTGTTATTTCTGTTGAGGATCGTTATAGCTATTCGGGGTCTTTTATTGTTCCATATGAATTTTTGGATTGCCTCTTCTATTTCCTTAAAGAATAAGGATGGAATATGGATAAGTATTACATTTAATTTGTAGATAGCCTTGGGAAATGTTGCCATTTTCAGGATTTTGATCTTTCCAATCCAGGTGTATGGGAGTATTTGCCACTTTCTAAGTTCTGTTTTGATTTCCTTTTTCAGGTTTTTAAAGTTTTCATCATAAAGGTCCTTCACTTCTTTGGTTAAGTTAATTCTAGGTATCTTATTTTTTGTGGGGCTATTACAAATGGAGTTGCTTTCCTAATTTAAGCCACTTGTCATATAGGAAAGCCATTGACTTTTGATGGTTAATTTTATACCCTGCTACTTTTCCAAAGTTTTGAATCAGCTTGAGTAATTTGGGAGTGGAGTTTGTGGGATTCTTTAAATACAAGATCATGTCATCTGCAAAGAGGGGAGTTTTACTTCTTCTTTCCCTATCTGGATCCCCTTTATGTTTGCATTTTGTCTTATTGCTGTAGCTAGGCATTCTAATACTAGATAGGAGAGCACTGGAGACAATGGATAACCTTGTCTCCTTCCTGAGTTAAGAGGAAATGGCTTTAGTTTTCCACCATTAAGTATAATGCTTGCTGCAGGTTTGTCTATACAGCCTTTATTATATTGAGGAATGTTCCATGGATTCCTAATTTTTCCAGAACCTTCATCATATAGGGGGGTTTGATCTTGTCCAATGCTTTATCTGCATCTCTTAAAATACCCATGTGGTTCTTATCCTTGCTCCTGTTGATGGATGAATTATATTCATTGTTTGGCGTATATTGAACCAGTTTTGCATCCCTGAAATGAATCCTGTTTGAACGTGGTGTATGATGTTTTGGATGAATTGTTGAAATCGATTGGCCAAATTTTGTTGAGAAATTTTGCATCAATATTCACCAAAGAAATGGGTTTGCAAAAAGAACAAAAGTAAAAAAGAAAGAAATGGATCTCCAGTTTTCTTTCTTTGATGAGTCCCTGCCTGCTTTTGGAATGAGGGTTATTGTAAAGCACATGGGCAGCAAAGATGGCGCTGAGAGTGAGTTGAATGGGCATAGCCCAATTTGCTTTACGTTCAGTGTGTAACCAGTTGGAGGAAGTAAAGATGCATGATAGGGTGTGACCTTGACTGTGATTGGTTCCTTCTCCTCCACTACCATGTCACTTGCTGCTCTTTTTTTGCTTTAAAAAGGGCTTGCTCTGGGTTAATAAATGAGTTTTCCTGCTTGACTTGACTCCCCGGTGGTTCTGAATGTCTCCCAGGCTAAGGGAGGCTGAGGAACGTGCAAGCATCTGCGTTATCTTTCCCTAGACCCCGTCCATCTATTGTGGGATGGAGGAACACCGGACATCTGGCGCCCAAACTGGGGCTTGAAAGGAAAAGATACCAGCTGAGGCTAAATGGTCTTCCAGGGTAAGTGAAACTCTTAGTATGTGTAATGTTATCTCATAGAAGAAGGAGGAGGAGGCAACATTAGGCCTAGAAGGAGTCAAGGACGACTAGGGAATTGAGAAGGAAAAAGAATGGGTCAAATTTGATGCAGAACACACTGAAACATTCACAGTGGAAGTCAAAATGAGGGTGAAAGTTACTCCCTCTGACTCAGGTGCTCCTGACAGCCCTAGGCCCCCTCCCTATTCCCCCGATTGGGGAGGAGGTACGGCATCATACTCGACCTTCAAGAGGACCCTGCAAGACCCAGATCCCTACGAACCTTCTGTGTAGGGGCCAAGGCCTTGGGAAGTAACGTACTCGGAGGCCTACCCTGGAAGGGAAGGGCCAGTTGAGAGCCTGGACCCTAGGCCAAAGGATTCGTTTCCCCAAGTGTATCTGGTCAATCTGGCACCAGGATCTAACAGGCCCTGGGAATGGTATCCATGGGAAGCTAAAAAGCTCCACAAGGCGGTGGTGGAGCATGGCCCAAACTCTCCTTGGACCCAGAACATTATACAGGATATTGCTTATCTCCCATGTGTCCCTAAGGACTGTCTGGATGTAGCCAAAGCTGTTTACCAGTTCTCAGTTTATTAAATGATGTGCTTTCTTTAAGGAGGAATGCGGAGTGCAAGCAAAGAATATATGGCAGGCCCAACCCGAGATACCTATTACTTATGCCATGTTAACAGGAACGGGGAAAGGGTACTCCACTGGAATCAAACAGGCCGAAATACCTGGCCCGTACCATGAACAGGTGAGGCAGGCAGGACTTGCTGCATGGTACAAACTGGATGATGTGCCTACTGAGTACCCCATAGCAGGAGTGAAACAAAAACCTTGTGAGCCTCAAGCTGAGTTTGTAGACTGAGTCCAACAGAGCATTCACCGGAAGCTGCCAGCAGGGAACTTCTGAGATCAGTTCATAAAGCTGCTGGTCTGGGAAGGAATGAATGAAGATCATCACATGGCCTGCACAGGATTGAGAGAGAGTTCCTTGAGCAGATGGGTGGTGGCCTCGCAGGATGTGGGAACACAACAGCAACAGTCCCAATCATTAGCTTTAGCTTTACAGGCTCAGACATCTGCAATGACTGAGGCTATTACCCAGGTGCTGGAGCCCAGGGCCCAGGAACCCCAAGATCATCAGAGAGAGGGATTTGTTTTAAATGCGGGAAGGAGGGGCAATTTAAGAGGGACTGTTTACAACAATCCCTGTCAAGGCGGCCCGGGGTGGGGGTGGGGGGGTTGCAAACTATCCCCTACACCCTGCCCCAGGGGCAGGGAGGGATATGATTGGAAAAAGGATTGTCAATCCAAGTTTGTTTTACACCAGAATCCCTATTTGGGTGGAGCATCGGCCATTAACCAAACCTAAACTTGTAGCCCTATACCTTCTGGCAGAGGAACAGATAAACCTTGGACACATAAGCCCTGCTGTGAGACCTTGGAACACACCCATATTTGTTATTCAAAAAGCCTCTGAGGCTTGGCATATGCTCCAAGATCTATGTTAGGTAAATGAAAGGATGGAGCTAGTAGAAAAACCCCTAAGAGGCATGCCCTGGACTCCCACTATACCTTCAGAATATACCTTAGTTTTGATTGATATTAAAGATTTTTTTATATCCCCTATATCCAGATGACTACGAGAAGTTTTCTTTCTCCATCCCTTGTCTTAATTTTCGCAGCCTGCTCGGAGGTTTGAATGGATGGTGTTGCCACAGGGAATGGCCAATAGCCCGGCCTTTTGCCAATAATACTTGGCCACAATTTTAGTGCCTGTGCTGGGTTTAGATACCTCCATTGCTTATGCCTACATGGATGATATAATTCTGGGGCAACAAGACCCCGGCCACCTGGAGGGTCTTCTGGCCCAGGTTCTTGCCATATTAAAAAAGGGGGGCTTTACCATAGCCCTCAATAAAATTCAAAAGGTACTTCCTTTTAAAATGCTGGCTCATGCCACCCTACTTAAGCCTTTGCTGGATATTCCAGCCTTTCTAACCTTAATCCAAAGGGGAAATCAATTGGATGTTGCCATGGGTTTCTGTCCCTAAAGATAGTCTTTTGCCCTTATTTGCCCTACTAAAAGACAGGATGCCCCAATAAGTTATAACAATTACAGAAAGCCATCAGGCAAAATTTTTGCAGTTCCATAGCTTTGTTTACCATTAATATTTTAAATTTCTCAAAAAGGGCAACTGAATCCAGATTTCACAAGCTCTGGGGACAACTAAACTCTAAGCCCCAAGTAAAAGTCAGGTGAAATGACCCTCTGACACAACAATGGAGAGGACCTGACCCCCTAGTTACTATGGGCAGGGGATTTGGATGCGTTTTTTCCAATAGGGGAGACAGCGCCCATTTGGATACCTGCCAGGAACCTAAAGTTCTTACCCATTTACTCTATACAGGAGGATGTACAAAGATAAACTTACCAACAAGAAAAATGGCTATGGTGGCCGAGGCTTGTGTTTAAAAGAGGAAAGCCGGAAAGATAACCATTAACCATCCCCAAGGGCAACCAGCCCTTGAGAAGCTCTTGTGTTCTCTAACAATTGCAGATGGCGATATTCCAGCTGTTGGCTGTCCTGACCCTCCCAGTCCTGGCAATGGCCTTACCGAATCTGCATCAACCTCAGGGGTGACTTGGGCAGTGATCAGAGCTGGCAATGCAGAAATCATCAGTAGCACCACAAGAGAAGCTGTCCCTTTGACCTGGTGGCCTGACTTTCATTTTGATCACCACCCTATGTCATTATGTATGCACCATTTAATATTTCTGTAGGAGCTAATTATTTTAATGTTACCTGCTTTAATTGTCCTTTTACTAATTGCTTGTATAACAGCATTATTCAATCCATACTTATTGTTAAACAATCACCTTTTGTTATGCTTCCAGTTTAGATCTTTTTCAACCCCACAGGCAAATAGCTGGATTAAAACAAGCCCCACCTCTGGACTCTGAAGTGGCAAAGACTGCTATCCCATTCTTGACTAATCTTAAAGGACTTTTAATGACTTTGCTTGTCCTGGTAATGCTTTTGCTGATGGTTTTCCTATGCCTTCCTTGCATTACACGTGCACTGAAAAACTCTTATGAGCTTAGCCAGCCAGTTACATAAGATCAAGCTCCAAGAGAATGAATTTCCCTTGAGAAGAATCGCAGCCAGAGACAGGTAAGAAGGGGTGTCAGTCTGACCAACCAAAGACAGGGCCTTCAGCTTCGCTCTGAAGAAGTTCCTGATGACGGGTAAGGCAGACAAGGCAATCCACCCAACCTAAGACAGACAGGTTCACTTCTTTAAACAAAGAAGGGGGAGAAGTTGGGAGCCATTGGGAGCTGAGAGTAAAGTTCAAAGGTCCTCTTGACCCCTGTGCTCGCTTAAAGGCACATACAAGAAACTGGCTTACTTAAAAGACACCAGATGCCCAGGATTACTTTGCTACGTCTGCAGTTAGTTTTATATTTTCCATGTTTTTCTGGACTTTAGTAGGATGGCCTAAGTATGGGGGCCCACGAGGATGCACTGTGCCCCATGTGTAGAACTCCCAATACCCAGGCTTCTCCCATGTTCTGAAGAGAATGACCTTACAAGATACTGACTTTTATATATGCCCAGGAACTAATTGAATTGCCTTGGACATTTCTAACTGTGGTGGGGCTGATGTTTATTACTGTGCTAGGTGGGGATGTGAGGTAACTGGGACAGGCTCTTGGATCATGCATGAGGGCCCTATCTATCCTTGTCTGGCGAATCAGGCCCCCCAGACTTGCCTCGAACCCCCAGAGTGGCCAATGCTATTCTTACCAATGTAATCCTGTTAAAATGACCTTTACAGAGGAGGGAAAATTATAACTCATTGGGAGGTGGGTCTGCCATTAAAACAAAAAAGGGGGAATCTGTAGAGCACATGGGCACCAAAGATGGCACTGAGAGGAAGTTGAGTGGGCAGAGCCCAATTTGGTTTATTTTCAGTGTGTAACCAACCCCTTGGAAGCTTAGGTGCATGATAGGATATGACCTTGACAGTGATTGGTTCCTTCTCCTCCACTGCCACGCCACCACCTGCATTTTTTTGCTTTTAAAAAGGGCCTGCTCTGTGTTACTAAATGAGCTTTCTTGCTTAACTTGACTACCCGCTGGGTCTGATTATCTCACAGGCTAAGGGAGGCTGGGTAACGGGTGAGCGGCCACCTCAGCTTTCCTTGGCCCCCATCCTTCATTCGAGGGACAGATGAAGACCAGACAGGTTATTATGGCTTCATAGAATGAGTTCGGTAGTGAACTTTCTTTTTCAATTTCATTGAAGAGTTGGAGGAATATTTGTGTGAGCTCTGCTTTGAATGCCTTGTAGAATTCTGCTGTAAAACCATTTGGTGCTGGGCTTTTCTTAGATGGGAGGATTCTAATTGCTGTTTCTACTTCAATACTTGATATGGGGCTGTTAAAATGATTGAACTCATCTTGGTTTAGTTTCGGCATCTCAATATTTTGCTAGGAAAAGGTCCATTTCTGCCAAGTTCTCAAATTTATTGGTATAAAGTTTTGTGAAGTATTCCCTTATAAAGTTCTGAATCTTGGTTGTTTCTCTGGTGATGTTGCTATTCTAATCTCTGAGTTTATTTATTTAGGTTGTTCTCTTCTTTTTCTGATAAGGTTTGCTAAGGGACTGTCAATTTTGTTAATTTTTAGAAGGAACAACTCTTTCTTTTGTTGATTTTTTCTATAGTTTTTTTGGATTCTAATTTATTTAATTCTGATTTAATTTTAATTATTTCTTTTCTTCTACTTGATTGGGGTTTATATTGCTGCTCTTATTTAAGGAGGCTCAGGTGCCTTATTAAACTGTTGGTTTCAGATCTTTCCAATTTGTTGATGTAGGAACTCAGAGCTATAAACTTGCCCCTGAGTACTGCCTTTGCTGTGTCCCAGAGGAGCTGGTAATTTGTGTGTTCATTTTTGTTGAATATCATGAACATTTGAATTACCTTTCTAATCTCTTCCATGACCACTCGTGATTCAGCAGTGTGTTGTTCAGCCTCCATGTGTTACAGGACTTTCTTTGGTGGCTTTTGGTGTTGATTTCTAATTTTATTCCCTTGTGGTCTGAGAGAATGCAAGGTGTAAGTTCAATGTTTTTGAATTTGGACAAGTTTGCTTTGTGGCCTAAAATGTGGACTACTTTGGAAAATGTTCCATTTGTTGCTGAGAAAAACGTGTATTCTTATGTTGCTGGGTGAAATATTCAATAGATGATTGTTAAACCTAGTTGATCTATGCAGTTGTTTAGATATGCGATTTCTCGAGTTCATCTATCTAGTGGGAAAAGTGGTGTGTTAAATTCCACAACAATTAATGTCTTTGGATCTATGTGGGATAAGAGGAAAAGTAGTGTTTCTTGGATAAATTTGGGTGTCCATTTTTTGTTTAATAGGTATTTACAATTGTAATATTCTCATCGAGGAGAGATCCCTTAATTATTAGTATGTAGCATCCTTCTTTATCACTTCTTACTAATTTTAATTTGAAGTCTATTTTATCTTATATTAGGATTGCACCTCCCGCCAGTTTATGGGGGCTGTTTGCTTGGTAGATTTGGTTCGAGCCTTTCATGTTGAAAATGTGCGTGTTTTTATGGGCAAAATGTGACTCCTGAAGGGAACAGATAGACGGATATTGCTTTTTAATCCAACTGGGCAGTCTATGTTGCTTAATTGGAGAGTTAAGTCTGTTAATGTTGACAGACAGGATTGAGAGGTATTTGGGAGTTTCTGCCATTTTGTGCACTTTCTTTGGGGCTGTAGCAACTGGGTTCTTCCTATGGTTCTTGGATTCTCAGATTGGGTGTGGATTCTTGGCCTTTATTGTGGTCTTGTTGGTTTTCTCTGTGTAGGAAATCATTAAGAATCTTTTGTAGGGCTGCTTTGGCGGAGATATATTGTTTCAGTTGTTCTTTGGTATGGAAGGTTTTTAGTTTACCTTCGGTTATGAAGGAGAGTAAAGCTGGGTACAGTATTCTTGGTTGATAGTTGTTTGTCTGTAGTGCATGGCATACATCATTCCAGGCTCTTCTTGCTTTGATTGCCTTTACTGAGAAATCTGAGGTGATTCTAATTGGTTTCCCTTCATAGGTGATTCATCTTTTCTCCTTGACAGCATTAAGGATATTTTCCTTGGTCTGAATGGATCCAGTGTGGATTATAATGTGACAGTGGGATGTCCTATTCTGGTCTGGTCTATTTGGAGTCCTAAAACTTATTGTATCTGAATAGGCCTATCTTTTTTCATGTTTGGGAAGTTCTCTGCTAGGATCCTGTTAAACAAATTTCTTAGACCATTAACAACTGTTTTTAAGTCTTCCTCTATACCCATTATCCTCAGATTAGGCCTTCTGATGGTGTCTTCCAAATGTTGAATAGATCTATCATATTTCTTGGATTTGTCTTGGATGGTTATGTTTTTTTTCTCTATAATATCCATGCTGTCTTCAATCCCCGAGATTCAATCTTCTGCATGTTCTAACCTACTATTAAGACTTTCTACTTTGCTTTTTGTTGTTTGTGTTTTTTTTTTCTTTCTAGTTGGTCAGCTTTGATGGCTTCAAGTTCTTTTTTGGAGCTTTGTTTTAGATCTTTTATGGACTTCTTTACTTCCTTAATTTGGTGTTCAGTATTTATTCTCAAATCACATAGTTGATTGGTTATGGTTTACTTGGACTCCCATTCTTTCTGCTGGGTTCCATTCAGCATTCCCTTTGTGGACTCCCTGATTTCTTTCAGTTCTCCATTTATGGATTCCACGAATGCCTTTAATGATCTTTGTGTATTCTTATCCTACTCTCTCAATTCCTGTATTCTTCTTTGATTAGCTTCCTCCATTCCATACGATTCTTATAGCTCGCTTTGACTGATCTCAGCCTGCTCACACCATTCCTTTATTTCTGTTTGAGTGCTCTCAAACTGCTCATGCAATTCCTGTATCAATCTTTGAGTAGCTTCCTCATGCTCATGATATTCCTGTATTGCCATTTCTTTTGCCTCCTCTCTCTCCCTATCATGCTCATACAGAGTCCTTTGCAGGTTTTCAGTCGATTCATTTACCATGTTTACCAGAAGTGTTAGTAGAGCTTTTAGGGAGCTCTCCTCTGGATTATTTATTATCTGTTCTGTCCACTGATTGTCATGATTGGGAGTTGAGATACCCGGACTTGCCATTTTTCTAGTGTTTTTCCTGCTTCTCCTGCCCATTTGGGATGAAAGTAACACCACTTTTGTGCTAGATCACTATCTTAAGTTAAGCATCAACCAAAGTCTGTAGTTGCTCAGTCAAAGTCTGCAGATACACTCTAGTTCAAAAGATATATATCTTGAACATCAAACAACTATGTATTAATTGGTTACAAACCGCAAAGAAGAATTTGGCAAACCAGAAATTATTAGGTTTAGGGAGAGATGTGGGTAAAAATAGGGATAGAAGGCTATGGAAAGGCATAGGGTGAGGAAACTTAATTAAGTCCTAATCTCAAAGTTAGATATAGTTGGATAGAATGATAGTAAAGAGAGAGAAAAGAAAAGAAGAGAACGATATAAAAAGAGACAAATAGAAAAACAAATATTAAAAATTATATAGTGAAACATTAAAAACAAAAATTATGCAAATCCAAAAATGTAATATTCAGAGAAGAATGTGGATAGGATAAGATAAGTGTAGGGATAAAAAGGAGATATGGGAAACTTAAAAATGCTTAAAATATTATATAGATATAAAGAGGTAGTACTACTATTAAGGAATTTAAGTCTAAAAGGTTTTGAATTGAGTAATACATTTCTGGATTAAGTGTGTACACAATGGGGAACAAGATCTAATAATCGACCACGGGTATATCTGAGGATGAGCAGAAGAGCAATTAAGTCATGCAAAGAAGAATAAAGAGAAGAAAAGGTGAAAAGAATGAGAAGGAAGAAAAAAGGATAGAAAGGTCAGTAGCACTAAAGAAAAAAGTAATAAAAAAGAAAAGAAAGAAAAAAAAAGAAAAAGAGAAAAAAAGCACACACTTATAATCTTAAAATAAAAAGTATAAGAGGAAGAAAAAAAGTTAATAGAAAACAATTTTTTTCAAAAAAGTTCAATATTAAAAATTTTTAAAAAGTTTTAGAAAAAAAAATTAATAAAAGGTACAAAAAAGTTCTTTGATTTTTTTGGGGGGAAGGGAAGATCCTGTATCTCCCTTGTGTCCTTAGCCTGTCTCTAGTTGGAGTCTCTGGTCTGCTTGTGGTGTTTGATTTTGCTCTGGCTTGGTTGGTTTCTTAAGTCGGTTAATATGAGTAGGCAGAAAAATGCTCTGCTTACCCAGGAGTTTTTGATCCTCCTCCCAGGCTAGTTCTATGGGAGATAGATCTGCTTTGAGTATCACAATAGAGGAAGATGGCTGTTTCCTCTAGCTTAGAGATGCTGTGATGAGGCTAGGTTCTGGGTAGAGTTGAGGCCTTTCTGCAAACAGTAGCTTTTCCCTGAGGGACTAGCTTCTGAGTCATTCACATATCCCAGCCTGGAGCCTTTTTCAGAGTTTATGTTTACTGTATTTCAATTGGTTTTCTAGGCTGCTATAGGGAGGGGCAGCCTCTGTCTCTGTGTACCCAGTGAAGAAATCCACTCCTGGGGCTTGTGGCCTGTGCTGGGTGACTTTTCCCTGGGTGGAGCTGAGCCTAGCAGCTAAGGTTAGGTTCCTGTGGCCTGCTAAATTACTCTTGTTTTCTTCCAATGCCTGAGTTGGAGCTATTTGCTCAGCCAGGCCTTTGTCAGTAACAAAGATTGAGATCTCTGGTAGGGGGGAGGGGAGGTGTGGCCTTCCCTCCTCTGATCCCTGAGAAGGTGTGAGGATGTCAGGCTTCTGCTCATGCCACAAACTTGGTTCCTGTGTCATCTCTGGTCTGCGAACTGCAGGATGAAGATACCTGCTCCTTGTCAGTTCTTGCTGGTGTTGAGTAGAATCCGCTCACCTGCCACCTCTGCCTCTGGTGCTTTCGTCCTGGTATGGCAGGCTGCAGGTTGGCGGCAACGGCCGCCGCCACCGTGGCTGCTGCCACTGTCGCTGCAACTGCCACTGCAGCTGCAGCAGCTGCCAAGTGCTCGGATCTGTCTCCTTGCCTGTATTTTTCCTCTTTGGCCTAACTCTCTCTCCTGTGATGGTACACTTGGTGTGATTCTCTGGCTTAGGACTGTTCACTGGAACAAAAACTGCTTTCTATGTGAGAGCTTGTTTAGCCTCCAGCTTCTCTTCCACCATCATCCTGGAACTCCCTCTGAAACTTTTATTCAATTATTTTTCATTTCAAAGATAGGCAGTCTATTTTTCTAAAAGTTTCCTAGTGTAAAATAACTAATATTTCAATAGAGAGTAGAGTTTATTAATTTCAAGGGAATTTTAGATATACACATGATAATGTAATAACGTTTATAGTATATTACTTGAAAAAATTCTGTTCAAACTCTTAAATATTTGTGTGTAATGACAGGGAGAGAGGAAGATAATTCATACTGGTTAGGAATTTGCAATACCTCAAAAATCTAGTCAATAATTTGTTATAAGCACATAGTTAAGCTACCTGATATGGCTTAGTTATTTTTTTTTCATTTATTTTTTATTTTTAATTTTAATTTTAATTTTTTGTGAACATACTGTACAGAGGGGTTACAATTACATGGGCAACATAATGAGTACATTTCTTATCAAGCATTGCAGCCTCCTCCTTTGTTTACCCTCCACATCCTGGCTTAGATTTTTTTGTTTCTTAATTTATTCAAAATTTTAACATGAATGCATGCACAGTGGTAACATTAAAATTATTAATTAAAATATAAATATTGCAAAATCATAGACAAGTATCATACATTCAATAGTTAGCTCTTATGATTCTCATAATAATTTTTATGAAGATGATGACCACAGTGTAGCCTGATAATGACAAGTTTTTGATTGAAAAGGAAAAATTTTTAGACATCTTTTAAGCCAGATTTCCCACATTGAATACATAGTACTAAAAAGCATTGGATTAATACAATAAGAATAACAAGAGAAGAGTTTCAATATCAAGAAATACAATCACATAAACAGGTGAGAGAGTAAAAACCCTAATTTCATTCTTTCAGTCTCTCTAAATATAGTCACTTTTCTTGGTACTATATTTTTCTTATAATTAAAATCGTTTGTTTGCACATGTTGATTATCCCACATAGATAAAATATAATAAGCTCAGTGCTTTCTGTTACAAATAATCTTGTTTGTTCTAGCCTTGGGAATTTAGGAGAAAGCCTTTCACTACCCACATAGCCATTGGCTTAGTTATATCTCACTAGAAGTTAACAACACATGCCTCAAGCATTCTTCACTCATTAGGTAGAAATCCATGATCAGTTTTAGTTTTCATCCAGTTAACTGGAGAAAATCTATGTGTAAATGTATTAAGAGCACTTGGCAACAAATAAAGCAATAAGAAAAATTTTGATGGACTAAGATGTAGTTTTCAACTTAGTGTGGTTAGTTCAAATACCATTCTCATAAAGACACTATTCAATAACCAATGCTTTCCAATGACATATTCTTCAATATAGCTGTAAACACATGACACAATTTACATAATACCACTTACATATCTGGAGTTACCTTAAAAGGACACGGTCCTTAGATCCAGGAGGAAAATTTATTTTTATTTCTGCATGAAACAATTTTTGATATTTATACCAACAAACTGAATTTGACTCTTTCCTTATTTGTAAGCTAAGGGGGAAAACGTAAGGACTCTTCATTTTCTTTTTTTTTTTTTGCTCTAGAATCAAAAAATATATTCTTCAATATTTTTGGTAGATTACATCCATTTACAGATGAGAAATGTAAGGCCAGTAGTCAATGTAATGAGTAAATAATGATACTAGAATTTGTGTCTGAGCTCTTCACTCTGTGTGCTTAGAAGCAGAAGTAATTTGGTGATGGAAAGGTCCAATATGAAAATTCTATGGGGAAAAACATACTTTGTAAAAGGTTGTTTATGTCTGGGTGACCAGTGATGATTACATGAAACAGGCTGGTTGCAGGGGCATAAAAAGGAGTACATAGAAATCATATTAGTGACAGAAATTCAGAAAATCTTGATCATTCATCTTTTCTAGTGGGTGGGAGCAGAAAGGTAAGAAGAAATCTAAAGTGTTCTACATCTCTGGCCAGGCAACTGTGTTAGTGTTAATCGTGGTGATAGGGATTACAGGTGGAAATGTTGGATTTAGGATAAAAAAACTCTGATAGTTCTAAAGTTTATATTAAACAGATGCAAAGATAGGTTTGTTTAGACATTATCAAAATATCCATGACCATGAATATGAAAAAGAATAATAAAATCGGGGGCATTATTAAAGGGAAGAGGAAAAGGAAAGTTCTGACACAATTCTGAACAATGTGTGTACCAGTGTGGACAAGATTGGAAGGATGAGATAAATAAGGAAACAAGAAAGTAATAAACACAGGTTTACAGAAGTAAAGAAAGGAAAGAATTTGCAGGAAGAAAAGGTCAAAACTGTTACAGAGATATTGAAGGAAATATGCAATTTGGATTTGAAAACTAAAAAGATATAGACAATTTCAATAAGAACAGTGTTTTGGTGATATCTCCATGATGAAATAACACTGTCAATCAACCTGCCACAAATTTTTATATGTAGGAAGTGCTCTTATAAACTTCAAGCTTTTATTGAATGGAAGAGTTCAGACATTACCCTCACCACTAGGATTAAATTCCTAAAAAGATAAGGCATTTTGCTTTAATGCCTTACTTTCATTTTCTCTTACACATTGGCAAGCAGGGAAAGATTCTGATGTAACAATAATACAATGTTGACTTGTAATAACACAACATCTAGGATGTAGTGTTAATTAGGATATTTACTAATTAGCTCCAAAATTTAGGATATTTATATTTCTCCTGGGTAAACTAATGAGCTCCAAGAAAATGTCCCTAAGGAGCATTTCAATTCTAGTATTACTGTTTGACTCAAAATACTTTAAATTATACACCCTCTAATGTAGGCATAGGGTTAAACTGTGGAACTTTCCCCTTCAGATTGTGAGTATTACCCTATTGCTTAACAGGGAGAAAGTACCCTCACACATAGACTGGGTGTGTGAAAAAAAGAAGTGGTACTTGAACAAGTGAAACATGGGACCTATGTTTCTTTGGGGCTGGATTACTTCACTTAATATAATTTTTTCTAACTCTTTCCATTTCCTAACAAATGGAGCATTGTTATTCTTTCTGATGGAGGCAAAGAATTTCTTTGTTTATATTTACCACATTTTCTTGATCCATTCATCTACTCAAGGGCATCTGGGTTGGTTCCATATCGTAGCCATGGTAAATAATGCTGCAATAAACATAGTTGTGCTGGAAGATTTAGTATGGTCTTGTTTGTGATCATTTGTGTAAATGCCAAAAAGTGGGATTTCTGGGTCATTGGAGAGCTCTAGGAGTTTTTTGAGGAACCTCCATACAACTTTCCAAAGTGTTTGAACAAGTTTACACTCCCAATAACAATGAAGTAAGGTTCCCTTCTGGCCACATCCACTCCAGCATGTTATTATTGATCTTGTTTATGGCCATTCTAACTCTGGTGAGGTGGTATCTCCATGTTGTTTTGAGTTGCATTTCTCTTATAGCAGGGGAGTTGGGGCATTTCTTCATGTGTCTATTGGCAATCCTTCTTTCTTCTTCACAGAAGTTTTTCTGTAAGTCTTTAGCCCACTTATTTATTTATTTATTTTTATTTTGTAAATAAAGTACAGAGGAGTTACAATTACATGGGCAAAATAATGAGTACATTTCTTATCAAACATTTTAGCCTCCTCCTTTGTTTCCCCTTCCCTTCCTTTCCCATCCTCCACCCGCCCCCAATATCCTCCCTACCCCCCCCCCCCACAAAAGTTGTAAAGTTCGTTTGCGACATAACGACTTGTACATCTCATTGTAGCAATGTAGCCCACTTATTTATTGAGCAATTGTTTCTTTGAGGATTTGTTGTTGGGGGATTTAATGTTTTGTGTTCCAGGTATAGTTTACATATGAGAACCTTGTCCATTGTATGGCTAGTGATTATCTTCTCCCAATAAGTAGGCTTTCTATTGATCTTGATAGCTATATCCTTTGCCTTGCAGTAACTGTGCCATTTCATGCAATCCCATTTTTCAAAATTTTCTTTGATTTGTTGTGTTTCTGCATCTCTTTTGAGAAAGTTTTGGCCTATGCCAAGGACACCTAGTATGATTTCAGACCTGTAATGATTTCAGAGTGTCTGTTTTGACCTCGAGTTCCTTGATCCATTTGGATTTGATTCTGGTGCAGGATGACATGTATGGATCTATTTTTGATTTTCTACAATGATTAATCAATTTTGCCAGCACCATTTACTGAAAAGGCTGTCTTTCTTCCATTCTATTTTTTTAGCTCCCTTATCAAATATTAGATGACTATAAGTCTGTGGGTTCATTTCTGGGTTTCAATTCTATTTCATTGGTCCTGAGGTCGGTTCTTGTGCCAGTACCAAGCTGTTTTGATTACAATGGTTTTGTAGTAGTGTTTTAAATTTGGTATTGATATTCCTCCAGCACTGTTCATTCTGTTAAGGATCATTTTTGCTATTCAGGGTCTTTTATTGTTCCATATGAATTTTTGGATTGCCTTTTCTATTTCCTTGAAGAATGAGGTTGGAATATTGATAGGTATCACATTGAATTTGTAGCTAGCCTTGGGAAGTGTTGCCATTTTCACGATGTTGATCCTTCCAATACAGGAGCATGGGAGTTTTTTCCACTTCCTAAGTTCTGTTTTGCTTTCCTTTTTCAAGTTTTTAAAGTTTTCATCATAGAGATCCTCCACTTCTTTGAGTATGTTAATTTCTACGTAATTTATTTTTTGTGGGGCTATTACAAATAGAATTGTTTTCCGGGTTTCACCACGATTTTCTCATTGTTGACATACAGAAAGGCCATTGATTTTTGAAGGTTAATTTTATACCCTGTTACTTTACCAATATTTTGAATCAGCTTGAGTAATTTGAGAGTGGAGTCCGTGGGATTCTTTAAATACAAGATCATGTCATCTGCAAAGAGGGAAAGTTTTCCTTCTTCTTTCCCTATTTGGATCCCTCTAATGTTTGCATCTTGTTTTATGGTTAAATTAGGCATTTTAATTCTAAATTGAAGAGAAGTGTAGAGAGTGGACATCCTTGTCTCGTTCCTGAGTTAAGAGGAAATGGCTTTAGCTTTTTACCATTAAGTATAATGCTGGCTGTAGGTTTGTCATATAGAGCCTTTGTTGTACTGAGGAATGTTTCCTGGATTCCTAATTGTTGCAGAATCTGCAACATAAAGGGGTGTTGGATCGTGTCAAATCCTTTTTCTGCATCTTTTGAGATAACCATGTGATTGTTGTTCTTGCTCTTGTTGATGTGATGAATTATATTAATTTATTTGCATTTATTGAACCAACTTAGCATGAAATGAAACCTGAAATGAATCCTGTTTGATCGTGGTGTATGATTTTTTGGATGAATTGTTGAAGTCGATTGGCCAAAAGTGTGTTGAGAATTCTTGCATTAATGATCATCCAAGAAATGGGTCTATAGTTCTCTTTCCTTGATGACTCTCTGCCTGGTTTTGGGATGAGGGTTATGATGGCTTCATAGAATGAGTTTGGTCGTGAACTTTCTCTTTCAATTTCGTTGAGAATTTGGAGGAGTGTTGGTGAGAGCTCTTCTTTGAAGGCCTTGTAGAATTCCACTGTAAATCCATTGAGATCGGGGCTTTTGTTAGATGGGAGGACTGTTACTGCTGTTTCTACTTCAATGTTGGATATGGGCCTGTTAAGATGGTTTAACTCATCTTGGTTTAGTTTTGGCATGTCAATATTTGCTAGGAAAAGGTCCATTTCTGCCATGTTCTCAAACTTATTAGCATAAAGTTTCTAGAAGTATTCCCTTAAAATGTTCTGAATCTTGGTTGTTTCTCTGGTGATGTTTCCATTCTCATCTCTGAGTTTATTTATTTGGATGTGTTCTCTTCTTTTTCTAAGATTTGCTAAAGTTTTGTCAATTTTGTTCATTTTATCGATGGGGATTATCTTGTTGCTCTTATTCAAGGAGGCTCAGATGTCTCATTAAGTAGTTGGTTTCAGATCTCTACAAGTTCTTTGTGTTGCAACTCAGGGCTATAAACTTGTCTCTGAGTACTGCCTTTGCTGTGTCCCAGAGTAGGTGGTAATTTGTGTGTTCATCTTTGTTGAATATCATGAATACTTGATTTCCTTTCCAATGTATTTTATGATGCACTGGTCATTCCACAGTGTGTTTTTCAGCCTTCATGTGGTACAGGATGTTCTACGGTGGCTTTTGGTGTTGAGTTCTAATTTTATTCTCTTGTTGTGTGAGAGAATGCAAGGTATAATTCAATGCTTCTGAATTTGGAAAAGTTTGTTTTGTCATCTAAAATGTGGTCTATTTTGGAAAATGTGTCATGTGCTGCTGAGAAAAACGTGTGTTCTGATGAGGCTGCGTGAAATATAAGGTAGAAGTCTGTTAAATCTAGTTAATTTATGCAGTTGTTTAGATCTGAGGTTTCTTTTACTTTTTTTTGAAATGCTTTAATTTTTTATTTTTTTATATTTTATTTTATTTTTTTGTGAACACACTGTACAGAGGGGTTACAATTACATGGGCAGGATAATGCGTACATTTCTTATCAAGCATTGCAGCTTCCTTCTTTGTTTACCCTTCACAGCCCTTCTCAGCCTCCTTCCCCACCCAATCCTCCCCCCTCCCCCGCCGGGCCCCCCCCAGCATCAAGGTAGTAAAGCTCGTTTTCGACGTGACAACTTGTACTTCTCATTGTTGCAACAGGTCCACCTGTATCCTTAAACGACTTGTTTTTCCGCATCTCCTCCACAAGTTATACTGACAACAAATATAGTGAAAGCAGGGGTTATACTGTGGGGGAGGGACATACAAAGCAACAAAGAGATAATCTCATAAATGCATTATAAACAAATGCATGAAAGAAAAAAACATTAAAATACATATCTAAGGGCTCATTTTCTTAACATCACTTTATCTGACCTTTTCCGCTTGACTCACACATATACTAGATATTGCAAATAAGGGAAACCATGCGACCTGTGTTTCTTTGGTCCTGGCTTACTTCACTTAATATAATTTTTTCCAACTTTTTCCATTTCCTAACAAATGGGGCAATGTCATTCTTTCTGATGGAGGCATAGAATTCCATTGTGTATATATATATATATATATATATATATATATATATATATATATATATATATATATATATATATATACAACATTTTCTTGATCCATTCATCTACTGAGGATTGGTTCCATATCTTAGCTATGGTAAATAATGCTGCAATAAACATAATTGTGCTGGTAGCTTTAGTGTCGTCCTGTTTGTAAACATTTGGGTAAATGCCCAAAAGTGGGATTGCTGAGTCATAGGGGAGCTCTATGTGAAGTTTTTTTGAGGAACCTCCACTCTGCTTTCCAAAGTGGTTGAACAAGTTTACATTCCCTTCAACAATGAAGTAAGGTTCCCTTCTGTCAACATAACCTCCAGCATCTGCTGTTGTTAGAGTTCTTGATTTTTGCCATTCTAACTGTAGTGAGGTGGTATCTCAATGTTGTTTTGATTTGCATTTCTTTTATGGCTAGGAATGTTGAGCATTTCCTCATGTGTCTATTGGCCATCCTTCCTTCTTCTTCAGATAAATTTCTCTTTAAGTCTTTATCACACTTATTAAGTGGGCAGTTGTTTCTTTGAGGATTTGTTGTTGGGGGATTTAATTTTTTGAGTTCCAAGTATATTTTAGATATGAGACCCTTGTCTGTTTTATGGCTAGTGAAGATCTTCTCCCAATCCGTGGGCTTTCTATTGATCTTGCTAGCTATGTACTTTGCCATGCAGAAGCTCTGCAACTTCATGCAATCCCATTTGTCCAACCTTTCTTTGATTTGTTGTGTTTCCAGGTCTCTATTCAGAAAATTTTGGCCTGAGCCAAAGAGACCTAGGGCTTCTCCTATTCCATTCTGTAGTGTTTTCAGAGTGTCTGCTTTGACTTCGAGGACTTTGATCCATTTGGAGTTGATGCGTGTGCAGGGTGATATATAAGGATCTAGCTTTAGTTTTTTACAAGCAGTTAACCAATTTTGCCATCACCATTTACTGAAGAGGCTGTTTTTCTTCCATTCTATAGTTTTAGCTCCCATATCGAAGATTAGATGGCTATGGGTCTGTAGGTTCATTTCTGCGTTTTCATTTATATTCCATTGGTCCTGAGGTCTGTTCTTATGCCAAACCAAGCTGTTTTGATTACTATGGCTTTATAGTAGAGTTTGAAATTTGGTATTGATATTCCTCCAGCAGTGTTCTTTCTGTTGAGGAGCGTTTTTGCTATTTGGGGTCTTTTATTGTTCCATATGAATTTTTGGATTGCCTCTTCTGTTTCCTTGAAGAGTGAGGTTGGAATTTTGATAGGTATCGCATTGAATTTGTAGAGAGCCTTGGGAATTATTGCCATTTTCACGATGTTAATCTTTCCAATCCAGGATCATGGGAGGTTTTGCCATTTTCTAATTTCTGTTTTAATTTCCTTTTTCAAGATTTTAAAGTTTTCATAATAGAGGTCCTTCACTTCTTGGGTTAAATTTATTCCTAGGTATTTTATTTTTTGTGGGGTTATTACAAATGCAGTTGCTTTCCTAATTTCAGCCACACTTTTCTCATTGTTGGAATACAGAAAAGCCGTTGATTTTGGGGGTTAATTTTATACCCTGCTACTTTTCCAAAATTTTGAATCAGCTTGAGTAATTTGGGAGTGGAGTATATGGGATTCTTTAAATACAAGATCATGTGTTCTGCAAAAAGGGAGAGTTTTATTTCTTCTTTCCCTATTTGGATCCCCTTTATGTTTGCCTCTTGTCTTATTGCTGTAGCTAGGCATTCTAATACTAGATTGAAGAGAAGTGGAGAGAGTGGACATCCTTGTCTTGTTCCTGAGTTAAGAGGAAAAGGCTTTAGTTTTTCTCCATTAAGTATAATGCTGGCTGAAGGTTTGTCATATACAGCCTTTATTGTATTGAGGAATGTTCCATGGATTCCTAATTTTTCCAAAACCTTCATTATAAAGGGGTGTTGGATTTTGTCGAGTGCATTTTCTCCATCTATTGAGATAACCATGTGGTTCTTATCCTTGCTCCTGTTGATGTGATGAATAATATTAATTGATTTGCGTATATTGAAGTAGCTTTGCATCCCTGAAATGAATCCTGTTTGATAATGGTATATGATTTTTTGGATAAATTGTTGAAGTCGATTGGCCAAAATTTTGTTGAGAAGTTTTGAATCAATGTTCATCAAGAAATGGGCCTAGAGTTCTCTTTCTTTGATGAGTCCCTGCCTGGATTTGGGATGAGGGTTAGGATGGCTTCATAGAATGTGTTCGGTAGTGAACTTTCTCTTTCTGTTTCATGTAAGAATTGGAGGAGTATTGGTGAGAGCTCTGTATTGAAGGCCTTGTAGAATTCCGCTGTAAAACCATCTGGTCCTGGACTTTTCTTAGCTGGGAGGTCTCTTATTGCTGTTTCTATTTCAATGCTTGATATAGGCCTGTTAAGACGGTATACCTCATCTTGATTTAGTTTTGGCATTTCAATATTTGCTAGGGAATGGTCCGTTTCTGCCAAGTTCTCAAACATTTTAGCATAAGTTTTTGAGAAATATTCCCTTAAAATGTTCTGAATCTTGTTTTTTTCCATGGTGATGTTTCCATTCTCATCTCTGAGTGTATTTATTTGGGTGTGTTGTCTTCTTTTTCTGATAAGATTTGCTAATGATCTGTCAAATTTGTTAATTTTTTCGAAGAACCAACTCTTTGTTTTGTTGATTTTTTCTATAGTTTTTTTGGATTCTAATTCATTTAATTCTGATTTAATTTTAATTATTTCTTTCCGTCTACTGGATTGGGGTTTATCTTGCTGCTCTTTTTCAAGGAGGTTTGGATGTTTCATTAAATTGTTGGTTTCATATCTCTCCAATTTGTTGATGTGGGAGCTCAGAGCTATAAACTTGCCTCTGAATACTGCCTTTGTTGTGTCCCAGAGGAGCTGGTAATATGTATGCTCATATTTGTTGAATAGCATGAACATTTGAATTTCCTTTCTAATCTCTTCCATGACCACTTGTGATTCAGCAGTGTGTTGTTCAGCCTCCATGTGTTACCGGACTTTCTTTGGTGGCTTTTGGTGTTGAGTTCTAATTTTATTCCCTTGTGGTCAGAGAGAATGCAAGGTATAACTTCAATGTTTCTGAATTTGGACAAGTTTGCACTGTGGCCTAAAATGTGGTCTATTTTAGAAAATGTTCCATGTGCTGCTGAGAAAAACGTGTATTCTGATGCTGCTGGGTGAAATATTCAGTAGATGTCTGTTAAATCTAGTTGATCTATGCAGCTGTTTAGATCTGCGGTTTCTCTGTTGAGTTTTTGCCAAGTTGATCTATCTAGTGGGGAGAGTGGTATGTTAAAATCCCCAACAATTAATGTCTTTGGATCTATGTGGGATTTGATGGAAAGTCGTGTTTCATGGATAAATTTGAGTGCTCCATTGTTTGGCGAATAGATATTTAGAATTGTAATATCCTCCTGAAAGAGAGATCCCTTAATTAGTATGTAGCGACCTTCTTTATCTCTTCTCACCAATTTTAATTTGAAATCTATTTTATCTGATATTAGGATTGCAACTCCTGCCTGTTTATGGGGGCCGTTTGCTTGGTAGATTTTGTTCCAGCCTTTAACATTGAAAATGTGTTTGTTTTTACGGGCAAGATGTGACTCCTGAAGGCAGCAGATAGAAAGATCTTGTTTTTTAATCCAACTTGACCGTCTATGTTGCTTCATTGGTGAGTTAAGTCCGTTAATTAAGAGATAGGAAGGAGAGGTATTTGGGTGTTCCTGCCATGTTATCCACCTTCTTGGGGGTTGTGAAAACTGGGTTCTTCCTATGGTTCTTGGATTCTCAGTTTGGGTG
Source organism: Dipodomys spectabilis (assembly GCF_019054845.1). Taxonomy (NCBI): domain Eukaryota; kingdom Metazoa; phylum Chordata; class Mammalia; order Rodentia; family Heteromyidae; genus Dipodomys; species Dipodomys spectabilis. The sequence goes on along the minus strand of NW_024870919.1, from coordinate 5,299,416 downwards.
AAGTTTCTTGGCCTTTGTTGTGGTCTTGTTGGTTTACTATGTGTAGGACATCTTTAAGAATCTTTTGTAAGGCTGGTTTGGTGGAGATGTATTGTTTCATTTTTTCTTTGTTATGGAAAGTTTTTATTTGGCCTTCAGTTATGAGCAGAGTTTAGCTGGGTACAGTATTCTTGGTTGATAGTTGTTTGTTTTCGGTGCTTGGCATACATCATTCCAGGCTCTTCTTGCTTTGATTGTCTCTGCTGAAAAATCTGAGTTGATTCTAATTGGTTTCCCTTTATAGGTGATGAATCTTTTCTCCTTGACAGCTTTCAGGATCTTTTCCTTGATCTGAGTTGATGCTGTGTGGATTATAATGTGACGGTGGGATATCCTATTCTTGTCTGGTCTATTTCGAGTTCTAAAAGCTTCTTGTAACTGAATAGGCCTATCTTTTTGCATGTTTGGGAAGTTCTCTGCTAGGATCCTGTTAAACAAATTTCCTAGACCATTAACTTCTGTTTCTAGGTGCTCCTCTACACCCATTATCCTTAGATTAGGCCTTCTGATGGTGTCTTCCAAGTTTTGGATAGATCTATCACATTTCTTTGACTTGTCTTGGATGGTTGTATGTTCTTTCTCTATAATATCTAGGCTGTCTTCAATCCCTGAGATTTGATCTTCTGCATAGTCTAACCTGCTGTCAAGATTTTCTACTTTGTTTTTTATCTCTTTTCCTTCTAATTGGTCAGCTTTGACGGCTTCAAATTCTTTGTTGAAGCTTTGTTTCCGATCTTGTATGAACTTCTTTACTTCCTTAATTTGGTGTTTAGTGTTTATTCTCAAATCACTTAGTTGATTGGTTATGGTTTCCTTGGACTCCCATTCCTTCTGTTGGGTTCTATTCAGCATTCCCTTTGTGGTCTCCCTGACTTCCTTCAGCTCTTTGTTAATTGATTCCATGTATGCCTTTAGTGATCTTTGTGTATTCTCCTCCTGCTCTCTCAATTCCTGTAATCCTCTTTTATTAAATTCCTCCCGTTTGTGTGATTCCTGCAGTTCTCTTTGAGTGTTCTCAGCCTGCTCACGCCATTCCTGCCTTTCTCTTTGAGTATTCTCAATTGAGCGGCTCATGCAAATCCTGTATCAGTTTTTGAGTAGCTTCCTCACGCTTATGTTATTCCTGTATAAACTTTTGGATTGCCTCCTCTCTCTCCCTATCACGCTCATACAGAGTCCTTTATATGTTTTCAAACTTTTCATTTATCATGTTTGCCAGCAGTGTTTGTAGAGCTATTTGGGAACTCTCCTCTGGGTTTTTCAGATGAGCAGAATGGCTCAAAAGCTTTGTATATAGGACCATACAAGATCATGTTGAGCAAAATGAACACCTAGATATGGAAATAGAGATTTTTCTTTGTGGTTGTTTTTTTTTTAATGTAATATGTGATGTCTTTTTTCTTTTGTGTTTTCCCCTATAGTTTATCCCCTGCTGTATTTGATTTCAGTACTGTGTGTATTGCACATGCATTTATCTTAATTTGACAAAGCAAGAAAGGAAAAGTGTGAGAAAAATGAGGTAGTGGTTAAAATTTCAACATATTAGGTATTCATTACCTTAAAATTAATGCAACCCCTGTTTATATCACCTTAAAAATAAAATTAAACTAAAAATAAGTTACATAAAGTATAATTTCACTGTATTGCTATAGTAAATATTATTCTATGTGCATTACCTTTTTTAAAATGAACACTATTTGGCATCTAATTTGAATTAATTACACCTTTTTTATCAGGTTCATCAACATGAATGTTATCAAAATATACAATATTTTCACAATATACCTGCTATAATTTTCCAAAAAATTATAATTTCAGTATTGTCTCATATTAAAACAGAAAACAGTTTAATTCTCTGGAAACTTCTAACTTTTAAAACTTAATAACTGTTCAAAGGACAGTATATATGTGTTTTTCAAATTTCTGACAAATACTAACTACTCATTTTCAAATTCTGAGCATTTCATATCAGAGATATTCAAAACAGTACCTGTTTGCATGTTATTTAATTCTGCAATAGCTGCAGTTTCTAATGGGGTGTTACATATTGAGAAATCAACAGAAAAAAAATAGCCATATTCTGGTGAAGGATATAACTACGAAGTATGTGTAATAATTAATTCCTCAAGAGTAAACATTTGTTCATCAGAGTAAGCAATTATTTCTGTGACCATCAATCCCAAGCTTTTATGCCTTAAAGTCTTCCTAGCCCAACAGTTGCCAATTTGTAAGGTGCACCTTAAAATTCCCTTAATTCACATCATGAATAGCTTATCACTGTTGTGAAAAAATACTACAGTTGTGCTAATATAATGCCCTTCCTATTGTGGAATGTACACTACACTAAACTTTGCTGCAACATTTTTCTGATTTCAAGAAATCAGTACACATGCAAATATTATTATCTTTTTTATCTATCATAAATATTCAGGAGAATGAGATCAGAATGGTTCAAAGCCCACCCAGTCAGGAAGATTCCTTAGATTCTTATCTCCAATAAATTTCTCAGGAAAAGACAGACTCAAGTGGCAGTGAGGTTGAAGAGGTAGGTCATGAGCCTTGAGCACAAACCAGCTCAAAGGGAGTGGCCAGGTCCAGAGTTCAAACCTGAGGACAAACCAAAAAATAAAAACCAACTCCAACCCTAGCATTTTTCTCATTGTATACAGAGGCATGTAATTAAGGAAATTTCTTTCTCTATTATGAGTAGATAGAAGACCTAAGACCTCACACAATTACTCTCTTCATACCATGTTACACCAAAGCCTCAAAAAATTGCTTGTTCTAAATTTATAAATTAATAGCATCCATTTGTTGGCAACTCTGTCTAGATTATTCACACTATCAATTTATACATGAACTGTTGGAATTATGAATTAACTAAGTTCTAATTATACCTCGCTTCAAAGAATATTTTAGGCAAATAAAATGCCTGATTCATGTGTGAATTTGTCAATTAAAACCTCTACTTAAAAAGAATTTTGTAGTATCCTATAGAATATGAAATTACAAACAAAACCAAAATATTTATTTTAAATCTAAATTCTAACTTAGCAAGGTCTATAAAGTCCTACATTAGATGAACTTTGTAGTTTTCTAGGCTTAAAATTTTGTAATCTTTTATTATTTCTTTGAAATCCAACAGAATGATGCTTACCTTTTCAAATTTTTGATTGGGAATCATGAGCCATTTTCCATCCAGGAATCTTGTATAATGAAGAGAGCATTTAAAACACAACTGAGGATTATATATGAGTTTCATTTCAATAAGAAACTTGCCTTCTCAAAACATAATGACAAAATTAGCCCAAACTTCCAACTGTGTATTCCTTTCTTGTTGTTTGGCTTGTTTCATTGAGACAAAATTATACAACCTGGGCCAGAGAAGGTATCACTATGTAATCCCAATCTCTAATCTCCTGTCTTAGTCTGAGTGCTAGAATTCCAGGCTTGTATCAAATTGCAGTGCCATAGTTTGGTGGTTTATTTAATATAGGTACAGACTAGCAATTCTGAACTTCTCCTATGATCTTATCCATTAGACTGACTGCTCAAACTTTTTATGTACTATTTTCAAAGATGTTCTATCATTTGACAGAGGATATGATCATTTTCAGATGCACTTGCAGGGGTCTCTAATTCATTCTTCCATGGATCCAATCCCTTTAATAATGATTAATTGACTTTCTTATTATCTCTGGTTCCTAGGTATGTAATATTCTCAAACTTCTTTGAAGAAATTTCACTTGAGGACTTTCTAATATTAAAAATTATCACTTGATCTAGTCTTATTCAGGATATATTTTCAATTGTTTTCTAACATTTCTCCACATTCTGAGAGTTGTTTCATTTGTGCAGGTGGGTTTGTACATGTATGTGCCTCTGTGTGTATATGTATGTTTGTATGTGTGTATGCAAAAGCCTCAGCAACCTTATTCAGAAATCTTGCTCATGACTAGTATTCCATCACTTGAGCTCATGCCTATAATTCTAGCTACTCAGGTGGCTGAGATCTGAGGGTTGCAGTTCAAATCCATTATGAGTAGGAAAGAAATGTTCTGAGGCACTTATCTCCAATTAACCACCAGAAAACTGGAAGTGGCACTGTGGCCCAAGAGGTAGAACACTTGCCCTGAGCTGAATAGTGGAGAGATATTGACCAGGCCGAGTTCAAACTCTGCCACAACCATCAAAAAAAAAAAAAAAAGATAAAAGATAAAAGAAAGAAAAAGGTCTTGTCCACCAGTTCTTTGCTAGTATGATTCCCACTTTCTCACCATGGACTTTTTTCCAGTTAAGTCCATGCTCTTATATCTAACTTGCTTTGGAACCAGAATTATTCTTCCATTGTACATTTTACAAATTTGCGTGATAAGGAAACATGATTTAGAGATAGAATTTGAAAGACAGTGGCCTCATCATTCATGTTCCTCTTAGTATTAATTATTTCTCTATGTCACTCCCATAGATCTACATAATGGCCTTGGCTTTATTGGTTCAATGTTGTCTTATTTGCAGAATCTTCTATAGTATATTAAACCATTATACTTAAACACAGAACTTTTCTTTCTCTTATTATTCCTATTGTTTCTTCTACTGTTAACTTGTGTACACTTGGAAAATAATGCAAAACACACACACACACAAATAAACTTTTCTGAGAATCTTCTCCCAGTTAAATTTAATTTAAGAGCACTTATGAAATTTGAACTTAATGTACTCCTAGGTAAAGGTTTCTTTTTTTATAGTAAAAATAGTGTACAGAGGGCTTAGAGTTACATAAGTAAGGTAATGAGTACACTTCCTATTGTTACATCCTCTTTTGTTTTTCCTGTGGTATCTGTTCCCTCCCCATCTACTCATTTTCCGCTCCACTCCCCACGTTGTACAGTTCGTTTTCTACATAGTGTCTTGTTCATATCATTGTTAAAATAGGTCATCTTGAATCTTTGTTTCAGAATTTTGTTGTTTCCCTTCCATCCCCACACTAGAAAAATGTACATGCAAGATGCAAGGCACCAACATCATAACCAGTTCAAACAGGAGTTATATCATGGGAGAAGAACATGGAGGAGAAATGAAAAAATCATATAGTACATTTGAGATACATTGAAAACAATTGCAATAAAGAAAAAAAACAAGTTGTGTCACTATCTTGGGGTTCATTTGACTTAACATTATCTTATATGACCATATGTACATGAATAATGTTTTTATAAGCCATTTAAATTTTATATTTTGTATTTACTAAGTTGTCTCTGAAAGGCGCCTTACCTCATGTCCAAAGATGTCTTTGTGTTAGTTCAATGAATCCTGAAAACATTCATTTTACCTGGAGCAGTGCCATAGATTGTTACTGGAAGTAAGTAGAAGGAAGTGTTACTGCAGGTGGAAACTGATCCCAAAGGAGAAATTGAACACAGAGAAATGACAAAGTGAAAGTTAATTTGTGTGTTCCTTTTTGCTATACAAGAAAAGAATCCATTGTCCAAATTCAGAAACATTGAAGTTATACATTGTATTCTCTCAGACCACAAGGGAATAAAATTAGAATTCAACAACAAAAGTCAGCAAAGAAATTCCTTTATCACATGGAGGTTGAAGAATACACTGCTGAATCATGAGTGGGTCATGGATGAGATTAGAAACGAAATTCAAATATTCATGATATTCAACAAAAATGAACACACAAATTATCAGCTCCTCTGGGACACAGCAAAGTCAATACTCAGAGACAAGTTTATAGCTCTGATTTCCTACATCAACAAATTGGAGAGATCTGAAACCAACAATTTAATTAGACATCTGAGCTTCCTTGAAAAAGAGCAGCAAGATAAACCTCAAAAGAGTAGATGGAAAGAAATAATTAAAATTAAATCAGAATTAAATGAATTAGAATCCAAAAAAAACATAGAAAGAATTACAAAACAAAAAGTTGGTTCTTTGAAAAAATTAACAAAATTGACAGACCCTTAGCAAATCTTAACAGAAAAAGAAGAGAACACACCCAAATAAATAAACACAGAGATGAGAATGGAAACATCACCACAGAAAAAACCAAGATTCAGAACATTATAAGGGAATACTTCTCACAACTTTATGCTAATAAGTTTGAGAACTGGGCAGAAATGGAACTTTTCCTAGCAAATACTGACATGCCAAAACTAAACCAATATAAGTTAAAGCTTCTTAAGGGGCCCATATCAAGCATTGAAATAGAAACAGCAATAAGAGACCTCCCATCTAAGAAAAGCCCAGGACCAGATGGTTTTACAGCGGAATTCTACAAGGCCTTCCAAGCAGAGCTCACACCAATACTCCTCTAAATCATCAATGAAATAACAGAAAGTTCACCACCGAACTCATTCTTTGAAGCCATCATAAACCTCATCCCAAAACCAGGCAGGGACTCATCAAAGAAAGAGAACTCAAAATCAATGCCTTTTCTGTATGCCAACAATGAGAAAGGTTTGGCTCAAATTAGGAAAGCAACTCCATTCGGTATAGCCCCACAAAAAATAAAATACCTAGGATTAACTTAACCAAAGAAGTGAAGGACCTCTATGTTGAAGACTTAAAAATATGAAAAAGGAAATCAAAACAGAAATTAGAAAGTGGAAAATCCTCCCATGCTCCACGATTGGAAGGATCAATATGGTAAAAATGGCAATACTTCCTAAGGCTATCTACAAATTCAATGCCATACCTATCAATATTCGAACCTCATTCTTCAAGGATATAGAAAAGGCAATCCAAAAATTCATATGGAATAATAAAAGACCCTGAATAGTTGAAACGACCCTTATCAGAAAGAACAGTGCTGGAGGAATATGAAAACCGAATTTGAATTCAACTACAAAGCCATAGTAATCAAAAGAGTTTGGGACTGGCACGAGAACAGACCTCAGGACCAATGGTATAGAATTGAAAACCCAGAAATGAACCTACAGACCTATAGTCATCTAATCTTCAATAAGGGAGCTAAAAATATAGAATAGAAGAAAGACACCCTCTTCAGTAAATGGTGCTGTCAAAATTGGTTAAATACTTGTAGAAAACTTAAGCTAGATCCTTATATATCACCCTGTACTAGAATCAACTACAAATAGGTCAAAGACCTCGGAATGAAAGCATACACCTTGAAAACTTTAAGTGATGGAATAGGAGAAACACTAGATCTCTTTGGCAGAGGCCGAAATTTTCTTAATAGACACCCAGAAACACAGCAAATCAAAGAATGGTTGGACAAATGGGATTGCATGAAATTGCAGAGCTTCTGCATGGCAAAGGACATAGCTAGAAAGATCAGTTAAAATCCCACAGATTGGGAGAAGATCTTCATTAGCCATAGAATGGACAAGGGTCTCATATCTAAAATATACTTGGAACTCAAAAAATTAAATCCCCCCAAACAAAACTTCAAAGAAACAACTGCCCAATAAATAAGTGGGATAAAGACTTAAAGAGAAACTTCTCTGAAGAAGAAAGAAGGATTGCCAAAAGACATATGAAGAAATGCTCAACCTCCCTAGACATTAAAGAAATGCAAATCAAAACAATATTGAGATATCACCTCACCCCAGTTAGAATGGCTATAATCAAGAACTCTAATAACAACAGAGGCTGGAGGGGATGTGGACAGAGGAAACACTGTATTGTTGGTGGGAGTGTAAACTTGTTCAACCACTTTGGAAAGCAGTATGGAGGTTCCTCAAAAGACTCCACATAGAGCTCCCCTAAGACCCAGCAATCCCAATTTTGGGCATTTACCCAAATGTTTACAAACAAGGCAACACTAGATGTACCAGCACTATTATGTTTATTGCAGTCTTATTTACCATAGCTAAGGTATGGAACGAACCCTGATGCCCCTCAGTAGATGAATGGATGAAGAAAATGTGGTATATATACACAATGGAATCCTATGCCTCCATCAGAAATAATGACATTGCCCCATTTGTTAGGAATTGGAAAGACTTGGAAAAAATTATATTAAATGAAGTAAGCCACGCCCAAAGAAACATAGGTCCCACGGTTTTCCTTGTTTGCAATAATTAGTATATGTCTGAGTCAAACAGAATAGGTCAGATAATTTGATGTTATGGAAATGAACCCTGAGTTATGTATTCGAATGTTATTTTTCTTTCATGTGATTGTTTCTAACACGTTTATAAGATGATTTCCTTATTGCTTTGTATGTCCCTTCCCATGGCATAACAATAACCCCTGCTTTCACTGTATTTGATATAGCTATAATTTCTGGAGGGGAAGGGAAAAAAAACAAATCATTTAAATAGGGATACAGGTGGACCCATTGCAAAAATGAGATATACAATTCGTTATGTCGAAAACGAACTTTACAAATTTTTTGGTGAGGGGAGGAGGATTGGATGGGGGGGGGAGAGGTGAGAATGGGAAGGGATGGGAAGGGGAAACCAAGGAGTAGGCTACATTGCTTGATAAAAAATGTACTCATTATCTTGCCCATGTAATTGTAACCCCTCTGTACAGCATTTTCACTATTATGTATATATATATATATATATATATATATATATATATTCATTGTTAGAAAAAAAAAAGAATCCAAGGCTTGAAGGAAACTCTGTCCCTGACTTGTTTCGAGTGTGTTCTTTATTCATATAAAAATTATCTGGAAGCCGGGCGCTGGTGGCTCACGCCTGTAATCCTAGCTACTCAGGAGGCTGAGATCTGAGGATCGCGGTTCAAAGCCACCTCGGGCAGGAAAGACCGTGAGACTCTTATCTCCAATAAACCACCAGAAAACCGGAAGTAGCGCTGTAGCTCAAGTGGTATAGCGCTCTCCTGAGCTGAAGAGCTGAGGGACAGAGCCCAGGCCCAGAGTTCAAGCCCCACGACCGACAAAAAAAAAAAAAAAAATTGTCTGGAAACTTCTTCTTGAAAGTATTACAAAAGGAAACAATATGCCATTTGAAGGCCAGCATAGAATAAAAGGAAATAACGTTATTTTAAAGTGTTCTATTACAAGGAAACAAAGACTTGGAGGTTTTAAATTGTCTTATGCATGGATATTTCACTACTGAGATGATTCTGTTGTTGCAGAAGTCATTTATTAATTCCTTTAGTCTTGTCCTAAATTCTCCAGCGCAATTAGTATTCCAGAAAGGCCGGATCCACTAAGTATGATCAGCAAATGGAGCCTGCTATCAAACCAGTGCTTTCAGGATGGTCCCTAAGAAATATGTGCGTTTTTTTTTTTTTTTTTGCTTGTGGGTTTGTGTAGTTTGTTCTTGTTCTGGAGCTTGAACTCAGAGGCTGACCTATGTCCCTGAACAAATGTCTTCCCTGGCCTACTTCCCCCAAAGCTAGTGCTCTACTGCTTTAGCAAAAACCATTTCTGGCGTTTTTGGTGTTTAGTTACAGATAATGTGACAGACTTTCCTGTCTGGGTTGGCTTTGAACTGAGAAAGTAAAAAAGCCATGTGACATCAACTGTATCAATATTTCTGTTTTGAACCAAGGAATACTAGATGAAGTTTATTATAAAGCTAATATTTGACAATTTTTTAAAGAAAAGAATATGTCTAACAAAGAATCCATAACTTAAATAACTCCACAAATGTAGGTGCACTGAATCATTTTGGAAGCACTTTTTCAACTGCTTGGGAAGATAACTATTGACTTCATAGATCCTTTTGGGGAAACAGTGATATTTCCCTGTTGTCACTGGCTTTGTACACATGTATGCTGTACATACTTCAAAGGGTCTTACATAAAGGAAGTCTTGAAATTCTCAACAATATTTAAGTAAGATGCTCCCTTTATTTCTTTTCACATTTGGGGATCACTAAGTACCAAAGTTATGTAGAAGGCTAGGGTTAGAATATGGACATGGAATCTGTCTCCTAATATTATAAAGATAATTTATGTCATTTTGAGTTACAGTTTCTAAAGTAATAAAAAATAAGGTAAAACAGTAACAGAAACATAATTTTCTATCTTTCCTAACTCTCCAACAGAAATTAGAGAATCCAGTATAGTTACAGCAATCCCAAGATGGTATAGGATTTCATAGGATCACTAGATGGTGAAAAAGAAGATAAAAAAATGGTTCCTCTGGAACAATGGGAAACAAAATCTGTACCTACAGATTGTGATAAAGCTGGAAAATAGTTTCCACTATGCTATGTGTTTGATATTTTAGGTTTGTTTACACAGCAACTTTCCTCTCTCAGGAAATTACTCTATTCCTACTTAAGGTTTTGCAGCTTATAACACATCAACAAATAATGCTTCTAAATATAAACAAGCATGATACTAAGAGTAACCAAGGCTACTTCCGTTGCCATAGGTGATAAATAACAATGCTGTTGGGGAATAGTCAAACAATTTTGAACTTTTTCATACCTTTCCTCTTCTCCAAAATGAGAAGTCCTAGTCATTATATGTAAAACATTAATAAAGGATTTTTATATTTTTTTATTTTTCACACTAAAGCAAATACACTTTTCTTCCTTACAAGCCTGATTTTGAAAGAGTCACTCACAGTTATTTTATAGACAAAAGTTTACTGCTTTGGCTTAGGTGTTTTCCTGCCTTTGGGTGTTGCTCTCTATTATTTTGGCAACTATATAGAAAAACAAGAAAAATCCATTATGCTTTTGTTGAATTTTTCAAAGTCAAGCTGTCTTCAAACACAGTTTTCTATTCCCTTCTTCACTGCTAATTAAAGTTTAATTATTGCACTTTAAATAACAAAAACATAGTTTAATGTATATTCTCATTGAAACCAATGAAAACAGGCGTGTCTGCCATTGCTTTTTAAATTGTTTCGAAGTATTTTCCTTGGCTATTTTCATTATTGCCTTTGTTCCAGTCTTCCAATCAGGAATACAGTGTTACACAAAAAGATCTTCCTAAGATATAGGATGTTAGGCAGAAAAAAAATAGATATATAATTAAAGATTTTCATCTCTTAAGAGACTGAAAAGCTCAGAAGACATTTTGCTATTACTGGCATGGTTCTTAAGCTAAATGAAATGTATGTAAATGTGACAGTTATTTCAAACAATAATTATGGCTTATACTTTTCTGCTCCAATGAAATGAGTAACTTTACTGTCAATGAAATCTCTGACAAGATTGGAGGGCATATTGATTTTAGGGTAGGAAGGTTAATGTTAGAAAGCCAAGGGAGATTCCTAAAACAGCACTGCCTATCACTTATCAGTTAATTATACTTATGGCATATAAATACATGAATATGAATTGATTGAAAAATGTGTGACTTACACAATTGATTCAATGGTTACCAAAACCAGAAAACACTTCTCATTTATTATTATATCTATTATATCTAGTGAGGATTCAAAAATTTTTAGAATTATATTTTAACATTTATGCCAAAATATTTGTTTATTTTTAACAGTTTATTTTTAAATTTTGTCGGTCGTGGGGCTTGAAATCTGGGCCTGGACGTTGTCTCTCAGCTCTTGACCTCAATGCTAGTGCTCTACCACTTGAGCCACTGCCAGTTTTCTGGTGACTCATTGAAGATAATCTCAAAGAGCCGGCGCCAGTGGCTCACGGCTGTAATCCTAGCTACTATGGAGGCTGAGATCTGAGGATTGCAGTTCAAAGCCAGCTGGGGCAGGAAATTCTGAGTGACTCTTGTCTCCAATAAATCCACCAGAAAACCAGAAGTGGTCGTGTGGCTCAAGTGGTAGAATGCTCACCTTGAGCTGTAGAGTGTAGGGACAGTGCCCAGGCCCAGAGTTCAAGCCCGACGATAAACCAAAATTTAAAAAAGAAAGTTTCACGGACTATACTCCCTAGGCTGGCTTTGAACCATCATTCTCAGCCATCAGACTCCTTAGTAACTAGGATTACAAGCATGAACCACTGGCACCTAGCTACATAATTATTTTTTACACATTTATGAAGTATGGAGTGGTAATCCCATTCATTTATAGGTTGTGTAATGATCAAGCTATATCATATCCATTAGTTTCTGTATATAACATTTCTTTTTAGTGAGACTGCTCGAAAAGTTATCTTTTGGCTGTGATGAAATATCTATTCTTAACTATAATCACTTTGGTCCTTATGGTATACAATTAATATATTTACTTTTAGTATTAGAAGTCTGCTAATTAAACTCATAGAAAACATGAATTGTATGGTGAGAGAAGTTCATGGTTCCATTACTTGTTTTAGGAAAACAATTATGCCTTTTGTTTTCAATTATATTTCTGTGGGAATGTGAACTATTCATTGATTTAACTGTTAAAGTTGATAACTGTTACATTATATCAAGTTGATTTCAACTTGTATTTGAAAATTGCACATTTAACACAAATATGCTTGCACTTTCTTCTACCACATAACTAAAATAACAGTAAAGCAAAGCTTGGTGTTAGTGGGTCATGTGTAGAATCCTAGAAACTCAGGAGGCTAAAACCTGAAGAAATTTGGTTCAATGTCAGTCTAAACAGACAAAAATGTGAAAATTTATCTCCAATTTTCCAGCAAGAAGAAGAAGATGAGGGTATGGCTCAAAGGAAAGAGTGTGTTCAGCCATGAGCAAAAAGTACAAGGAAGACAATTAAACATAGAGTTCAAGCCCTAAAAATGGCATAGACACACAAGACAACAATAAAAAGTACTATGAACATCAATTATGAAGACAAAATAGTAGAAAAGATCATGAGAAATATTGCATGAAGAGCTGGAAGACAGAAATCATTTGACAGAATTTTGATTCAGGAGAGGGAAAAATCACAGTCTCATTGGTACAATCACATTGTACTCATTTTTGTTGAAACCTCGATACTGGGTAACACGTGAAAGAGTAGATTGGATTACCTGACATAACAGACATTGCCTGTGACTGACTATGCACCATCCCACTCTGCAAAAATCTAAAATTGTGCTTGCTAATTTAAATAAAACCTCATATTAGATACTGTTTGGTCCACACAGACTGGGGTCCTTATTTTGAGGCTTCAGACTTATGTGAGGCTTTTGTTAATAACCAGTCCTGTTGTACCCACTTTCCTTTGTGCACCTATACCTTACAAAGCTGACACCAAGCCAAGGCTTTGAACTAGACACCACGGTGTTAATCTCTCCCTTTCTCCAGCTACAACTCTTTTCACATGCTATCCCTGTCTTAGCATTAGTTGTTTTCTTACTAATCCCCACCAGGAAACTCTTATATTCATCTAAACTCACTATAAATATCCTAGTTCAAAATGGGATTAAAGGTTTACCATTGGCTGAGGCTCTCATGTGTAGGTTTGCTCCCTAATAAATCTGTGCTACCATATCTCTCTTTTCTTCATGTCTTTTGAGTCTGACAAATGAATGATTCCGTTAGATGTAATCCCATTTATCCAACCTTACTTTGGAAGTTTTGACCTGTCCCAAGGAGCCCTCGTGTTTCCTCGAACTCTTCCTGTAAAATTCTAAGGTATCTGGAATTACATTAGGGTCTTCAATCTATTTGGAATCGATTATGGTGCAGGAGTATATATAAGGATCTAACTTCAGGTTTCTGTGTACACACAATTCCATCAGCGCAAGTTTTTGAAGAATTTGTCTTTCTTCCATCCTGTGTTTCTGGCTCCCTTATCAAAGATTATGTGCCTATAGGAGTGGATTCATTTCTGAGTCTTAAATTCTGTTCTATTGATGGAAATCTGTGCTTCTATTGGAAAGAATGGCATTATCACATTCCTGAGGAAATTGACTTCTCTGTAAACTGAAAAGCAAAATTCTAAGTTTATAAGATAAAATTGAGGAAAATTTTGAGCACATAATCTATAATATATAGAGAAAAATATGGGAGAGAAAAGATAAGATGAAAAGTAGAGTAGCTATCAATTGAAGAACTCATAAACAATTACCAAAACTATACAAGAGAGCTGGGGTAAAGCTCATTTGTAGGACTAGACTAATATATACAAAGACATAGGTTCAATCTCCAAGAAGACCTAATAATAAGTTAATAAATAGTAATAATAAAATAATTACTTGAAATAAATGCTTTCATATTAGAGAGGCCTAAATCCTAAAACAGTAAAAAAAATACCCTCAATTCTTGTATCCAATGACATGAAACTACAAGAATGAAGAGGAAATAGTTTTCCATTTCTCTCCTTTCTTTTCCTTTCCTGATTTCTTCTTTTCTTCTTTCCTTTGGCACTACTGGTGCTTGAAGTTGCTAAGGCTCTGACCACTTTAGATTATTTTTCAGATGAGGTATTCCTTTTTGGCCAAGCCGCCCTTGAGCAATAATCTCTTACCTATGGCTTCCACAAATGAGAGATAACAGGGAAATTACCCTATATCTTGCTTTCGTTTTGTACTTTCTCACGACTTTTTTTGGTCAGAACTGGCCCAGGATATCAGTCTTCTAAATCTCTGCCTTCTAATTAGCATGGTGTAATTCAATTAAAACTTGGACCCATACTATTTTTCATTGTAAACATTCAATATTGACTTCTGTTTTCTAGATATCATTAAATTCAATTGAGGTTAGTATGGATATTTATGATGTTATAAGAAGAACATAGAGAAATCCCTTGAATAGGTATTTTCAGTTTCTTTAAATATTTATAGTATGAGAATAAAAGTAGGACATTAATATTTCACAAGTATTATGCAGACTATATTTGTTTTAGTGATTTGGTGCACACATTAAGTTCAATATAATTTTATCAACTCTATATGAATACTTACAGACACGTTTCTTTACCAAAAATAAGTCTGTCTCATGCTTCCCTTTTATAATTAAACCCACTACTTCTCTTGGTCCCATCCCAAACCTGTTTCATCCTGGAAACCAAAACATTTTTTTTTTTTTCTGCGACTTCTAGATTATGCAATAAATAAGCTTTTAGGATTGCCCTCAAATCTATGGTAGATTATTCCCTGTTGTTTTATGCCTTAATATTGTATTGTATTCACTCAATTAGCCTTTTGGTTCTGTTATTAGAGAATGTAGCACAATTCGTTTCCCATTCACCTGAAGAAAGCTTGAATTGATTTCCATTTCTTTAACTAGAGGAAATAATGCTGCTATAATCCTCTGTGTTTTGACCTTTGAGTGAATGTTAGTTTATTTTTATGAGACAAAGCCTGAAGAGCTCAATTCCTGTGCTATACTCTAGATGGCTGCATATTTCATATTCTAGGAACCTGTCAAAATGTTTTCAGAAGTGGCTTTCCCATTTGAGATTCCTGCCAGCATCCAGTTTCTCTGTTTCTTGATAGCATTTAGTATGGGCAATATTGTATTATGTGCAGTAATTCTCATACATGTTTTATGATGCCATTTTTGTTTTAATGTGCATTTATTTGATGACTAATGATGCTTTTCTTGGGCTTATTTTTCACAAGATATATTTATCTAGTTTCTAATTGATGTTCTTTTTAACATTAGTTTTTGATAGTTCTATGTAGAGTATAATTTGAGGCATTCTTCAGGTACAGGATTTGCAAATATTTTATTTTTGACTATGGGTACATTTCATCAACATTATCTTCATCATCATTATCATCATCATTATTATCATATGTTGGTCTTCATCCATCCTACAAAAGACAGCCGGGGTCTGAGGAAATGTAAGTGCGGCAGCTCGCCTGTTACCCAGTCTCCCTCAGCCCAGGAAACAATCAGACCCATCAGGGAGTCAAATCAAGCAGGAAGAAACTCGTTTATTAACACAGAGCAGCCCTTTTAAAGCAAAAAAGAGCAGGTGGCATGGCAAGGGAGGAAGAGGAACCAGTCTCTGTCAAGGTCACACCCTATCATGAACCTAAGCTTCCACAGGCTGGTTATGCACTGAACGAAAGCAAATTGGGCTCTGCCCACTCAACTCCCTCTCAGCACCATCTTTGCCGCCCATGTGCCCTACAATCATCATCATCATCATCATCATCATCATCATCATCAATCATATCATCATCATCTATATTAGTAGTAGTATTATTAGCTTTATAAGTGTATGTATGGTCCTGGGACATGAACACAGGGTACCTGAGATTAGTTTCAATTTGTTAACAATTTACCATTTCAGTCATGCCTCATTTCTGGCTTTTTTGCTGATTAAACAGAGATAAGATTTTCAGGGATTTTATTTTGTGGGCTGCCGTCAAACAGCAATTCTCACATCACAGCCTACCAAGTAGTTAGGTTCAGATACATGAGTCCCCTGCTCCCAACTTCTATTCACTACGTGCATATGAGCTTTCACAGACTAAATTATTTTATACATTTTTGAGTTCTACTATATCGAGTTTTCCTTTCCTACAATTTTAATGCCAAATTTATGTATGTTTCATCTCCAAAATTGTCAAGGCATCTTCCTTTGTTATACATTTACATCACTCTTTTTGTTTTATATGCCACCGTCAAATCCTGCTTGAAGTTAATATTTGAATAAATTGTTATTTTAAGTCAATGTTCACTTTTTAATTCTCGCCAATATTGTCTAACCTATCACCACTTATTAAAGAGAATGTCACTCCACAATTGTTTGGTTTTACACTCTTATTACATATTCTTTGATAACAATTAAGTGGCTCTAATCTGGTGTCCTACAGACACATTGAGCTGTATTATCTTTCCTCTACAAATATAACAATTTTACACTAATATAGCTTTAATATTAGACAGAGAAATATATTCCAGTTTATTTTCCTTTGTCAATGAGTCAAAGAGTGATGGTCAGGTGTTTTTAGAAATTTTCATAAACATAAATAAAACTGTGAAGCTGGGCACTGTTAGCTCACGCTTATTATACTAGCTGGATAGGAGGCTGAGATCTGAGGATTGCGGTTCAAGGCAGCTGCAACATGAATGTCTGTGAGTCACTTATCCCCAATTAACCACCAGAAAACCAGAAGTGGCACAGTTCCTCAAAGGGTAGAGCACTCACTTTGAGCTGAAGAGCTGAGGAACAGTGCCCAGGACCAGATTTCAAGCCCCATGTATGACCCAAAAAAGGGTGGTGGGGACAATTAATACCTTTGCTCAATTGTATCCTCCAATCCATAAAAAGTATATATTTCCATTTACTTAGATTTTTGCTTTTATATTCAGCATTGCATAATTTTCAATAAAGGTGAGTCAACAACACTTTAATACATTTTGACGATATGTGGAGATGGAACAAAAAATTCACAGAAAACAGACGAAATATCAGGGGCAATGGGAATGGAGAAAGATAAAAATGAGTTAATCAAGCCCTTGATCAATATGTGAGTGTGTAAAATATTTCAATAACATTTCTTTGTACAATTAATATACACCAATTAATAAATATCTTCCAAAGGCATTGGTATTCAAGTATGTCATAAAGGATAAATAGAGATTTTGTGGTGAAATAAAAGATAGAAGATACATACTTATATTAATAGTTATAGTAATAATAAACTAAGAAATTTGGTCAACATTCTGAGGTCTCATGGCTCATTAGAATACTAGGCCCTTGGTATCTAACATAAGACTAAAATGTTAGACTTGAGCCTATCTTTAAGACTGCTTAATGCTCTTGCCTTTTGAGTAAGTATTCTCTTTATTGTTGTTGTAGTTGCTGGTGGTGGTCGTGGGCCTTGAACTCTGGGCCTGGGCGCTGTCCCTCATCTATTCAGCTCAAGGCTAGATCTCTACCACTTAAGCCACTTCTGTATTTCTGGTGGTTTATTGGAGATAAGAGTCTGATGGACTTTTTCTGCCCAGGCTGGCTTTGAACCATGATCCTCATTTCAGCTTCCTGAGTAGCTACAATTATAAAATGAGCCACCAGCACTGGGCTGGAAACAGTATTCTTAGTACAAAGAAAAAATACAAGTGATTTGGAACCAATATGTAGAAGGCTGCCTTTTTGGCTTCAGAAGAGAGCTGGCTGGTATCTTTTTTTTTTTTTTTTTTTTTGGTCGTGAGGCCTGAACTCTGGGCCTGGGCACTGTCCCTTGGCTCTTCAGCTCAAGGCTAGCACTCTACCACTAGAGTCACAGCTCCACTTCCGGCTTTTTCTGCTTATGTGGTGCTGAGGAATCGAACCCAGGTCCTCATGCCTGCAAGGCAAGCACTCTACCACTGAGCCACCTTCCCAGCCCCTCTGGCTGGTATCTTATGAGTAGATAGATTTAGGAAAAATTGAACATATAAGTCCACATGGAAGGCTACAAAAAATTTTAGTGAAGTTCCAAAAATGATAAGGACATGAATTGCAATAACTAGCTTGGTAATAAGGGGCATGTTTGGAAGTTTGGTCTCTATTGTTACTTTTGTAAATGTACAATGTCATTTTATTCATTTCTGTTGTTGTTTCCTTAGTATGTTCTTTCTCCTATGGAATATCCCCTGTTGTCACTGTACTCGATTTTGATACCCTGCATCTTGTATATACATGTCTAATCTGGGGAGGGTAAAGGGAATTACAAAACGCTGAAACTGGTTCATGTTAGGGAACAAGATAACTTCAGAGTTAGAATCAGGAAATTTTTGGGAATTATGGCAAACTGTACTCATTTCCAGAGTGCAAACTGGAGTATTCTTTAGAATGATTAAAAACTAGAGTCTTTTTCTTAAACATTAGAATTGGACTATAATTAGGGTCAAAGTTAGGTCTCAGTTCCAGCTGGGATTAGTGTTAGCATTAAGGAAAACTTCATTTTCAACATAGTGTCTTGTGAGTATCATTTTGGAAATGGTTCATCCTATGTTGAACCTAAATTTTCTATTTCTCTAATCCTAATTCTAATTCTTTCTGGGATCCTAACCCTAACCATAAAACCATAATAGTAATGATAGCTCAATTCAAAAGTTAAAAAAGTATTCAATTTTTATTCATCCTATTAATCCACTTTACATCTTGAGTTAAGCTGCAGTTTAGCTTAACTTTTCCAAATTAGTTTATATGCGCATATATAAAGATGTAATTTTATGTGAAAAACAAGATCTTTGGAGGTACCAGTAATGAAAAGCAAATAGAGGGAGTATAATCAAATACTTTAAATATATTATGGAATTGCCACGTCTGACAATTAATATCCATTAACAAAATAACTAAAAATTAATAAAAATACACTGCCTTCTAGTGTTCTTTAAGAGAGCCATGACATGTCTTGTGAAATACTTACGTTAGATAAACTTTGTTCATGCATAATTTATATTATTATTGGCCAATTATTTAACTTAATGAATAAAAATATATCAAATAAGATTCCATGACAAAAAATATAAAACAGTTACTTAGTAATTGTTTGAGAAATAGTTATAGTCATGCGTTTTAGGAAACTGAATTTCTTTTTCCCTACAAAGGAATGAATTAGGTTTACTAATCTAATATTTGTAGTAAGTTTAGAGAACATAATTGGCATGAAAAACATCTAACAGTGCACCTTCTCTTGACTGAGTGATATTTTAAACATTGTCTTTTATTCAAATGAATACTTAGGTTTACATTTCAGAATAAATGCAATTTTATCTCCTTTCAGAATAAGTACTTGCCCTGCAATTAAATGTACTAGCATATTCAGATATTTAAAAGCTAAATTTTCTGTTTTATATGTAGCTCAACATATTCAGAATGACATGATTTTTTATTCATAAATATCTTACCTTAGATTTTTGCTTCACCAATATAAATTGTCTCATGAGGTTGTAGTGAAGGCTCCAGTAACCAGAGTGGTCAAAATCATTTCCTGAATTCTAAGTTTTAAATCTAATAATTTTTAGGCTTTGATAGTATCATTTATTGTCTTTTCAGAGCAACTAAGCTAAAATAAATACTATTTTTAAACATTTCACTCACATTGTAAATAGTATTAACATAGGTTAAAAAGAGACTAATTATTTAAGATTCAACGTATTTGGTGATCTTAGTGTGAAGAATGTAGAGAGTAGAGATTTTTATATTCAATAAATATTTTTGGTTAAATTAAATCATATATCTGGATTTCTAAATTGGAGGTTAATCACATGGAAACAGGAAAACAATAAAGGAGTAATTACTTTGGGAACATTTTTCTTCTTAAAACTATGAAGCAAAAATATCTCTAAGAATATATTTTTCAATAAAATGTTTCAACTCTTCGTAAAGTGCATTATACTTTAATATAAAGTTTTTCTCAAAATAGAAATCCTGCAACTAATCTAATGTATGTTTTCATGCACAAAATTCTGTGACTTCTAGTCTTGTTATGTGATTTGGTTTATATTTTTTAGTTGTGACATGATCCCTATTTACATTTATTACAAACATCTGTAATTAAACAAATCATCCTTGTACACACTAATTTATCTTTTTTCCTGTCTCCAACCGGGAAGGATGATGTGCTGAAGTATATTAAATGAAAGTACTCTAACAAAGAGTTTTTATGGAATGAAAATTTGCAACATGTGGATGTTCTACTTGGCTGAACAGGAATTCTTGTTTCTACAGGGCTATCTTACCTTTTAAACCCACAAGGAAAGCCACAAAATTTGAAGTTCATATGAAGGAATTGCATTCCTAAATTATGTGGCAACCCTGCTCAAAAGTTTGATCTTATCACGAGTTTTTGTGCTTGCTGGCTGATCTATTTCCTTATCATACGTTCCATATTTTTAAGCATATTAGTAATTCAGCTGTGAGTACATTGCATGAGACTCCTGAATTCACAGCTATTGCTGTGTAATAATCAGAAGGGAGGAAAAAGATTATATTAATCTCCAATTCCTCCCTTTGACCTTCAATATACAAATTAATTGTCAAAACAATCATGTAAGATGTTAGTTAATTTTTCCCTTTCTAATTAGAGCTTAAGCAAGTGCTTTTAGCAGTTAAAAGTGGATTGTATTACAGATACAAAGTCTTCTTCTATAGGCTCATGAATTGAAAACTTGTCTTCCTATATTGAAAGCACAATTAACATTTACAGTTTTCCAGTTATTTTGCTGACCTATCAGTTCTGATCATAAATCCTCTTATGAATTTTCATAGTATATTTGAATAAATCACACGATTTGCATGTACTTATCATCTTAAAGAAAGGCAGTCTACTTTTATATTTTTCATTGTATGTGACAAACCCTTATTTTTTGTTTCTCTATATGCTGAAAAAAATGTATACATGGAAACAAGATATTGACAGCAAATCTGAGTGTAATTTTCATTTTTCAAATTTCAAATATAATATAAACTTTGTTTTGACTCGTCATTTTTTAACAATGAGTGATATTCATGAACACTAATATTTTGGTGCTTTTAAGTAAATTGAGACTTGATGTGGTATGGTAGTTCTTGTGTCTAGTTGATTTAATCATTAGATTATTCATATATAAACATGTGCATTGCACTTTTTTATTTTTTTAATCTTTTTGTGGAGGGTTCCGGTCATGGGCCCTGAAATCTGGGCCTGGGCGCTGTCCCTCAGCTCCTCAGTTCAAGGCTAGCACTCTAGCACTTGAGCCATAGTGCCACTTCTGGCTTTTTTTTTCTGCTTATGTGGTGCTGAGGAATTGATCCGAGGGCCTCATGCATGAAAGGCAAGCGCTCTACCACTGAGCCACCTTCCCAGCCTCTACTTTTGTATTTTTATATATAAAATAGTCCCCAAGGTTTCACTTTAAAGTATAATGGGGGAGGGCTGTCTTCATGTTAAAAACTTTATATATATTTCAATTAAAGTATTAGAATGGATTTATTGATTAAAACATAGAAAAGAGTAAATAGTTAGGTTTCTTGCGTGAGACTGCATAAATTTCATATGAATGCAGCTCAAGATGAGACTGAGAGATAAATTAATATTTATATCACTGAGATATACATCACAATATAGGAAATATAGGCATTTTAAGGAATTAGTCATTCAAAGCCCTTGATATATAATGGAGGAAGAATGGAATTGAAAATAGCAGAGGATAACAAATCAATATGCAGAGATTATGATTTTCTAATACTAATATGAAAGAATTGAAGCTTTAGTCTTCTGAAAAAGAAAGTTTAGCGTGTAAATTCAATATAAGGCATCAGCTGTGATGAGTCTTATATCTTTCCTCCAAGATATCCAATAGTACTATAGTCATCCTCTAAAAAATAAATAAGTAATTATTTTAATAAGCTTTGCTTAATATTAATTTACTTGAAGAAAAAAGGTTAAAATGTCTGCTCTTTCAGTCAATGTAATAATATACATTTCATATTATTACTGTCTCTTCATACAAGCCTGAAATCACTATTTCAAAGTAACATAAACAGAAATACAGAAATAACTGGAAGTGAACAGACAAAATATTACCTCCTCTGGGACACAAGAACACAGGCAATACTCAGGAAAATTTATAGCTTTGAGTATATACATCAACAAATTAGAACAATCTTAAATCAGCACTAATAATTCACCACTAGGTCCTTGAAAAACAGGAATAAGCCAATTCAAAAACTGGTAGATAGAAATCATACAAATTAGATTAAAGAAATAAATGAATTAGAGTCTCAGAAAAACATACAATCATAATTGACTTCTAACTACTAGTAGCTCAGAAATTCGCCCAATAATGTAAATGTAGCTATTTTCAGAGATAGACTCAACCAGCTCAAACCAGTGAACAAAACATACGCATAAGATTCTAAGAAAATGTTTTGTTCGACTTTTTAAAATAAATTTACTCTGTTGTTAAGTTGATTTATAGATGGATTACAATTATATGAGTCAGGTAATGAGTACATTTCCTTTTATGAAATGTCTTCAGTTCCCTCATATTTTCCCATTCCCTACCTTCTTTCCCCACCCATGTGTTAAATAGTTCACTTTCATCAATATTCAAGGAACTCCACTGCTTCATTTTTTCACCCTTTCCCTAAAGCTCTGTGCCCACCCCCACCTTCCTGAAGATGTAGAATGAATATACCATGCATAAGGTAAAGAAGACAGAATCATCACAAACTACAAATAACAACAACATACACTAAACAAAAAACGGAGTCTTCTGTTTCCATACCTCATAGTTTGTTTCAGGATGTTTATCATGTTAAATAAATGTAATTGTTTTTATAATAAAGTTAATTCAGGGATTAAGGTATGATAAACTTATAATTTTCTTTCTATTTAGTAATGCTTTTATTTTACATTAATATTGTAAGTAACACAATTCAAATCCTAGTGAAATTTGAAGGTTCAGATTTAAAGTTAAATATTCGAAAGGTCTAATATTTCCATTTTGGCAACCAAACTGAAAAACAGGCATGTTTTATCCTCAGGAATGTCATTATGTCATATGCAATTTTCATATGTAATTTTACCTACATTTTCTCTTATATGATAACATATTATCTGCTAATCAGAGAGATAGAAAAAGATTTTTAATTATGATATGAAAAATGCATTGACATGAATGAATGAAATCAGGGAGTAGATGGCCAGAGCGGGGTGGTTCTGTTAAATATTTTCACGATTTTGAATGATCTGGTGTTTTTGTATGTGTGGAATTATGAATGTATTTTGTCTGGACAAGAAAGTTTGATTAAAAGATCATTGTCTGATACCCAATATCTGGAATCTGGAATCTAACCTGAGTCAGAGTGGTAAGTACGTGTGTGTGTGTGTGTGTGTGTATGTGTGTGTGAGTATGTGTGCATGTGTGTGGGTGTGGGTTTCTCTCTGTCTGGATTTAGAAGGAAGTATTTTATTTCCCTGAGGGTATATACTTAATTCTATTAGGTATACTCCATTAATGACAGCAGATAAAGTTAATTAACATTTTGTGCCATATATTTATGTTCCTATGATTGCATGAACAAACTAAAAATTATGTTTGGGGTATGAGTTTGTAAAAGGTCAGCTGAAAGTATAAACATTTGTAATCTTGAGAAAGATATCAATGGCAATCATTTCAGTGTAGATAAATTTTGACAACACTTGCAGTGATAGGTAATCCTATATCAAAATGCAATATTTAGTGATTTTCCATAGCTACACTATTCTATAAATTTGTAGGAAAACAAGTTAAATTATAGAATCATAAAAGTAATGTGATTATTTATTGCAAACAGTTTTACAGTTAGGTCCTGATTGTAAGCGCTAGGATCAACAGAAATAAAAACACAATATACAACATGGAGTTATATATTTTTAATGAAGCACATTTTAATATACTCTACATTGTTAGAAAGACTAGAACGTTGGGTGAGCTTTATAACCTACCATAATAGGTGATATTTTCCATTTATTAAGCAGAAAGGCTTACTCAGATTTACAAGACTGAATGTTTCAGTGTATGTTCAGCTGGTTTTATTGCTTTGCGGGCCAGTGCCAAGACAATGTCAAGGAGAGGAGTATGTCAAAGAGAAATGTTTTTTACCTAGAATGATTAAAAGATAAAAGAAGAAAGAAGATGAGAGTCTTTTTCCCATGGGTTTCACTCTGAAGAACTTAATCTCCAGAAGAACTATTCAGGTATGCTCCACAGTCTGGGAGGAAATGGAATGTCATTTTTCTTTAACACATAGGTCTTTCGGGGGCATTCTAAAATCAAATGGCAACATCTTCACCAATGATAATAACTTGACCAGGGGTGGAAGCCATTAGATATTTCTATAAATTCTAATCAGATCTCAGCAGACTAAATATTTCATGGAATTCCCATTAAAATATTTTCTTGCAGACTGACTGGGTCTTCATAATGTGTATCTGTGTGTTTCTATGTGTGTGTTTGAATAAACTAATAAAACAATGTGGCAGATAAAAGTATTAGTATGGTCTTTTGTTTTTCTTCTCATACTATGAAAGTCTTTCAAAATTCCCAATCAAATCCCATCCAAGATTCAAACATTAATGCTGTCCCAAAATTTCTTTATGTTAACCTAAGTACATCCATCTCATTTCAGATGGCCATGGTACAGGAAATTTTTAAGTCTTCCAATTTCGTTGTCACCAAGGAAACAACATAAAATATTGCTTTAAAAAAACCTAGAATGTAGAACATTTTAGCCAGAAAATTGAAGGAGTATACATTATAGGATTTAATTTAAATATTTAGTCACATAAATGGATACTTTTTATCCCCAACTCAGAGCCCTTTTAAACTACGTAATTGCACAACTCATCTATTACCATCTTCCATGAAGACAGTCCTTGCGGTAAACAAACCAGATGTGGTGAACAAATTAACATGTACACCATTGTTACATGCTGCTGTTCTAAAGCATGGAAATGAAAGAGCATTTAATGTCTGTGAAGTGCTGGTTCTAAGGACTATGGAAAGTGACTACTTTGCACCATAAATAGAAAAATCCACAGATGTTTTAAGTTGTGTTTTGTTGTTGGCATTTGTGAGATATATTTTGGAAAGCACAATGAATGAAAGAATGCTATTTTGTAAAACTTTGCTGGCGGACACATTTACTGAAATGCTTCATATGAGAAGGCAAACAATTGGGTGGGTAGGATGTAGTATGCAGCTTTAAATACAGACAAGCAAAACAAAGAATGGGAATATTTTTTCTTAACAAATGCTTTCTGGTTATATTGTGCTATACACTATAATGATGAAATAAACATTTCTTTGGAAAAGTAAGGAGAAAACACTGTCACCTGTTGAATTTCTTTTTAAAGTAAATCTTAAATATCAAGGTCAAAGAAATTTAAAAGCCTTGTATATGACAAACCTACAGCCAGCATTATACTTAATGGTGAAAAACTAAAGCCATTTCCTTTTAACTCAGGAACAAGACAAGGATATCCACTCTCAACACTTCTCTTCAATCTAGTATTAGAATGCCTAGCTACAGCAATAAGACAAGATGCAGACATAAAGGGGATCCAAATACGGAAAGAAGAAATAAAACTCTCACTCTTTGCAAATGACATGATCTTGTATTTAAAGAATCCCATAACTCCACTCCCAAATTTTTCAAGCTAATTCAAAACTTTGGCAAAGTAGCAGGGTATAAAATTAATCCCCCAAAATCAATGGGTTTTCTGTAGGCCAACAATGAGAAAAGTGTGGCTGAAATTAGGAAAGCAACCCCATTTGTAATAGCCCCACAAAAAAATAAAATACCTAGGAATTAACTTAACCAAAGAAGTGAAGGACCTCTATGATGAAAACTTTAAAATCTTGAAAAAGGAAATCAAAACAGAACTTAGAAAATGGCAAAACCTCCCACGCTCCTGGATTGGAAAGATTAACATCATGAAAATGGCAATACTTGCCAAGGCTATCTACAAATTCAACGCGATACCTATCAAAATTCCAACCTTATTCTTCAAGGAACTAGAAGAGGCAATCCAAAAATTCATATGGAACAATAAAAGACCCCGAATAGCAAAAACGCTCCTCAACGGAAAGAACACTGCTGGAGGAATATCAATACCAAATTTCAAACTCTAATATAAAGCCATAGTAACCAAAACAGCTTGGTATTGGCATAAGAACAGAACTCAGGACCAATGGAATAGAATTGAAAACCCAGAAAGAAACCTACAAACCTATAGCCATCTAATCTTTGATAAGGGAGCTAAAACAATAGAATGGAAGAAAGACAGCCTCTGTAGTAAATGGTGCTGGCAAAATTGGTTAACTACTTGTAGAAAACTAAAGCTAGATCCTGATCCCTGCACCAGAATCAACTCCAAATGGATCAAAGTCCTCGAAGTCAAAGCAGACACACTGAAAACACAACAGGATGGAATTGGAGAAACCCTAGGTCTCCTTGGCTCAGGCCGAAATTTTCTGAATAGAGACCTGGAAACACAACAAATCAAAGAAAGTTTGGACAAATGGGATTGCATGAAGTTGCAGAGCTTCTGCATGGGCAAGAACATAGCTAGCAAGATCAATAGAAAGCCCATGGATTGGGAGAAGATCTTCACTAGCCATACAACTGACAAGGGTCTCATATCTAAAATATACTTGGAACTCGAAAAATTAAATTCCCCAATAACAAATCCTCAAAGAAACAACTGCCCAATAAATAAGTGTGATAAAGACTTAAAGAGAAATTTCTCTGAAGAAGAAAGAAGGATGGCCAATAGACACTTGAAGAAATGCTCAACATCCCTAGCCATAAAAGAAATGCAAAGCAAAACAACATTGAGATACCACCTCACTACAGTTAGAATGGCAAAAATTAAGAACCCTAACAACAGCAGATGCTGGAGGGGATGTGGACAGAAGGGATCCTTTCTTCATTGTTGATGGGAATGTAAACTTGTTTAACCACTTTGGAAAGCAGTATGGAGGTTCCTGAGAAGACTTCACATAGAACTCCACTATGACTCAACAATCCCACTTTTAGGCATTTACCCAAATGTTTACAAACAAGACCACACTAAAGCTAACAGCACAACTATGTTTATTGCAGCATTATTTACCATAGCTAAGATATGGAACCAACCCAGATGCCCCTCAGTAGATGAATGGATCAAGAATATGTGGTATATACACACAACGGAATTCTATGCCTCCATCAGAAAGAATGGCATTGCCCCATATGTTAGGAAATGGAAAAACTTGGAAAAAATTATATTAAATGAAGTAAGCCAGGCCCAAAGAAACAGAGGATCCATGGTTTCCTTTATTTGCAATATCTAGTATATGTATGAGTCAAGCGGAAAAGGTCAGATAATGTGATGTTAGGAAAATGAACCCTTAGATATGTATTTTAATGTTTTTTTCTTTCATGCATTTTTTCTAATGCATTTATAAGATTATCTCTTTGTTGCTTTGTATGTCCCTCCCCCACAATATAACCCCTGCTTTCACTATATTTGTTGTCAGTATAACTTGTGGAGGAGATGGGGAAAAACCAGTTGTTTAAGGATACAGGTGGACCTGTTGCAACAATGAGAAGTACAAGTTGTCATGTTGAAAACGAGCTTTACAACTTTGGTGCGGGGAGGGCGGGGTGTGCGGGGGGGGGGGGGTTGCGGGTGGATTCTGTGGGGTTGGGGGGGTGGCTGGGAAGGGATGTGAAGGGTAAACAAAGGAGGAGGTTGCAATGCTTGATAAGAAATGTACGCATTATCCTACCCGTGTAATTGTAACTCCTCTGTACAATATGTTCACAAAAAATAAAATACAATAAAATAAAATAAACAAAATTTTAAAAGAAGAAAATGAATAAGTATTACTGGGTTATCATCTAAAGTAAAAAATAAATAATCCACAAATCCAAAAAAAAGAAATTTAAATGTCTTAATATAATATTATCAAGTATTACTTTCATTTTTGATAAAAAAGTTAAAACAAACTGACAGACTGTTAGTCCATTAAAATTTTTAAGTTTCCTGCTATATATTTCCTATTGTGCCTCTTTTTGGGGGTGATATATATGTTTTTTTAGAATGGCAACTTGGTCTTAACCATTACCCACAAAATTTGTGCTGTCATAGAATCAGAGAGATTTTGTTTTCTTGTTGTTGTTTTATTTTGTTTCTTTGGTCAATCTTGGGGCTTGAACTCGGCCTCGGCACTGGTCCTACACTCTTCAGCTCATGGTGATCGCTCTACCGCTTGAGCCACAGCGCCACTTCTGGTTTTCTAGTGGCTTATTGGAGATAAAAGTCTCACAGCCTTTCCTGCCTGGGCTGTCTTTGAACTGAGATCCTCATATATCAGCCTCCTGAGTAGCTAGTATTACAAGCATGAGGCACCGTTGCCCAGCCAGAGAGATTTATTTTATTAAATTAAGGCTAGAGTAGGCTCATTGTATGCCAACACAAAATATAAACACCAATGACAATTTTTCCTAAGAAAAATAACACTCATAAAAAAATCATGAGATTCAGAGGAAGATGGAAGAAGAGAAGCTGAAGGCTAAACAAGCTCTCCTATAGAAAGCATTTTAGTATTCCAGTGAACAGTCTTAGGCTACAGAGTCACACCAAGTGTGTCATCTCAATAGAGAGAGTTTGGACAGAGAGGGAAAATCCAAGCAAATAAACAGATCTGAACACATGCAGCTAGCCATGGCTGCAGTAGCAGGGTTGGTAGCAGAGACACTCATAGCAGCCATAACTACAGAGAGAATCTGGGACAAAGGCTCCAGATGTGGCGAACACGTGGATTCTACGCAACAGAAGCAAGAGCTGACAAGGAGCAGATATATTCATCCTGCAGATCACAGACCAGAAACTGTCCAGGAACAAGACTCTAGCATGAGTAGAACCCAGATCTCCTCATTTCTTCTCAGGGAGCAGAGGAGGGAAGGCTGCGTGTTCCCTACCACTGGAGATCTCCATCTTTGATACTAACAAAGGCCCAGTTGAGCAACTAGCTCCAACTCAGGCCTTGGAAGCAAACAGAAGAGTCATTTAGCAGGTCACAGGAATCTGCCCTGACCTGCCAGGCTCAGCTTTACCCAGGGGAAAGTCAACCAGCCCAGACAAAGAAAAATCTGCCCCCAGAGGAGTGACTTTCACCACAGGGTAAACAGAGCCAGAGGCTGCCCCTCCCTACAGCAGCCTAGACAAACAATTGAAACTCAGTAAACATAAACCCTGAGAATGGCTCCAAGCTGGGCTCTCTGAGAGTGTCAGGAGCTAACCCAGCAAGGAAAAGCTACTGATTGCTGAAAGGCCTCAACTCTACCCATAACCTAGTCTCAGCACAGCATCTTCAAACTAGAGGAAATTCCCATCTCCCTCTTTTGGGATACTCAAAGCAAATCTACCTCCCACTGAACTAGCCTGGGAGAAGGATCACAAAACAATGGGTTATGCAAAGCATTTTTCTGCCTGCTCAAACACTGACTTAAAAAAACAATCAAGCCACTGGAAAACCAAACACCACAAGCAGACCAGAGACTCCACCAAGAGACTGGTTATGGACACGGGAGATACACAATCATCCCATTGCCCCAATACACCCCCCCCCAAAATATCAAAGAACTTTTTTTAAAATTTAGTTTAGTTTTTTATTGTGAGAATACAGTACAGAGGAGTTACAATTACATGGGCAAGATATAGAGTATATTTCTTATCAAGCATTGTTGCTTCCTTGTTGTTTCCCCTTCCCATCCCTTCCCATACTTCCCCCTCCCCCCACCCTATCCTTCCCCCACCCCCCACCAAAATTGTTAAGTTCGTTTTTCGACATAATGTATTGTACATTTCATTGTTGCAATCAAAGAACTCTTATGTGAACTTTTAAAATTTTTTTTAATTGTTAAAATTGTTTTCTATTAATCTTATTTTCCTCCCATAATTTTTATTTTAAGTGTATACGTGTGTGTGTGTGTGTGTGTGTGTGTGTGTGTGTGTGTGCTTTTTTATCTCTTCTGAACTTTTGGTCCTTTTTAAGTATTCTTTTCATTTTTTTTCTCTTTCTTTCTTTTTTTGCGTGACTAAATTGCTGTTCGGCTCATTCCCAGATATATACCCGTCATCGATTATTAGACCTTATACCCCATTTTGTACACATTTAATCCAGAAAATTATTACTCAATTCACAACCTCTTAGGCTTAAATTCTTTAATAGCAGTATTATCACTTCATATGTATATAATTTTCAAGTAACTAATTTTAAGAATTTTTTTTAGTTTTCATTTCTCCTTTCAATCCATCCCTTCGTCTCATCTTATCCTTTTCTTTTCTCAATATCATTTGTTTAAACTTACATAATTTTTAAGTGTTTCACTACTTAAATTTAAATTTTGGTTTTTCCATTTTTTCTTGTTCGTTTTTTTGTAATCTCTGTCCTATCATTCTATCCAAACCATTTCCCTATCTAAGATTAGGACTTGGTTAAATGCCACATTTTCTCTATCCATCCATCTACTGAGGGGCATCTGTGTTGATTCCATATCTTAGCTATGTTAAATAATGCTGCAATAAATATAGTTGTTCTGGTAATGCTATTATGGTCTTGTTTGTGATCATTTGGGTAAATGCCCAAAAGGTAGATTGCTGGGTCATAGGGAAGTTCTAGGTGGAATCTTTTGAGGAACCTCCATACTACGCCAAAGTAGTTGAACAAGTTACATTCCCACCAACAATGCAGTAAGGTTCCCTTCTGGCCACATCCCCTGAAGGATATGTTGTTATTAGAGTTCTTGATTTACCCATTCTAAATGGGGTAAGGTGGTATCTCAATGTTGTTTTGATTTGCTTTTCTTTTATGGCTTGGGAGGTTGAGCATTTCTTCATGTGTCTATTGGCCTTCCTTCTTTTCTTTTCAAAGAAGATTGCCTTGAAGTCTTTAGCCCACTTATTTATTGGGCAGTTGTTTCTTTGAGGATTTGTTATTGGGGGATTTAATGTTTGGAGTTCCAAGTATATTTTAGATATGAGATCCTTCTCTATTATATGGCTAGTGAAGATCTTCTCCCAATCAATGGACTTTCTATTGATCTTGCTAGCTATGTCCTTTGCCATGCAGAAGCTCTGCAATTTCATACAATACCATTTGTCCAAACTTTCTTTGATTTCTTGTGCTTCTGGGTCTCTATTAAGAAAATTTCATCCTCTGCACAGGAGACCTTGGGTATGTCCTACTCCATCCTGTAATGTTTTGAGGGTGTCTGCTTTGACTCTGAGGTATTTGATACATTTGGAGTTGATTCAGTACAGGATGATATACAAGGATATAATTTTAGTTTTCTATGAGTGATTAACCAATTTTGCCAGCACTTTTACTGAAGAAGCTCAGTACTGTACAGAAAGGTTATAGTTACATAAGTAAGGTAATGCGTACATTTCTTATTGAGTATTGTTACCACCTCCTTTGTTTTCTCCTACTATTCCTTACCTTCACACATCCCAAACACCTCCGTCTACCCCCCTCTAATAGTATCTTGCAAATCTCATTGTTACAATGGGTCAACCTGTATACTTTCCTTGCATCTTAAATGAAGAAATGCTGGCTTGTTTCATGCTGATTCTACTTGTGTAGACACACTTAAAAACACTTTCCAAGTCCAAAAGCAAATAAATGAAATGCACATCATCTTTTGTCAGTTGGTATAATTGTGTTCTACACATAAAAAACTTTCTTTTTTTCTCATATTCGTGGCCAGGACATCTGTATGACCTCAGTCAGAACTGCTCACTTTAGACTTTTCATATGGTTTGGTTAAATTTTGACCTGTGCTCCAGTCTTCTGGGGAGTCACTCATCTGCTTAGGAATTGATGCTCGCTGTTGGAAAAGAGCCCAAGGAAGGATGCCATTTAAAGCCTTATAACTTTATTCTTAACAAGGATATTGTCCTACTACTTTGGATGCTGAGAGTGTCTACAAGAGCAAGCATTCCATGGGGAGCAGGGAGACACCATATGACCACTACTTATTGAGATTTCCGAGTGACTTGCTATCACTTGTACTGCACTTTTCAAGTCGAATCTCTCTAAACCTACCAGTTGGAAGAGATAAGAGGAGTGGTAAAAGAACTCTTAGAGATGAATACATCTTCAACACATTTTTTTCCAAGCATTCTGTCTAAGGCATATTCAACAACTAGTGAAACTTGTGTTGGCTATATCTATGTGTCTTTTTCCATTTGTGCATGTGTACATGTGTGTACGTATGTGTGTATTTGTGTGTACAGTGACATTCATGTGTACATATATGGGCCGATATACACATATATGCATATATAAATAAATATACATATATAAATATATGTGCATATATATATCAGGTGTTCAGTGATTTAATCTAGAGTTCCCAGCACGTTGTCCTTATCACAAAATGTACATGATAAACTGCTCTAAGGATCTTTGCTATATGAAGGGTATCCTTTGTACTCACTTCCCCCATTAACTTGTTTTTCATCCCTGTGAACAACTTCAGCCACTTTCCCATAGGATAGCTTTGTTTTTGTTACTTACTGATAATAAAAGAAAAAGGTTGTTTGTAAAAGAAAAAGAACTTTTAGGTCCCAGGCTAAAAGTATATTATCAGTCCCAATTATTCATATGAGATAAAATTTATAATAGTACTAAAAGTGAAAAGGAATTCCTAGATGTGTTGTTTTGCCATTTAGAATGGCAAAGAATAATTTCACGTCACTGTTATAACTCTTAAATAATGCAAGGGTAACTGATGGTCCCTATCATGTTCCCACAAAACCAGTGGATCCTGAAGGAAAATAGTAGACCATCAGAAATTCTAAGTAGCAGATATGGAGCATGAAAGAGAAAGAGCAGAAATGAGAGAGAGTGAAAGAGAGAAAAATATCATAATATTAACGTGCATAACAGATAAACAAGAGGTGTATGAGAATATTCATACTGCTATCTTGAGACACTACATGTACTTTTGAAGGTATTTGATTTATGATAACTTATCAACATAAAAAATAAAGTGATTTTGATAATAAATAAAAATGGCTCAGAAGAAATTATAAATGCAAAAACATTCTTCACAGAAGCAAACTCTCAGAAATATTTCTTGACTTTGAAAAGGATAAATTTTCTGCAGTTAGTATAAATTTAGAAGTATGACAGTTCACAAAAATATAAAAATGTGTTCACATATTTCATTATATAACCAAAAGCAGAAGGCAAATATTGTTCAGATGATTTTTAAATCACAGTTTCTCAGGAGCTGGAAAGGTGACTCAGTGGTAGAGTGCTTGCCTTGCATGCATGAGGTCCTGGATTTCATTCCTCAGCACGACATAAGCAGAAAAAGATGAAAGTGGTGCTGTGGATCAAGTGATAACGCTAGCCTTGAGCTGAAGAGCTGAGGGACAGTACCCAAGACCCAGAGTTCAAGCCCCACAACCAACAAAACCGAAGCAAAAAACAAAGCAAAACAAAGCACAGTTTCTCAATTTTGTGGCCTCAACTCTGTAATACCACTACTTCAGACTAGGGATAAGATTTTAGGTATGGATATTTATCAACACTCCTGATTCAGACTCTACTTGATATAATTTTTAATCAATATTTTGTTTTTAGTTTTTGCTCTTTCTAAATTTACATGGACCTATGAAAAATGGTGTGGCCATCCCAATAATATTCTCAAAGTACCTCTTAATCACGACTCACAAAAAGTTGTATTATATTACAACAAGGAAAAAATGCTATAAATAAAGAAAACAATAATTATATATTAATGATTACTAAAATAAAAACAAAACAATTACCAAGGCTCTGATTATTTGAAGAGTATATAGTAGATTTTACTATTTTCTCATATGCCTGTACATTTAAAACTGGATAAAGCTATGAGTAGCCTTTAAATTTACCCACTAAGGTTACTATTTATAGTTCATCTCATCATTTGTATGTGGCTTATATCATTATTTGTTCATCACTAACATATAACGTAAGGGAGCCCTAAAGATTTAAGAGAAACTGTGTACTTAAAATCTTAACTCTTCACTCTACTTCTTTACACAGTCTTTGCAAGTTCTCATTAGTAAAGTTTCTATAAACTCTGAAATGTACATACATACTAGTACATGCTACCAGAAATACTATATACTTTATCGAAAAATTTTATGACCTGCCAAACAGTCTTAATTTTGCCATATAAGCAAATCCCAAAATGAAAGATATTTAAAACATTAAAACTTTTAACAAAGCTTAACATTTGCTGCAATGATCATTATGACAGGTGCCTTGTGTAGAATAATTGAATTCCTCCTCCTACACATCTCATGAACAACAAATATCTGAAATTATTTTGTTTTTGGCATGTCAATCTTGACTTTATTCTTAAATGTGTGCTTATGTAAGAAATACATGGTTGCAAAATTTTACAATTCTTTTGAACTTACTTGTTGTTGAATTGTCTCGTTTAAGAAAATCAATTACACTTTATATATAAAAAAATGTTCTGTGCTCAATTTGGCTGCACATACACTAAAATTGGAACATACAGAGAAGATTAGCATGGTTCCTGCACAAGGATGAATAGTTCCATATGTTTACATCAACAGATGCTGGAAGGGATGTGGCCAGAAGGGAAGCCTACTGCATTCTTGGTGGGAGTGTAAACTTGTTCATTCACTTTGGAAAGCGGTTTGGAGGTTCCTCAAAAGACTCCACATAGAGCTCTCCTATTACACAGCAATCCCACTTTTGGGCATTCACCCAAATGATCACAAACAAGTCCATACTAAAACTACCACCACAACAATGTTTATTGTAGCATTATTTGCCATAGCTAAGATAGGGAACCAACCCCGATACCCCTCAGTAGAAGAATGGATCAAGAAAACGTTCTCTGTGTGTGTGTGTGTGTGTGTGTGTGTGTGTGTGTGTGTGTGTGTGTGTGTGAATGTACACTTACACAATCACTTTGGAAAGCAGTCTGGTGAGTCCTCAGAAAGCTAATTATTGACCTTCCTTATGGCCTACTCATACCACTTCTAGGCATCTATCCTGAACAACAGGTACCAATATTCAAGGACACATGCACCTCCAGGTTTATTGTAGCACTGTTCACAATAGCCAGGATAGGAAAACAACCCATATGTCCCACCAGAGATGAATGGATCCAAAAACTGTTGTAACTATACACAACAGAATATTTTCCAGCCATTAGAAAGGACAAAATAATGGCATTAGCAGGGAAACCAATCAAGCTACAGGAAATCATGTTGAGCGAGGTAAGACAAAAGCAAGAGACAAACCACATGGTCTCCATGATAAGTGGATGTTAAATCCAAAATGTAAGGTGATACAACAAAATTAACAACACTTAAGAAACCAAGGACTTCCACTCATCTGATTGAATCACTACTAAATAACCCCATTCTGCTGATAATATGTGCACACTGAAGGGAAACCAGGAGGACGACACAGAACTAGAGGGAATCAGGGAAAAACATACAACAGTGGGATCCATCAGCTGCACTGGACATTGACCAAAATGAACTAAGCAACTCAATGTCACTGAAGGGAGGGAGGGAACAAGTGGGAAAGAGGGAACAGCAGACGCTATGCAAAACAAAAGAAATATATATATTTCCAAACAAAAAAAGTATACATATGGAAGAAATAACTCTATTGCAAAGCTCATAGAACTCATAAGTGTTGTAGACCATGATAGACAATTTGCTCCATCAAAGTTAGAATATGTTTGTGACTTTAACTAAGCATCACTATCCCACAATATTGTGAAATTTGGGAAATTATGTAACCACTTTATCACAAGAAAAACATTTGAAAAAATGATGAATATGGAAAACTAAGTTGCTCTAAAAAACAAAAAACTAAAATGTTCTCTGTGTATATGTGTGTACACACACACACACACATATACCATATATATACATATATATGTGTATATATATTAATTCTATGCCTCCATCAGAAAGAATGACATCGCCCAATTTTTAGGAAATGGAAAGACTTGGAAAAAAATTATATTAACTAATGTAAGCCACGTCCAAAGAAACATAGGTACCATGGTATCCCTTATTTGCAATAACTAGTATATGTCTGGGATAATCAGAAAAGTTGAAAAGCTATGTGTATATGACTAGATAAGTAGATGTTAAGCTATATGACCCTCAAGATAGAGCCGCAAGTGGTTTTTTCTTTCTTGCTGTTGTTTCTCACATATTTATAATGTACGACGTGATTTTTTTTTGTTTTTTATACATTCCTCCCCAACAATACAACCCCTATTTTCACTTTATTTGATTTGGTGCACCTGCATCTTGAATATACACTTCTCTAATTTGGGGAAGGAAAGGGAAAAAACAACATACTTAAATAGGAATACATTTTGACCCATTGTATAACAATAGATGCACAAGACATTATTTTGAAGAACGAACTTTACAATTTAGGCTGGGGACATTGGGTGGGGCTTGCGGGTGTGAGGAGTGTACTTGTGGAGGTGGAAGGGAAGGAATGGTGGGGGAAAAACAAAGGAGGAGGTAACAATGCTTGATAGGAAATGTACTTATTACTTTGCTCATGTAACTATAACCCCTCTGTACAGTATTTTTACAACAAAAAATGTATAAAAATGTTTTGAGATGGAAGTTTATTTTGCCTATTTTACCCATATAATATCGTTAACAGAGAAATTAATGCAAAACACTGAAATGAAAATATTTGGAAAAGTGAATGTGTGTGCATTCCTGCGTGTTGGCATGCTCAGAGTTTGAAATTAGGGCTTTGTGGTCTCGCTATATCTTTCTCTCTAGATTGGTGAGCTACTATATGAGCTACATCTCCATTCCTGGCCCTTTGTTAGTTCTTTAAATTTTTGGAAAAATAATCTCATAAATTTATTTTGCCCTGATTGGCTTCCAAATGTTATCCACAGATCTCAGGCTCCTTAGTAGGTATCCCGAGTAGTTAGGATTACAGGTGTGACAAACCAGCACAAGTCTTTCAGAACAATTTTAAAAGTAGAAGAAAATTTACTTCACAGAGGTCTGTTTTATCATCTCCTAGTTTTAAAGCATTTTGGATTGATTATATGTGATTTTTTTCATTCTTGAATTCTTAAAATACAGTAAGTGATGATATTTAAAAGATTTAGTACTTTTAAAAATGATACTGGAACTATGGGACAGAAGAAATTTGCCTCTTTTTGGACCATAATTTATAAGCTCAGCTCTGTGCATGATAATCCAATGTCACCAACACAGTTTGTGTTGGTGAAAAATGTCACAGAAAACAATCACCATGGGCAATAATTGCTATGCTATTATTTCTTGGACAATATGAATATTGAATTGAGAGTATCAGAGAATGGAGTGAATTTATCTACTTGTTGTGTATTGCTGAAAGACTTTTGGAAAATTTGACTCATTTCCTTCCTCACTGTGTGTCTTGGGCCATGCACTTACTGCCTTTAATTACAATTTTTCCCAGCACTAAAATGGTAATAACATTGGCATTATAGCAAATGTTATCTTAAGAATTAAGGGTCCTTAGAATGCTGAACTCTTTCTCATTCTTGTAGAGGTATAATCAGATGAGAGGAACTGTATTTTTTGTTTGCTTACTTCCATTTATTCTTCAGTTTGAAATCTGAACTACTTAAGACTGAAAGAAACCAAAATTAGACACGCAAGCTTTGGAAAGAGCAATAAATGTAAAATAAATAAAATACATATAGCTATGTGAAAGGTCTAACTAAATTGTTATATAGTCTCAAGCATAAACAGAAAATGATTTAAGCAATATCATGTTATTGAAAATTGAAAAATGTTAGAAGTTGCTTAATTTTTTCCTTTTTACTACCTTGAATTAATTATTTTTG
Source organism: Dipodomys spectabilis (assembly GCF_019054845.1). Taxonomy (NCBI): domain Eukaryota; kingdom Metazoa; phylum Chordata; class Mammalia; order Rodentia; family Heteromyidae; genus Dipodomys; species Dipodomys spectabilis. The sequence goes on along the minus strand of NW_024870919.1, from coordinate 5,261,222 downwards.
TATAGAGAGATTAAAGATGAGATTAACAAGACACTTGATTAAAAATGGACAAAAGTTCAAATAGACATGTTTTCCATAAAGCCCTCTATATCACCAGTGGGTTTACACAGTTGTGTTTAATACAACTTCTGTGCTGGCTTAATGCTTTGTGAGCAGAAGTCATTAGAGAAATGTAATTCAAAATTACTATGATACTACTTCATAACTATTAGAACTCTTATTAAAAAAAAAATCAAAGGAACCAGGTGTGGTGGTAAAGGTATGTAATTCCAAGCATTTAGGAGGTTGGATTTCAGTCTTAAGCGAGTCTGGGGTAGTGAAGATAGTAAAAACTTGCCCTTTATTACTTTTTGAATAAAAGGTAATAATGTTGGTGAGAGTGTGAAGAAAAGGAAATTTTCTACACTCTTGATCAAAATACAGGTTAATATTCTCCTTGTAGAAAGTAGTATGCAGTTTTCTAAAGAAATCATAGTTGAAATATCATCTGATCCACCAATCATGTGATTATTTCTCTCTGGGTAACTCGTAATTATATCTGTAGTTCATTGTTATTCACATTATTCACAACAACAGCCAAGATATAAATCGAAGTTCAATGTTCAACTACACTAATAAAGCAACTCTGGTAGATGCAGAAATATCTTTTTGTTTCATCCTTAAATTAACGAGAGACTTCTCCCATTAGCCACAACTTACAATGACCTGAAAGATGTATTCGAAATGAAGAAAAATGTTATGTTCTGATCTTTGGAAACACACACACACACACACACACACAAAATCCGCAAACATTAAGACAGAATTTTTTTTTTAAGTAAAGCAAAGTGGAACTTCTGGGGCATTTATGCATAAGATACTAGATCTACATTATGACCAGGTATAGAGTTGTAATGTACAACATGAAGATACAGGGGACAACATTGGCCTTATGTAGGAATGAAGCTAAGTAAGTAGGAGTTGTTCTTCCTAGTAGTGGCTCCTCTTTTAGTTTTTCTTCCTTCAATAATGGATAAGATTAATGTAATTCTTTAAGTATACCTGCCTGTTTTCAGAAATAATAACAAACAATATAGCAATAATATTGCAAGTTCAACATAGAACAAAATGTCAAATTAAAATATATGAGATTATCCTTGATGTAAACTAATTATTACAAATAAGGGAAACCATGGGACCTATGTTTCTTTAAGTTTGGCTTACTTCACTTAATATGATTTTTTCCAAGTTCTTCCATTTCGTTACAAATGAGGTGGTCACATTCTTTGTGATGGAAGCATAGATTTCCACTTGTGTTTATCTCTGTGTGTGTGTGTGTGTGTGTGTGTGTGTGCTTGTGTGTGTGTGTGTGTGTGATTTTTGGTAAATATTACTGTGATACACAGTAGTAGCTTTACTGTGGCCTTGTTTGTGATCACCTGGTTATATGCCCAGAAGTGGGATTACTGGGTAATAAGGGAGCATTATTGCGTACATTAAGGATAGAGCAGAATAGCTCAGTAGCTATGTACATATGACCGAATAAGGTGATTCCAAGTGAAATGAACTCCAAGACATGTTCTTTGTTGTTGTTGTTCTTAATGAACTATGTGATTTCTTTTTATCTTTTTGTGTTTTCCCCACTTATGGTTTATCCCCTGTAGTCACTGTATTGGATTTTGATACCCTGGGTATTTTAAATACGTTGATCTGAACTAGGGAAGGGAAAGGAAAAAAAAAAACAAAATGGTGAGACAAAGGACAAAGGGGGAACCTATGCAACAGTAGTACTCACAAGACAATATGTTGTAAATAATCTTGGGGGGGGTGCTGAGAGTGAAGAGGGAGAAAAATAGGGAAAAGGGTAACAAGTTAGAAAAAAATAAATTAATTACCTTACTTATGTAACTATATCCCATCTGTACATTACCTTGACAATAAAATTTAAATAAAAAAATAAACTAAAATATTTGAGAGCAGCAATACAGGAGATGGGACTGGGGGAAATACTGTAGTATTGTAGAGTAGAAGAGCTGTGGAAAGCAGTAATTTTACATTAACATAGCAAGTAATAAACTAGCATATAGCTTTTCAGCCTCATGTCAGTCATTAAAAAGGTTAAACAAAATGCATAATCAGAAAACCAATAGAGATAAAATAGAAAACTAAACAATTAAGATGAAGAGAAGACTTGGACCGAGAATAACAAATGACACAATTAAGAAACAAATAACAAGCTGCTGGGCTGGGAAGGTGACTCAGTGGTAGAGTGCTTGCCTTGCATGCCTGAGGCCCTGGGTTTGATTCCTCAGCACCACATAAGCAAAAAGAAACAAGCCGGAAGTGGTGCTGTGTCTCAAGTTGTAGAGCGCTAGCCTTGAGCTGAAATGATGAGGCAGAGCGCCCAGGCCCAGAGTTCAGGCCCCACTAGCGGACCCAAAAAATAAAATAAAATAAAAAAATACAAACTGCTAAGTTTAAAAATGATCACCCTTAATTCTATTGACTTGTTTAGATCACAATTTGTTAGAAGTATAATTCAAATCACAGTTTAATAGTATATCATTTTAATAATAGTTTACTTATTATTGATTTCTTAATATTGAATGTTTAATATATAATTTTAATTTCAGCAGCTATAGAAAAGAAGAAAGTGAAAATAATTTTAATAATATATTTATGAATTGTAAAATTGAGAAGCATTAGAGTTTAAACAAGTAATATATCATTATTGCTTCATTTCTGTAATTTAATGTAATAATTCAAAGTGTATTCCACACTTAGCACTCATCTTAACATCAAATAATAAATTATTGCACATGACTCTTGATATTAGTTGGAAGGGTTCAGCACTGTGGTAAAATTCACACCGCATAGTACACGAAGGTATGACCCCTCTCATATAGCTTCAATTGTGGAAATTTGGTTTCTACGTGCATGTTAAATTCTTGTCTAGGTGACATCTATAAAATTATTTACAATTATATACACGAGGACTATTTCAGATGATTCTTCAAAGTCATATTCATTAATTAAATTTTTATTATTTCATACCAAATAAATATTTACAGGGAGACTGAATTTTTGTGTGGATGATGGTGTATGTGTGCCAGATTATAGGTATTAAGGCTTATTTTATATTCCTGACATTGTTTCTAGAGTTGGATTTATTTTTCCATTATGGGTTAAGTGTATTATATTGGATATATGAAAGTAAACTGAATGTTTATTCCATTAATCCTTTGTCTAATCCCAATATAAATTATTCATGTGTTTGAAATAATGAAAATAACAATAGATAAAAGCAAGGTAAATCAGTCTGTAGTAGACAAGTATTTACACCATTATTTTGAGAGTTGGTCCTCTTTTACACTACAGAATATTCTTGGGAATATGTGCTCCAGGCTGGCCACAACTGAAGAATATTACGGTTTGATCTATCATAAGAGAAGGAAGGAAGGGGAACCTTCCTTCCAAATGTCTGATCCCAAGAATGTGATCTGCTTTGTGGTGGCTACTTGGAAATGAACATTTTTCACAGTCAACCTTGAAAAGCCATCTTGGTAGATGACCTCTGTAAGTGGTTACAAAGCATTATTGATGGCTTTGCAAGGATGCCTGATTGCCTTAGTTTGAGACAATTAACAGGAATTTATTCAATTTTTCTTTGTATCTTTATGAGAAAAACCCATTGACTCTAGGCCAGGGGATCACAGGGGCCCAGAGAAACTACTACCTTGAATAGTAATCCTAGACATCTAAAACAAAACACACACACACACACACACACACACACACACACACACACACACACTCCAGTAAGCACAGCCAGGCAGGGTTGCTATCATAGCCTACATGAAGTCAGGCAAAAAACAGAAGCTGAGAGTCATTTAGTTGATAACTAATATATTTTTTATGAGGCAGACTCAAATGAGACTCCAGAGAAAGGACAGAAAGACTGATCAGAGAGACTAAAATTGGTCACATAAAGATTGGAAAGGAGAATTCCTTGTAGAACAAATAAATCATAGAATGCTTGTGCATGTAAGAACAAGACAGAAGACCAAATTCCAGAAACGCACATTTTCTTAGAAGTCAGCTTAATCAATTATCAATGCAAATCTTTGAACTCTTAAATATTTGACCACATGTGGGAGAAGGTTGAAAAGAAAGAAAATTTCATCACTCTATTACGAAGTCCAATATCACATTAGGAAGTAATCAAGCACTGATTTGTAATAAAAAGAGTAAACAATTATTCCAAATGAGGGTTTCATTTCTTTTGATGTAAAAGTTCTTAAATTAGGTATTAGCAAATACCATACAATTGAACCAGTCCCCCAGCTGAGTTGATATTGATTGCAGTATTACCACATGAAGGAAAAGAGAAAATTTACAAATGTCTGATGAAATGAGGTGAAGGTGACTTGTTCTAATAGTCCTATCTGAGGTTTAGACACACGTGAAGAGGTGGATTTTCTTTTCTAAAAATCGTGCCAGTGGCTCACAGCTGTAATCCTAGCTACTCAAGAAGCTGAGATCTGAGGACTACGGTTCAAAGCCAGCCTGGGCAAGAAAGACTATTATTTCCATTTAACCATGATAAAACCAGAAGTGGCACTGTCGCTCAAGTGGTAGAGCACCCACCTTGAGTTGAAGAGTTCAGGGACAGTGCCTAAGTATGGACTTCAAGCCCCTCGAACAGCAACAACAAAAAATCTCCTTTTCATGGACTACCTACATCTCTTTCTAACATTCAACAAAGGAGTGATTTTATCACCCACTATATTTAAGTCCTAATCTAGCTACAGCAAATAGATTGATTTGGTATCTTATATAAAACTGTTCATATTTGCAGAAACAAATACCAGCAGTGGTAACTTTTTTCCAGTCCTTGAACTCTGGGCCTGAGACCTGAACATGGTTATACTGGTAGCTTTCATGTGAGCTTGTTTGTTATTTATTGGATTATTGCCCATAAGGGGAATTACTGGGTCTTAAGGGAGATCTATATTTACTCTTTTCAGGAAACTCCGTACTGCATTCCACAGTGGTTGATCATGTTTAATTCCCCATTAACAGTGTAATCGAGTTCCCAATTGGCTACATCCATGCCAGCGTTTGTTATTGTTAGTTTTCTTAGTAATGGCCATTCTAATGGACGAGGTAGAATCTGTCTTGTTTACCTATAGATTTGTATTCATCTTCTAGCTACAATAAATGAATGAATCCATGAAAACTTTATTGCTCTGAGTCTGCATTCCTTTCTCTTTTCTCTTAATATAATTTTCCCAAGCCTTTCATTTTCCTTACCACTGGTGAAAAGTCATCTTTCTGATGGGTGAATATAATTCCATTGTGTGTGTGGGTGTGTGTGTATATGTTTGTGTGTGTAAGATGACTATAGGCCCAAGAATTCACTTCTAAGCATTCTGTTTCATGTGTAATTTTGTAATTCCATATTATAGTTGCATTGCTTTCTCTTCTACATTGAAGAATATTGTTGGGATTTTGATGAGTATTGCATTGCCAATTGTTTAGGGGAAGTATTGCAGTTTTCAAAATGTTAATTCTTCCAACTAGGTACTTTGAAAGACTTTCTATTTCCTTGAATCTCCTTCAATTTCCCTTTTTATATTTTTAAAGTTTTCACATATAGGTCCTTCACAATTTTAGTTAATTAATTCCTAGTTTTGTTGTTGTTGTTTTGTTTTGTTTAGATTTGATTTGACTTTGAGGCTAGTATATGAGGTTGTTTTTTGGATTTCAGCGTGGATCTTCCCATTGTTGGTAACAGAAAAACTACTGATTCTTGTGGTTTTTATATCCTGCTACATTGATGAAGGTTAGCATCGCCTTTACTAACTTGTGGGAGGAATCCGTAGGGTCCTTTAAATACAGGGTCATTTCATCTGTAAAAAGGGATAGTTTTACTTCTTCCCTATTTGGATCTGCTTTATGTTTTTCTTTTGTCTATTGCTCTTGCAAGCAAGTCCACTACCATATTGAAGAGTAGTAGAGAGTGAACATCCTTTTCTCATTCTTCATGTTAATGTCTTCATGCTTCCACACTTAGCTAAATGCTAATTATCTCTTTCATGTACATACAGAGTTTAATATTGAGGAATGTTCTATGCATTCCTAGGTTCTCAGATTTTTAATCATAAAGGGGTATTGGAGCTTGTTAAAAGCTATTTCTACACCCTATTGACTATCATGTGTTTTTTGTCCCTGCTTCTGCTGATGGTTTGTATTATGTTTATTGACAAGAATATTGAAGCAAATCGTATCCAAGATGAATCTTATTTGATCATACCTTATGATTTTTTTGTTAGTTGCTGAAATTGGTTAGTGAGAATTTTATTAAGAAGTTCTGCATTAATGCTTATCAAAGAGTTTGGTTCATCGTTCTCTTTCTTTGGTGAATCCCTATGTGATTTGGGGAGGAGTGTAACTCTAGCTTCATAGAATGTGTTTGATAATGTGTCTCTCATAGATACTAGATGGATGCATCTTGGCTTTTGATACTACTATCTAATCTATGTCTTCTATTTGGAAATTTAAGTCCATTGATATTGAGGGTTAAGACAGAAATATCTGATAAGTCCTGCTATGTTATACACCTGTTATTAGGAGCTGTGCCTCATCTACTCTTAACATATTTACCTTGTTCTCTGGTAGGGAGAATTTTATATAACCAGTTCCTCTTCTTCTTGATCTTCTCTATGTAGTATATATTTGATTATATTCTATCCTGATAATTTGGTGGACATACGTTGTCTCAAGTTTTCTTTCTAATGAAATATGTTTATATATCCTTTAAATGTAAAGGAGAGTTTGGGACTGTATTCATGGTTGTTAGTTGTTTACCTTTAATGTTTGTCATATATAATGCCAGGCTTTCCTTTTTACCATATCAGCTAAGAAACCTGTATTTATTCTGACTGTATATCCTTTATAAATAATCAATCTTTTCTCTATGGCATCTTTAAGAATTCTTTCCTTGATCTTTAATAATCCTCTAATGGATTATGATATCATGGTGGATTGTTCAGTTCTAGAATTCTGATTGGTTTCTAAAGGCTTCTCTTCTCTGAATGAGCCTATCTTTTTGGATGTTTGTCATGTTCTCTGCTAGATTTCTGTAATATGCTTCCCATCCATTTATTTTCTTGCTCTTCTCCTTCTTGATACCTATCTCCCTGAAATTTGATCTTCTAACTGAGTCTTGAAGTTCTGGCAAGATCATTTCTTATTTCTTGGATTTGTTCTAAATGATTATTTCCTCTTTCCTATTAGATCTATTCTGTCTTTGACCCTGAGATTATCTTCTATCTCATCTATTTGCTGTGTAGACTTTCTACTTTGTTTTTGATTTCCCTGTCTTCTAATTGGTCATTTTTTAGGGGTTCTGTCTCTTTATTAATGCTTTGTTTTAGGTCTTGTATGGACTTTCTGTACATTTTTTCTTTGGTTTGGGGAGATGTAAGGGTTGTTTTATTAGCTGTGTCTTCTCTCATATCATTTAACTAGGCATCCATTTTTTTCTTGGACTCCCTTGCCTTCTCAGAATTTATTTATATTTCTGTTTGAAGTCTCCATGAATTATTTTGCTAATGACTGGTTGGTCTCATCTTGTTCACAAATTTCCTTGTAGAGGTTTTCTATCTTTCCATTAATCACATTTTTTCAGCAGCATCTGTAATACATTTTGATAACTATCTTCTACGTCCTTGATTGTCTATTCTAATGCCTGGTTATTTACTGTGTGAATTATACTACTTTGACATCACTTTTCTTGTATTTTTCTGATTTGTTCTGTCCATTTGGACCCTTTCTTTTAGGGGATCTATGATAATGAGTGACTCTCTATGTTCTTGGTTGATTTGCAGTGTCTTGGTTTGGTTTCGTGTTGTGATTTGTTTTTCTGGAATTGCATTTTTGTCGAGTCCATTAAGTGTAGGAATAGAAATCAGTTGTGGTGAGATGTTGTGATGTTAATATTTGTGGTTCCAGTGACCATTTGGACTGTCCAGTGGTATGGTGAATTGTCTATGTATATGGATGTGGCTTTCTCTGATGTACACTTCTGTTCCTGCTTTTTTCCATGTTGCCCTTTTATTTCCACATTGCACATGTGCTTTTGAATGTGTTGCCCAATGTGTTCCTGGCTGGCACCATTTCATAGATTTCTGATTTTTGAATTGTATGTCTATAATTATGTCTATATTTATAGCTGCAAATCTATAATTATAGCTGATTTGATGTGACCCTCTAGACCTAGAGTACCTGCTAGGACTCTAAATCTCTGTTTCATTAGTGATTACTAGTATAATTTTCTGTGGTTATTCTGTCATTGTTTTTCCTCTTCCTGAGATTTATTTTTTATAATGTGGAATTTTTCACATAATTTAGGATTTGTGATTGTTGTATCAAGTTATTTTGTTTTCCTGCTTATACTAATTTGAAATAGTGATTTCAGGCTTGTAAGAAGAAACAAAGAGACAGAAATGTATGTTATTAAATTGAGAGAAAGAGAAGACATTTAAAACTATTTACTACAAGTAAATTAATATTAAGCAAAGCTAATGAAAATAATTACTTATTTACTCTTCAGAGGATGAGTATAGTACTCTTGGATATCTCAGAGGAAAAGTCTTTAGACTCATTACAATTGATGACTTACATTGAAATTACTGACTAAACGTTCTTCTTCAGAAAGGGAAAAGCTCCATTACTTCCATATTAGTATTATAAAATCATAATGGCTGCATGTTGAATTATTTTCCCTTTGCTATTTTCAATTCAATTCTTCATCCATTATGTATCTAGGGCTTTGAATGACCAATTCCTTAAAATACTTAGATTGCTTATATTGTGATGTAAATCTCAGTAATATAAATATTAATTTATCTGTGAGTCTCATCTTGAGCTACATTCATATGAAATTTATGCAGTCTCAAGCAAGAAACCTGAAATTTTTTTTACTCTATTCTATGTTTTAATCAATAAATTCTTTCTCTTTAGAAATGTGTTCTCAGCTTTTAAATTGCTCCAGTAAACATCATGTGTTTCTAGTACTTTTAATGAAGTAAATGAAAAGTTTGGAACATGAAGACAACTCCCCTATTATCACTTTAAAGTAAACCTTTTGGGATTATTTTATATATAAAAATAAAAAATGCAATGCAATGCTTATACATGAATAATATGATGGTTAAGTCAATTAGACACATGAACTACCATAGCAATTCTCAATTAACATAAAGGAATCACAATATTGTGTTCATGAATATCACTCATTTTTTAAAAATGACTAGTCAATACAAAGTTCATATTATATTTGAAATTTACAAAATGAAAATTACACTGTCAATATCTTGTTTGCTGTCAATATCTTGTTTTCTGGAATACATTTATTCAGCAAACGGAAACAAAAAATAAGGGTTTGTCACAAAGAATGAAAAATGAAGAAGCAGACTGTGTTTCCTTAAGATGTTAAGTATCTGCAAATCGTGTGATTTATTCAAAGATACTATACACATAAGAGAATTTGTGATCAGAAGTGATAGGTAAGCAAAACAACTGAAAAACTGTATGGTTAAATTGACCTTTCAATGTAGGATGACAAGTTTTCAATAAATGAGCCTATTAATCTGTATCTCTAACACAAATACAACGTTCTACATTTTCCCACATACTCCCGTTCTCTTAACTCAGTTCCTGATCGATATTCTTCTATTTCATGATTCCAATTCCTTCTAAAATAACAAGGTGGGAGTTTTTTTTTTGTCTCTAGATCCAATACATTCTAGTATCTTGGAACAGTAGTATGAATTCATGGAGTTTGATTTGAATGTCAAGTATGAAGATATTGTATTCAGGGTACTCTTAATTGGCTTGGAACTTAGAAAGATACACAGTATACTAAGAACAAGGGACTTGATCTCAGGGAAACATGCAGGTCCAGGCAAGATCCTGAAGCAAAGAAAAGCAAGGGATCGCAAACATCAATCAACTATACTTACAAAGGAATGGAACTGATCTCTGATGTGTCTGGGTGGCAGCTCTAAGTTTTTCTGTGTGTGTATGTGTGTGTGTGTGTGAGTAGAGAGAGAGAAAGAGAGACAGACAGAGAGAGAATTTAGTGTGGCTTCCATATTTACAGTACATAGAGCATTACTTGTTAGGGAGGAGGTACTCACATCAGAGCTGTGATACTACTGTCATCACCTTACTACAAAAAGACACTTGCTTAATCTCTAATTAAATAGGGAAAATAAACTAGCATCTTACACGATTGTTTTGACAATTGATTAGTATACTGAAGGACAAAGGGAGGAATTGGAGATCAATATAATCTTTTTCCTCTCTTCTAAATATTACACTGCAATAGATGTGATTTCAGGAGTCTCCTGCCATGTACTTCCAGTTGAATTACTAACATGCTTAATAATATGAAACATGTGATAATGAAATAGATTAGCCAGCAAGCACAAAGAATTTGTGATAAGATTGAGCTTTTGAGCAGGGTTGCCACAACTTTTAGGAATGTAATTCGTTCATATTAACTTCAAATTTTGTGGCTTTCCCTGTGTGATTAAATGGGAAGAAAGTACAAGAATTCTTGTTCAGCCAAGTAAAAAGTGTTCATGTTCCCATCCTCACGCTGTAAGTTTCCATTCCATTCATTTAATATACTTCAGCACCTCATGCTTCGCTGTGGGAGACAAGAAAAAAGATAATTTTGTTTGTGTATTAAATTATGTAAATTACCATGTACAGGCATGATTTGTATAGTTACCGAAGTTTGTAATAAATATAAGTAGGGCTCATTTCACAATAAAAATATAATTAAAATCACATAATAAGACTAGAAGTCACAGAATTTTGTGCATGAAAACATACATTAGATTAGTTGCAGAATTTCTATTTTTAGATAAACTTTATATTGAAGTATAATGCACTTTACCTAAGGATTGAAACATTTTATTGAAAAATATATTTCTTAGAGATATTTTTGCTTCATAATGTTAGGGATACCGTTGGACCCATTGTAATAATGAGATGTACAAGACGTTATGTCGAAAGACGAACTTTACAACTTTGGCTGGTGAGGGTGTGGAGATGGGTAAGGATGGGAAGGGGAAACAAAGGAAGAGGAAACAATGCTTGATAAGAAATGTACTCATTACTTTGCCCATATAATTGTAACCTCTCTGTACGATATTTTCACAATAAAAAAATAAGAAGAAAATGATCCCAAAGTAATCAAGTTTTTATTATTTTCCTATTTCCATGTGATTTACCTGCAATTTAGAAATTTAGATATATAATTTAATTTAAGTTAACCAAAAATATTATTGAGTATAACGTTCTTATACTCTCTACATTCTTCACACTGAGATTATCAAATATGGTGGGTTTGAAATGATTAGTCTGTGTTTGACCCATGTTAATATTATTTAAAATGTGAGTGAAATGTTTAAAATGTAGTATTTATTTTAGTTGCTCTGAAGAGACAATAACTGATATAATCAAAGGCTAAAAAACATTAGATTTAAAATTTAGAATTCATGAAATATTTTTGACCACACTGGTTACTGGAGCATTCACAAAAACTTCATGAGATAATTTATATTGATGAAGCAAAAATCCCACACTGGTTACTGGAGCTTTCAGAAAAACCTCATGATACAATTTATATTGATGAGGCAAGAATCCCAGAGTTTAGACATTTATGAATAGAAAAATCATGTCGTTCTGAATATGTAGAGCTACATAACAAACATAGAAAATTTAGCTTTTAAATATCTGAATATACTAATACATTTAATTGCAGGGCAAGTACTTGTTCTGAAAGGAGATAAAATTGCATTTATTTTGAAAAGAAAACCTAAGTATTAGTTTGAATAAAAGACAATGTTTAAAATATCATTCATCCAAGAAACAAGATGTACGGTTCATTGTTTTTCATGCCTATTATGTTCTCTAAACTTACTACAAATACTAGATTAGTAAACCTAAACCATTGCTTTGTAGGGAAATAGAAACATTCTTAAAACTCATGATTATAACTTTTTCTCAAACAATTACTAGGTAACTGTTTTATATTTTTTGTCATGGAATCCTATTTGATAAAGTTTTATTCATTAAGTTAAATAATTGACCAATAACAATATAAATTATGCATGAACAAAGTTTAGAACAAGTATTTCTTTCACAAGACATATCATGGCTCTCTTCAAGAACACTGGAAGGCTGTTTGTTATTTATTTATTTTTAGTTATTTTATTAATGGTTATTAATTTTCAGAAGTGGCAGTTTCGTTACTCTCTTTCCATAATATATTTAAAACATTTGATTATACTCCCTCTATTTCCTTTTTGTTACTCCTTCCTCCAAAGATCATGTTTTTTACATAAAGTTATATTTTTATATATGCACATATAAACTCACTGGAAGATTTAAGCTAAACTGCAACTTAATTCAAGATGTACAGAGGATTAACAGGAGGAACAAAAATGAATATTTTTTGTTAACTTCTGAATTGAACTACCATTATTATTATGGTTACAGTTAGGATGCCAGACAGAATTAGAATTAGGGTTAGAGAAATAGCAAATTCAGGTTCTACAGAGGATGACCTATTGCAACAATAATACTCACAGCACACTGTACTGAAAATGAATTTTACACCATGGGGAAAGGAGAGTGATGGAGATGGGAGAGGAAAGGGATAGGTGGACAACAACAAAGAAGGGAGCAACAATGGTCAACAAGAAATGTACTCATTATCTTACACATTTAACTGTAATCCCTCTGTCAGCCTCATTACCTACTCAGGAAGCTGATTTCTGAGGACCGCAGTTCAAAGCCAGCCCAGGCAGAAAAGTCTGTGAGAATTTTATCTCCAATTAACTACCAGGAAACTAGAAAGTGGTGCTGTGTCTCAAGAGGTACAAGCACACATCTTGAGCTAAAGAACTCAGGGATTGTGCCCAGGCCCAGAGTTCAAGCCCCACGACCAACAAAAGGAATAAAAAAGAATGTGTTAAATGTTAAGTAAAGCTGAACTTTTGTAGGTTCTAGGAATTCAGGAAAATGTGGGATAATGGAAGTACAATGTATTTCATAATATCAGGATTTGAGCTCAATGGTTATAATGATACCTGTTATGGAACAAGATAGGTTCAGAGATAAGAGTGAGAAAATCTGTAGGGTTTAGGAAAACCTGCAATTTATTTCGAGGATTACAGTGGAATTTCAGGTAGGATTGCAGAAAACGAGCATTTTCCATAAATTTTAGAATTCAGATAGCTTTAGTATTAAGGTTATGGTCAGGATTCCAGCCATGGTTGGGATTAGAGGGAAGGAGAAAAAAATAGGGACAAATTGAAGGTAAATTGTAATAAAAGCCTGGTAAAAATTAGAATGAATGTGAACTAGAGTATTGCTATTAATATTAGAATCTGCTTGCAATTAGGCTTATATTTATTCTCAATATTCCAGTTAAGATTAAGTTTAGGGTTAGAAAATGACTAAGATATTGGAAAAAAAATTGAAACCTAGGTTTGGATGGCTTATTTTAATCAAATAGGATGAATGAAAACTAGTGTAACACTAACTAGTTAATGTTAGTATAGACATTATTTGGATTAAAATTAGGGTCAGTATTTTGATCTGATTATGATTAGTGTTATGAATAGGAAAGTTTTACTATAAAATTGAGTTTTCACTAACAAGTAGAAGCAAAATGTGAGCCTGAATAGTAACTACAGCATTATCATTATATTTATTTCTCAGTGATAATTCTTGTAATGATTAATGAGAGTTTTCCAGCCAGGTTTAGGTTGAGAGTTAACGTTAAGTAAAAGACTGGATGATATACAAATCTGAAATTGTTTTAGGATACAGTGGTTCAGGAAAATGTAGGATTAATGGAAACTACAGTATTTTTCCTGGTAAGAGAATTTGAGGACAAGTAATATAATGGTTCATGTTAGGGAAGAAGATAACTTCACAGGTAGAGTCAGGAAATTTGTTGGAAATTAAGGCAAATTGAAACTCATTCCCAGAGTGCAAACTGGAATATTCATTACAATGAATAAAAACTAGAGTATTTTTTAATATTAATTTTGGACTATTATTAGGTTGAAAATTAGGTTTCAGTTCCAGCTGGGCTTAGTGTTAGCATCAGGGAAATGGAATATTTAGGGTCAAACTGAAAGTAAATCTTTGAATAACAAGTCAAGATCCAATTAGGATGAATATGAAATAGGAAACTGGTAATAATATTCGGATTAAGGTATGATTAGTGTGAGGGTTAGCCTGAATGTTGTGTTAGAAAAATGGCAAGATATTGAGTAAAACTAAAAAATATTTTACGAAAAATGAGTTGAAGCAAAGACAGGATGTATAAATTTAGTGTACTTTTGTGGCTTTTAGAATCCAAAGGCAATTGGTTCTAGGGTTAGGGTTACTTTTCTAATTTCTGAACTAATGAATTAAAGGCACAATTCTTTCATTCTTACAAACCAAGGCAGTCAGGAGTTGGGGAAAAAACAATTTTCTACATGAAAATGTGTTTTCAAATATTTTCCAACCAGGATTAAATAATAGTGAACATGGTGTCATTTATTAAAATTAGGTAAGCTAATGATAAAACTTTCAAAAATATCCAAACACATAAGATTGGAACTCAGATATGTTATTGGGAAAACAGATACTTGCTCTAGCTGGGAAATTGTGTGTGTGTGTGTGTGTGTGTGTGTGTGTGTGTGTGTGTGTGTGTGTGTGTGTGTGTGTGTATGCACCCACCACCGGTCTTCAAATCAGGCCTGGGTCCTTTCATCAGCTTATTCTGTGGAAGTATAGCACTAAACCACGTAGCCAAAGGCTTTCCTCTGACTTTTTAGTAGTTGTTTTGAGATAAGTACCTCATGAATTTTCCTTTCTACACTTAATCTTCTGATCCCCAGTAATCCTTGGGTTAGTGTTACTATGGGTGCTACCACAAAGTTACAGTTCATTAAACTGTGAGCACTATGGAAGTACTCCTGCAAGACATGAAGTAACCAGTTCATTAATGTGGGAGTAACAGGATCACATTAGATTGCCTTCAAACACAATACTTCTGATGAGTTTAACTGAAGCCCAAAGCATAATCCAAACCTATTAGCCACACTGTATTAAGCAGCACATATTCATGGTGTAGAATATGTACAATGAATTGAATCCTGATTCAAAGGACTTTGGTTGGCATGAAAGAAATAGAGTGTCATTGAAATGAAGTCCAGACTGAGGCCTGTAGCGAGCAGGAGAGCATCTGCTTAGTGTGTGTCCCACCCCCAGGAAGATAAAGAAGTAGAAGAGAAAGTGTAAGAAAAAGAGGAAAGGAAAGGAGGAGAAGGGGTAAGAGAGGAGGAAGGGCATAACAGGAAGGAGAAGAGGAGGGGACAGGGAGAAAGTAGAGGTAGTAGAGAAGGAAGAGGGAAACCGGACCCTGGGGAAGAGGAGCAGGAGAGGAGACAGGAGGAGGGAGATAAATGCAATATAACAGCAAGAATTGTTGGACAACATTTTGCATAAGTGATTTGCATGTGCATGGCAGGATTATTTTCTAATCAGAAAGACAGCTAGCACAGTGACAATATGGGTGTTACCTGTTGCTCAGTCATTTTATTCTCTTTCTTCAGTGAGGAGTTCAGAAGAAATACTGAGTTCAGTGTTTTACAAATATACTTCAGGATTTCTTTTTCATGAATCAAACAATGGAAAGAACTAAATGCAACTTCCCTTAATTAAAAAAAGAATAGAAGTTATATTTATTTGTATTACTATGCATGAAGAAATCCTGGAGATTTCTGGTTAATTCAGAGGGACGCATGCAAAAATATAATACAAGAGGAAAATAAAACTCTTTTTAATGTATAATAGGTTATTATTGATTAAAAGTTTTACTGGAATTTTTTCGTTTTTCTTTTTGTTTTTTTGTTTTTGTTTTTGCCAGTTGTTCATTGCTCCAAGGCTGTGCCCTGGAGCCCTTTGCAAGTCACCACGTGAAACTCCATTTCTGTAGTCCCTGTGGGTGTGGTTGCCTCCTCAGGTCACCCGTTGAGATGTGTGGCCAACTCTTTTATGGTGGATGTACAGTGAATGGATGTGTGTGCATGCTCCCCAGCATTGCCAGAGGAGCCATGCCCGCCCTTCCCACCTAACTTCCCAGTCTCAGTTGCTCCATTTCACCCAGGAGCTGGCAGCCATGGGTCTGGAGTTGAGGCCACTGCTGCCCTCTCCTCCTACAGTTGTGCTGGTACTGGTCTTCTGTGCTCCTGAGTGCATGGCCCATCTTAGGGAGACTCTGTTCTGGGGTTACTGCCTGCCCCCTTGAGTGTGGTGTGGGGGACACCATGTTTGTACACTGCACAGTCCATGTGTAAAGGAAGGCTGGGCAATGCAGTCTGCTCCCTTGGGGCCAGGCAGCCCAGCCGTGGTTCACCTCATCAGTCTTTAAGGGGGTCTGGGTACTGGAGCCATGTGTTGGCCCCTCTGCCAGCTGGCTTGTGACAGCTGCAGCAGCTTAGCAACCTGGAGCCTCTTTAGCATCTCTGTGGACCTCCATTTTCTGGTCCTGGTGGACTCGGGTACAGAGCCAATCATACATATGCCAATAAGTGCCAGAGAAGCCTGGACTTGCAGCATACCAGCTGCAGCACCGAGGGAATGAAGGCCCTCTTGCTTTGCTGTGTAGCCTCCTCCTTCGCCCTTCTGGCCCACATGGGCCCAGCTCTGGGTGCCATTCCAGGGATACTCCATTTGGAGGCAATGGGGTCACCCCCTACCCTCATTGTTCTCCAAAGCAGGGGAAAGGACATGGCCTTGGCAATGGAGGCTTCAGAGATGGAAGGCGGGACATGGCGTCTGCCCTGCCTTCCTCGCTGGCTTTGGCACCTGAGTCTGGGTTGCATGGCTTGGTCACTAATGGAACCTTGTTGGCTACAGCCCACCGCAAAGGTCCTGCACCTGCTGCAGCAGCAATGCGGTGTCCTGGACCACCTTAGGGTCCCCACATGGACCTCAGATGGGTCTACTTGGGCTGGGTGTGGGTTTCATCTCAGGACTCCCATTAGGAAATGCCACACCCTTCCTGGTACTGCAAGCAAGAGGTGCCACATATATCTACTTTCTAATATTTTCCTTCACTGAGATAAACAGAACTTGGAAATATAAATAAGTTTTATAAAAACAAAATATATAACCTATATCACTTCCACCTTCTAAATCATTGTAATATTTTTTATATCCAGTAGGAATTCGGTCTGTAATTATTTATTTTACATTTGAATGTAACTAATGTAATGTATTTTGTGTTTATTTAACTATTCTAGTATAATTTCATTTGCACTACTTACAATTTTTTTCAAATTCTGAGATTCAGTCACGTGTTTATGGATAAGTGTTTTGTTGTACTCTTATTTCAGTTTTCCATTATGGCCTTATGAATACAAACAATAAGATCCATGCTTGCTAGTATAAAGTTCAATGATTTTGGACTAGAGACTCACTTTGTTTAATACTGCTCCATAAAATAATTAATAATTCAGGTGGCAGCCACTTCATCTGGCATGCTGGTCTGTCTGGTGAAGTAGGATCCTAGTGGCAGCCTGCCCATATCGGGTGATTGCGGGCACCTCGCCTGGGACTGTGGGAGACGTACAGGGTACACCTGCTGTTCATCTAGGGCAGCAACCCGGCAGCTGCTGTGTGAATGACACAGTGTCACTGACTCAAATCTAACACATGCCAGCCCCGTGGGCTTGGGCCCTGAGGATCAGCCCCTGGGAGCACACACACATCGTGGGGCAGGAGGCGCCTACCTAGGAAGGTGTGCAGACCAAATATAAGCCACTCTGCAGATTAGCTGGTACAGTATTTGTTCTCCTTAAAGCAGGAGACAATTCTGCTCTGCTGTGGGGAGAAAACAAGAAAGACAGACCCAGGCAGGTGAAGCCAACTTTTTGTACTCAGGCTGGCAAGGAAACTTTCCTCCATGCACTCTCCAGCTGGCTCAGGAAGTCCTACCATGCTCCTTGTCCATGGAGTAGCAGCCAGGGACACTCACGTCTGGTACTCCTGGCTGCTCTTTTGGGTTTGTTTGTTAATTTACACAGACAGCCCCTCCCTCAGACAGCAGAGTTATTCTGGGTATTGTAAAACGTTCTGCATCTGAGCATTCCCAATGTTTGGTTTTTGTATTGTTTCTTATAAATTCTTTGTGAAATTTGTGTTTTAGGTGTTGAGGTGCGAGAGAAGGAGCCAGATTATGAACATAGTTTCCTACCAGTCTTTTATTTATAAATGAAAACCGATTCTCTATAAAAATGCCTATCAGGAAATAACTTGAGAGGGGAAAAAAAGGCTGCTTTCTCATAAGATCAAAATATACTAGTTTTATATGCATATTTTATGCGCTCAAAATACAATTAAATAACTCACTATCTAGGAACAATTGTCCAGAGCTAAGAGTTAAGTGTCTGGGAACTAGAGGCAGGGTGTTTGTGAGCTTTACCCAAAGGGAGGGAAGAAAGTTAAAATTCATAAATAACTTTGTAGAATCAAGGTAGCAATACAAAATGAGAATCACAATAAACTTCTTTGCTATTTGGGTCTTTTACTGTTCCATATGAATTTTTGGATTGCTTCTTCTATATCATTGAAGAGTGACATTGGGATATTGGTAGGTATCACATTGAATTTGGATATAGCCTTTGGCAGTATTGCCATTTTCTTTTTTTTTTTTTTAATTTAATTTAATTTTATTTGTGAACATACTGTACAGAGGAGTTACAGTTACATGGGCAGGATAATGCGTACGTTTCTTATCAAGCATTGCAGCCTCCTCCTTTGTTTACCCTTCACATCCATTCCCAGCCTCCCCCCTCCCCCCCAATCCCAATCCTTCTCCTTCCCCCCCTTCCCCCCCCCTCCCCCCGCCCCCCCCGCACCAACGTTGCAAAGCTTGTTGTGGACATGACAACTTGTACTTCTCATTGTTGCAACAGGTCCACCTGTATCCTTAAACAACTGGTTTTTCCCCATCTCCTCCACAAGTTATACTGACATCAAATAGAGTGAAAGCAGGGGTTATACTGTGGGGGAGGGACATACAAAGCAACAAAGAGATAATCTTATAAATGTGTTAGAAACACATGCATGAAAGAAAAAAACATTAAAATACACATCTAAGGGTTCATTTTCCTGACATCACATTATCTGACCTTTTCCGCTTGACTCATACATATACTAGATATTACAAATAAGGGAAACCATGGGACCTACGATTCTTTGGGCCTGGCTTACTTCACTAATATAATTTTTTCCAAGTTTTTCCATTTCCTAACAAATGGGGCAATGTCATTCTTTCTGATGGAGGCATAGAATTCCATTTTGTATATATACCACATTTTCTTGATCCATTCATCTACTGAGGGGCATCTGGGTTGGTTCCATATCTTAGCTATGGTAAATAATGTTGCAATAAACATAGTTGTGCTGGTAGCTTTAGTGTGGTCTTGTTTGTAAACATTAGGGTAAATGCCCAAAAGTGGGATTGCTGGGTCATAGGGGAGCTCTATGTGAAGTCTTTTGAGGAACCTCCATACTGCTTTCCAAAGTGGTTGAACAAGTTTACATTCCCACCAACAATGAAGTAAGGTTCCTTTCTCTCCACATCCCCTCCAGCATCTGTTGTTGTTAGAGTTCTTGTTTTTGCCGTTCTAACTGGAGTGAGGTGATATCTCAATGTTGTTTTGATTTGCATTTCTTTTATGGCTAGGGATGTTGAACATTTCTTCATGTGTCTATTGGCCATCCTTCTTTCTTCTTCAGAGAAGTTTCTCTTTAAGTCTTTCGCCCAGTTACTTATTGGGCAGTTGTTTCTTTGAGGATTTGTTGTTGGGGGGTTTAATTTTTTGAGTTCCAAGTATATTTTAGATATGAGACCCTTGTCAGTTGTATGGCTAGTAAAGATCTTCTCCCAATCCCTGGGCTTTCTATTGATCTTGCTAGTTATGACATTTGCCCTGCAGAAGCTCTGCAACTTTATGCAATCCCATTTGTCCAACCTTTCTTTGATTTGTTGTGTTTCCGGGTCTCTATTCAGAAAATTTCGGCCTGAGCCAAGGATTCCCAGGGTTTTTCCTATTCCATCCTGTAATGTTTTCAGAGTGTCTGCTTTGAGTTCAAGGTCTTTGATCCATTTGGAGTTGATTCTGGTGCAGGGTGATATATAAGGATCTAGCTTAAGTTTTCTACATGCAGTTAACCAATTTTGCCAGCACCATTACTGAAGAGGCTGTCTGTCTTCTATTCTATTGTTTTAGCTCCCTTATGGAAGATTAGATGGCTATAGGTCTGTAGGTTCATTTCTGGGTTTTCAATTCTATTCCATTGGTCCTGAGGTCTGTTCTTATGCCAATACCAAGCTGTTTTGATTATTATGGCTTTATAGTAGAGTTTGAAGTTTGGTATTGATATTCCTCCAGCAGTGTTCTTTCCATTCAGGAGCGTTTTTGCTATTCGGGGTCTTTTATTGTTCCATATGAATTTTTGGATTGCCTCTTCTATTTCCTTGAAGAATGAGGTTGGAATTTGGATAGGTATCGCGTTGAATTTGTAGATAGCCTTGGGAAGTACTGCCATTTTCACGATATAAATCTTTCCAATCCAGGAGCATGGGAGGTTTTGCCATTTTTTAAGTTCTGTGTTGATTTCCTTTTTCAAGATTTTAAAGTTTTCATTAAGAGGTCCTTCACTTCTTTGGTTAAGTTAATTCCTAGGTATTTTATTTTTTGTGGGGCTATTACAAATGGAGTTGCTTTCCTAATTTCAGCCACACTTTTCTCATTGTTGGCATACAGAAAAGCCATTGATTTTTGGGGGTTAATTTTATAACCTGATACTTTGCCAAAGTTTTGAATCAGCTTGAGTAATTTGGGAGTGGAGTCTATGGGATTCTTTAAATACAAGATCATGTCATCTGCAAAGAGGGAGAGTTTTATTTCTTCTTTCCCTATTTGGGTCCCCTTTATGTCTGCATCTTGTCTTATTGCTGTAGCTAGGCATTCTAATACTAGATTGAAGAGAAGTGGAGAGAGTGGGCATCCTTGTCTTGTTCCTGAGTTAAGAGGAAATGTCTTTAGTTTTTCACCATTGAGTATAATGCTGGCTGTAGGTTTGTCATATACAGCATTTATTGTATTGAGGAATGTTGCATGGATTTCTAATTTTTCCAAAACCTTCATCATAAAGGGGTGTTGGATCTTGTTGAATGGTTTTTCTGCAACTATTGAGATAACCATGTGGTTCTTCTACTTGCTCCTGTTGATGTGATGAATAATATTAATTGATTTGTGTATATTGAACCAGCTTTGGATCCCTGAAATGAATCCTGTTTGATCGTGGTGTATGATTTTTTGCATGAATTGTTGAAGTCGATTGGCCAAAATTTTGTTGAGAAATTTTGCATCAATGTTCATCAAAGAAATGGGTCTATAGTTCTCTTTCTTTGATGAGTCCCTGCCTGGTTTTGGGATGAGGGTTATGATGGCTTCATAGAATGTGTTCGGTAGTGAGCTTTCTCTTTCAATTTCATTGAAGAGTTGGAGGAGTATTGGTGTGAGCTCTGCTTTGAAGGCCTTGTAAAATTCCGCTGTAAAACCATCTGGTCCTGGACTTTTCTTAGCTGGGAGGTCCCTTATTGCTGTTTCTATTTCAATGCTTGATATGGGCCTGTTAAGCTGGTTTAACTCATCTTGGTTTAGTTTTGGCATGTCAATATTTGCTAGGAAAAGGTCCATTTCTGTCAAGTTCTCAAACTTATTAGCATAAAGTTTTGAGAAGTATTCCCTTATAATGTTCTGAATCTTGGTTGTTTCCGTGGTGATGTTTCCATTCTCATCTTTGAGTTTATTAATTTGGGTGTGATCTCTTCTTTTTCTGATAAGATTTGCTAAGGTTCTGTCAATTTTGTTAAGTTTTTCGAAGAACCAACTCTTTGTTTTGTTGATCCTTTATATAGTTTTTTTGGATTCTAATTCATTTAATTCTGATTTAATTTTGATTATTTCTTTCCATCTACTGGATTGGGGTTTATCTTGCTGCTCTTTTTCAAGGAGGTTTGGATGTGTCATTAAATTGCTAGTTTCAGATCTCTCCAATTTGTTGATGTAGGAGCTCAGAGCTATAAACTTGCCTCTGAGTACTGCCTTTGCTGTGTCCCAGAGGAGCTGGTAATTTGTGTGTTCATTTTTGTTGAATAGCATGAACATTTGAATTTCCTTTCTAATCTCTTCCATGACCCACTCTTGATTCAGCAGTGTGTTGTTCAGCCTCCATGTGATACCGGACTTTCCTTGGTGGCTTTTGATGTTGAGTTCTAATTTTAGTCCCTTGTGGTCAGAGCGAATGCAAGGTATAACTTCAATGTTTCTGAATTTAGACAAGTTTGCTTTGTGGCCTAAAATGTGGTCTATTTTAGAAAACCTTCCATGTGCTGCTGAGAAAAACGTGTATTCTGATGCTGCTGGGTGAAATGTTCGGTAGATGTCTGTTAAGTCTAGTTGATCTATGCAGCTGTTTAGATCTGCGGTTTCTCTGTTGAGTTTTTGCCGAGTTGATCTATCTAGTGGGGAGAGTGGTGTGTTAAAATCCCCAACAATTAATGTCTTTGGATCTATATGGGATTTGAGGGAAAGTAGTGTTTCTTTGATAAATTTGGGTGCTCCATTGTTTGGCGAATAGATATTTAGAATTGTAATATCCTCCTGAAGGAGAGATCCTTTAATTAGTATGTAGCGACCTTCTTTATCTCTTTTCACGAATTTTAATTTGAAGTCTATTTTATCTGATATTAGGATTGCAGCTCCTGCCTGTTTATGGGGGCCGTTTGCTTGGTAGATTTTGTTCCAGCCTTTAACATTGAAAATGTGTTTGTTTTTACTGGCAAGATGTGACTCCTGCAGGCAGCAGATAGAAGGGTCTTGTTTTTTAATCCAACTAGACAGTCTATGTCGCTTAATTGGAGAGTTCAGTCCGTTAACGTTAAGAGATAGGATTGAGAGGTATTTGGGAGTTCCTGCCATGTTATCCATCTTCTTGGGGGCTCTGAAAACTCGGTTCTTCCTATGGTTCTTGGATTCTCAGTTTGGGTGCAGTTTCTTAGCCTTTGTTGCAGTCTTGTTGGTTTTCTATGTGTAGGACATCTTTAAGAATCTTTTGTAGGGCTGGTTTGGTGGAGATGTATTGTTTCAATTTTTCTTTGCTGTGGAAGTTTTTTATTTGGCCTTCAGTTATGAAGGAGAGTTTAGCTGGGTACAGTATTCTTGGTTGATAGTTGTTTGTTTTTAGGGCATGGCATACATCATTCCAGGCTCTTCTTGCTTTGATTGTCTCTGCTGAGAAATCTGAGGTGATTCTAATTGGTTTCCCTTTATAGGTGATTAACCTTTTCTCCTTGACAGCTTTAAGGATCTTTTCCTTGGTCTGAGTTGATCCTGTGTGGATTATAATGTGATGGTGGGATGTCCTATTCTGGTCTGGTCTATTTGGAGTTCTAAAAGTTTCTTGTATCTGAATAGGCCTATCTTTTTGTATGTTTGGGCAGTTCTCTGCTAGGATCCTGTTAAACAAATTTCCTAGACCATTAACTTCTGTTTCTAGGTGCTCCTCTACACCCATTATCCTTAGATTAGGCCTTCTGATGGTGTCTTCCAGGTGTTGGATTGATCTATCATACTTCTTGGACTTGTCTTGGATGGTTGTATGTCCTTTCTCTATAATATCTAGGCTGTCTTCAATCCCTGAGATTCGATCTTCTGCATGGTCTAACCTGCTGTCAAGACTCTCTACTTTGTTTTTTATCTCTTTTCCTTCTAATTGGTCAGCTTTGATGGCTTCAAGTTCTTTGTTGAAGCTCTGTTTTAGGTCTTGTATGAATTTCTTTACTTCCTTAATTTGCTGTTCAGTGTTTGTTCTCAAATCACTTAGTTGATTGGTTATGGTTTCTTTGGACTCCCATTCCTTCTGTTGGGTTCCATTCAGCATTCCCTTTGTGGTCTCCCTGACTTCCTTCAGCTCTTTGTTAATGGATTCCATGAATGCCTTTAGTGATCTTTGTGTGTTCTCTACCTGGTCTTTCAATTCCTGAATTACTCTTTGATTAGCTTCCTCCCGTTTGTGGGATTCCTGCAGTTCTCTTTCCTCCCGTTCGTGAGATTTCTGCAGTTCTCTTTGAGTGTTCTCAGCCTGCTCATGCCATTCCTCCCTTTCTCTTTGAGTATTCTCAAGTTGTTCACGCAAATCCTGTATCAGGTTTTGAGTAGCTTCCTCACACTTATGATATTCCTGTATAAACTTTTGGGATGCCTCCTCTCTCTCCCTATCACGCTCATACAGAGTCCTTTGTAAGTTGT
Source organism: Dipodomys spectabilis (assembly GCF_019054845.1). Classification (NCBI taxonomy): domain Eukaryota; kingdom Metazoa; phylum Chordata; class Mammalia; order Rodentia; family Heteromyidae; genus Dipodomys; species Dipodomys spectabilis. The sequence goes on along the minus strand of NW_024870919.1, from coordinate 5,236,770 downwards.
CAAACTTCTCATTTATCATGTTTGTCACCAGTGTTTGTAGAGCTATTTGGGAACTCTCCTCTGGATTGTTCTTTATCTGATCTGACCCCTGATTATCAAGATTGGGAATTAAGATACCCGGATTTGCCATTTTTCTTGTGTTTTTCCAGCTTACTCTGCCCATTTGAGATGAAAATAGCACCAGTTTTGTGCTAGAACACTATCTTAAGGCAACCATCAACCAACGTTTGCATTTATACAGTCAATAGTCTACAGATACAATCTAGTTCAACAGATACATCTATTCAACATCAAAAAACTATATGTTAATGGGCTTCAAACCGCAGAGAAGAATTTGGAAAACCAGAAATTTTTAGGGTTAGGGAGAGATGTGGGTAAAAATTAGGAATAGATTGGTGTGGGGAGGCACAGGGAGAGTTAACTATGTCCTAATCTCAATGCAGGAAATAGGTTGGGTAGGATGCAAGTAGAGAGGGAGAGAAAAAGAAGAAAGGGAAAGGGAAATGAAAAGAGACCAGAAAAAAAAGTTAGAAACGTAAAAATTAATATAGTTATGGAGATTGAAAGACAATCTATTTAGAGAGGAATGTGAATATAATGAGAAAACAGGAGGGAGATAGAGGAGATGTGAAAAACTTAAAAAATGCTTAAAATATTATATAGGTATAAAGAGGTAGTACTGCTATTAAGGAATTTAAGTCTCAGAGGTTTTGGATTGAGTAATAAATTTGTGGATTAAGTGTGTACACAATGGGGGATAGGGTCTACTAGTTAACTATGGGTTTATCTGAGGATGTGCAGGACAAGAGTTAAGTCACATACAGAAGAACAAAAGAAAGGAAAAGGTGAAAAGGATAAGAAAGGGTGAAAAAAAAGATCAGAATTTCAGTAGAGCTAGACAAAAAACGAAAAGATAATTAAGAAAGAAAGAAAAAGAGAGAGAAGACAAGAAAAGAAAGGAAAACGTACATTCACGTATTCCTAAAATAAAAATTATAAGAGGGAAAAAAAAGTTACTGGAAAACAATTATTTTTTCAAAAAAGGCAAAAATTAAAGATTAATAAAAGTTTTAGAAAAGAAAAAAAAATTTTATATATATAAGGTACCAAAAAAAAAAAAAAAAAAAAAGAAAAGAAAAGAAGAAAAAACAGTTCTTTGATTTTTTTTTTTGATTTTTTTGGGAGGGGTGGGAAGAATCCTCTATCTCCCTTTTGTCTGTAACCAGCCTCTTGTTGGAGTCTCTGGTCAGCTTGAGGTCCTGTGGCTTGATTGGTTTCTTAAGTCAGTTTGTTCGAACAGGTAGAAAAATGCTTTGCTTTACCCAAGATTTTGAGATCCCCCTCCCAGGTTAGTTTAATGGGAGGGTGATCTGCTTTGAGAATCACAAAAGAGGGGTGATGAGGCTAGGTTCTGGTAGAGTTGAGGCCTTTCAACAAACAGTAGCTTTTCCCTGGGGCTATTTTGTGAAAAAAAACTCACAGCACCCAGCCTGGAGCCATTCTCAGGGTTTCTGTTTTTCAATTGATTGTGGTGGCTGCTAGAGGGAGGGGCAGCCTCTGGCTCTGGTTATCCAGTGAGGAGAGCCACTCCAATGGCTGGCGCCTGAGCTGAGTGACTTTTCCCTGGATGGAGCTGAGTCTGTGAGGTCACTTCGCCGTTAAGTTCTTGTGACCTGCTAAACGACTCGTTTTATTCCAAGGCCTGAGCTGGGGCTAGCCGCTCCTCCGAGTTTTGTCGGTATCCAAGATGGAGATCACCGGTGCTGGGGGGGGGAGGGGTGGCCTTCCCTGCTCTGCTCCCTGAGAAGGAGTGAGGACGTCGGGCTTCTACTCACGCCGAGACTTGGATCCTGGGTCGTCTCTGGTCTGCAAACTGCAGGATGAAGATGTCCGTTCCTTGTCGGTTCTTGCTGGTGTTGAGTAGAATCCTCTCGCCCGCTGCGTCTGGCTCCTTCGTCCCGGACTCTCTGTGTGAGCTCTCAGGTATGGCCGCGACTGTGGTCGTCGCTGCGACCCTGCCGCCGCCGCGGCGGCTGCTGGCAGGCGCTCAGATGTGTCTCCTTGTCTTGGCTTCCCCTCTCTTGTCTAACTCTCTGTCCTGTGATGGCACACTTGGTGTGATTCTCTGGCTTAGGACTGTTCACTGGAACTCTAAAACAGCTTTCTATGCGAGAGCTTGTTCAGATTCCAGCTTCTCCTCCGCCATCTTCCCGGAACTCCCTCCAGTATTGCCATTTTCATGATGTTAATCCTCCCAATCCAGGAGAATGGGAAGTTTCCCACTTCCATAGCTTTGCTTTAATTTTCTTTTTTCAGGTTTTTAAAGTTCCCATCATAGAAGTCCTTCACCTCTTAAGTAAACTCCTAGGTATTTTATTTTTGGGCGGCTATTAAAAAGGGGTTGCTTTCCTAATTTCAGCTGCACTCTTATCGTTATTTGAATACAGGAAAGCCATTATTTTCTGAGGGCTAATTTTATACTCTGCTTGTTTGCCAAAGTTTCTGATCAGCTCATGTAACTTGGGAATGGAGTCCATGGGTTTCATTAAATACAAGACCATGTCATCTTCAAAGACAGAGTGTTTTACTTCATCTTTTGCTACTTGGATCCCTTTAAGATTGCATCTTATCTTATTGCCCCAGCTAGCATTCTAATACTAAGTTGAAAAGGAGTGGAGAGAGCAGATATCCTTATCTTATTCCTGAATTTATAAGAAATGGATTTAACTTCTCACCATTAAGTATAAGGCTGGCTGTAGGTTTGTCAATACTTAGCAGAAAGAACAGCACTAGAGCAATATTAGTTCCAAATTTCAAACGCTACTAAAAAGCCATAGTAATAAAAACAGCTTGGTTCTGGCACAAGAACAGAACTGAGGACCAATGGAGTAGGACTGAAGACTCAGAAATGAATCCCTGACCGATAGCCACCCAATCTTTGACTAGGGAGCTAAAAAAAGAGAGTGGAAAAAAGACAGCCTTTTGAGTAAATGGTGTGGGCAAAATTGGTTAAACACCTGTTAATCTAAAGCTGCATCGGTATATATCACCCTGCACAAGAATCAACTCCAAATGGATCAAAGACCTCAAAATAAAAGAGGACACTATGAAAACAGTACATGAAGGAATAGGATAAACTCTAGGGCTTTTTAGCACATAACGAAATTTTCTTAATAGAGAGGCAGAAACAAAGAGTAAAGAAAAATAAGTTAAGAAATTCATTCCTTAATTCATCTCTTTATGAAACAAGTAATTTACTATTACAGGATGAGATGGAATTATAAATTCCAAGTGCTGATACAGTCTGTATGTAATAAACATATTACAATAATCAAAAAAAGAAATCAAAGAAAGGTTGGACAAATGGGATTGCATGAAACATGAGAGCTTCTGCAAGACAAAGGTCATAGCTAGCAATATCAATAGAAAGCACACGTTCTGGGAGAAGATCTTCAAGAGTTATAAAACGTACAAGGTCTTATATCTAAAATGTACTTAGGACTCAAAAAATTAAATCCCCCAACAGCAAATCCTCAGAGAAACAACTTCTCGATAATTAAGTGGGCTAAAAACTTAAAGAGTGACTTCTCTGAAGAGGAAATAAAAAAGGCCATTAGATACATGAAGAAATGCTCAACTATTCAAACTACAAAAGAAATGCAAATCAAGAGAACATTGCGATTGTACCTTACTCTAGTTAGAATGGCTATAATCAAGAAATTTATTTTTTTTCTTTTTTTGTGGTGCTGAGGAATCCAACCCAGGGCCTCATGCATACAAGCCAAAACACTCTACTCCTGAGCCAACTTCCCGCCCCCTAATCAAGAAATTTAACAACAATCTGTTGGAGGGGATGTGGCTAAAACGGAACCCTAGTTCATTGATGGTGGGAGTGTAAAGTTGTTTAACCACTTTGTAAAGCAGTATGGAAATTCTTCAAAAGAATCCATGTAAAGTTCCCCTATGTCCCAGCAATCCCCCTTTGGGGCATTTAGGTATTTACCCAAATGGTCACAAAGTCATACCAAAGTTGCCTGTGCAACCAGGTTTATGGAACCAAACTCGATGCTCCTCAGTTCATGAATCGATCAAGAAAATGTGATACACACAAACACACACACACACACACACACACACACACACACACACACACACACACAATGGAATTCTATGCCTCCATTAGAAAGAATGAGATTGTCACATTTGTTAGGAAATGTAAAGACTTGGTAAATATTATATTAAGTGAAGTAAGCCAGGCCCAAAGAAACATACGTCCCATGGTTTCCCTTGTTTGCAAGGACTAGTACATGTCTAGGACAAGCAGAGAAGATCAAAGGCTATGGACATATAAACATGTAAGATGACATTAAGTGAAAGGTATCCCAAGTCAGACACACAAGTGATTTTTTCTTTCTTGTTTTTAATATACTTATAATGCGCTATGTGATTCTTTTGTAAGTTCATTCCCCCATGGTATAATCCCTGTTTTCATTGTATTTGATTCCAGTATTCAGCATTTTTATATACATTTTTGTAATTTGGGGAGTGGAAAGTTATAGCAGAATGCTGAAATGGGGATGCAGGTTGACCCATTGTGATTATGAGATGTACAGGACACTGTGTCGAAAATGAATTTACAATGTCGGATAATGGTTAAGGAGGGAGGAGTTTGAGAGTTGTGGAAGGAAAGGGTAGTAGGGGAAAAACAAAGGAGGAGGTAACAATGCTCAATAGGAAATGTACTCATTACCCTACTCATGTAACTGTAAACCCTCTGTATAGTATTTTTACAATAAAAATATAAAATTCTCTTCCTGGTATAGATTTCCTCGGCATTGCATTTTTTTCCTTTTCTGGCTGTGCTTAGGTCCATCTGCCTAATGGATCAGTAATCTTCAAGGCTTCTTGGTCCTGAAGTGGGACTTGGATTATCCAATGATGTTTGGAACTGGACCAAGGACAGGACCAAACCACTTCCAGGGCATTGTTTCTTCATTCCCCCCGCCCCCATGCAACTAGGATTGCAAGCAGAATTTCTCTTAATTCGGCTCCAGAAAACAATCACTGAACCAAAAGGCAAGGTCACCAAACACCTCCCCTCCTCCCCCCATTCCCTCCTTTCTTCCTCCTTGGTAAAGTACAAAATAATTTTGCAGGTTTTGGCAAACACACAAATTGCCAACTATCTCCCCTTTTAAACTAGGTTTAAAGTCACTAAGACATTTAAACTGATAATGCCACACTCATTATTCTGGACAACAACTTCAGGTTGTTTGATGCTTTAATTTGTTGTTGGTGGTGGTGGTGGTAGGAGGGCCTCAACTCTGGGTCTGGTTGCTGTACCTGATGAGCTTTTCAGCTAAAGGCTAGTGCACTACCACTTGAGCCACAGAGCCATTTCCACATTTTTCTGCTTATGTGGTGCTGAGGAATTGAACCCAGGACCTCATGCATTCAGGACAAGCACTCTACCACTGAGTCTCCTTCCCAGACTTAATGCTTCAATTCTTTAAATTGTATTTTTGTCAGTCCTATAGTTTAATCTCAGGGTGTTAACATATTCCTGAGTTCTTCAGCTCAAGTGGAACCCTCTACCACTTGAGTCACACAGTGCCAATTTCTGTTTTCAGATAAGCGTCTTTCAGATATTCCTGCAAGGGTTTGCCTTGATCCGTGAATTTTTAAATTATATTTCTTCTATGTATTTATTGGAATATTGCAGTTTATCTGAAATTTAAAGTTTTCTGTAAAACTTTGTCTTCAAGTATTCCAATAGTATTAAATATTACATTTACATGATGAAAATCTTATTGTTTGTAGAAAAATCCCATTAAAGTCCAAATGGGAAATATGCTCATTTCAGCAGCCTTGAGTCTCCTTCGTATTCATTTATTTATTTACCTATTTATTTGTGAAAATAGCATACAGAGGGGTAACAATTACATGGGCAAGATAATGAGTACATTACTCATCAAGCATTGTTGCCTCCTCCTTTGTTTCCCCTTCCCATCTGTTCTCATCTGCCCCCCACGTTGCTTTCCAGACAACCCTTTGCCCGTCCCCCACCCTCGCCTGCCAAGTTGTAAAGTTCGTTTTTCTTTTATTTTTTATTTGTTTATTTTTTTATAGTGAGAATACCAACAGACGAGTTACAATTACATGGGTAAGATAACGAGTACATTTCAAGCATTGTTGCCGCCTCTTTGTTTCCCCTTCCCATCCCTTTCCATACTACCCCCCTCCCCCATCCGATCCTCCCCCCACCCACCATAAAAGCTGTAAAGTTCGTTTTTCGTCCTAACGACTTGTATATCTCATTGTTGCAATGGGTCCACCTGTATCCCGAGTTAAAAAATTAGTTTTTTCCCTTCCCCTCCACAAATTATACCAACATCAAATACCATGAAAGCAGGGGCTTTACTCTGGGGGAGGGACATACAAAGCAATATAGAAATCATCTTATAAATATGTTAGAAACAATCGCAAGAAAAAAAACAACAACATTGAATGCTTATCTTGTGCTTCATTTCACTCAACATCAACTTGTCTGACCTTTTCTCCTTATCTCAGACATATACTGGTTATTGCAAACAAAGGAAACCATGGGAACTATGTTTCTTTGGGAGGGGTTTATTCCCTTAATACATATTTTTCCATGTCTTTCCATTTCCTAACAAATGGGGCAATGTCATTCTTTCAGACAGAAGCATAGAATTCCATTGTGTGTGTGTGTATATATATATATATATATATATATATATATATATATATATATATATATATATACCACATTTTATTGATCCATGCATCTACTGAGGGGCATCTGGGTGGGTTCCATATGTTAGCTATGGTAAATAACGGTTCAATAAACATAATTGTGCTGGTAGCTTTAATATGGTCTTGTTTGTGACCATTTGGGTAAATGTCCAAAAGTCGGATTGCTGGGTCATAGGGGAGCTCTATGTGGAATCTTTTGAGGAACCTCCATACTGCTTTCCAAAGTGGTTGAACAAGTTTACATGCCCACAAACAATGCAATAAATTTCCCTTATGCCCTCATCCACTCTAGCATCTGTTTTTATTAGAGTTCTTCCTTATAGCCATTCTAACTGGGGTGAGGTGGTATCTTAATGTTGTTTTGATTTGCATTTCTGTTATGGCTAGAGAGGTTGAGCATTTCTTCATGTGTATACTGGCCATCCTTCTTTCATCATCAGAGGAGTTTCTCTTTAAGTCTTTAGCCCACTTATTTATTGGGCAGTTGTTTCTTTGAGGATTTGTTATTGGAGGATTTAATTTTTTGAGTTCCAAGTATATTTTAGATATGAGACCTTTCTCTGTTGTATGGTAGTGAAGAGCTTCTCCCAATCAATGGGCTTTCTATTGATCTTGCTAGCTATGTCCTTTGCCATGCAGAAGCTCTGCAATTTCATGCAATCCCATTTATCCAACGTTTCTTTGATTTGTTGTAATTCTGGGTCTCTATTAAGAAAATTTCAGCCTGTGCAAAGGAGACCTATTGTTTCTCCTATTCCGTTCTTTAATGTTTTCAGATTGTCTGTTTGACTCCGAGGTCTTTGACCCATTTGGAGTTCATTCTAGTGCAGAATGATATATAAAGATCTAACTTTAGTTTTCTACAAGTAGTTAACCAATTTTTCCAACAGCATTTACTGAAGAGATTGTGTCTCTTCTATTCTAATTTTCTTAGCTCTCTTATTGAACATTAGATGTCTATAGGTCTACAGGTTCATTTCTGGGTTTTCATGTCTAGTCCATTGGTCCTATGGGCTGTTCATGGGGCAGTACCAAGCTGTTTTAATTACTATGGCTTTGTAGAAGAGTTTGAAATTTGGTATTGATATTCCTCCAACACTGTTGTTTCCGTTAAATATCGTTTTTGCTATTCGGGGTATTTTACTTTTCCATATGAATTTTTGGATTACGTCTTCTTTTTACTAAAAGAATAAGGCTGGAATATTGATAGGTATCATATTGAAATTGTAGATAGCCTTGGGAAGTATTGCAATTTTCACGATGTTGATCTTTCCAATCCAGGAGCATGGGAGTTTTTGCCACTTTCTAAGTTCGGTTTTAATTTCCTTTTTCAGGTTTTTAAAGTTTTCATCATTGAGGTCCTTTTTTCTTTGTTAAGTCCTAGGTATTTTATTTTTTGCGGGGCTATTACGAATGGAGTTGCTTTCCTGATTTCAGTCATACTTTTCTCATTGTTGGCATTCAGAAAAGCCATTGTTTTTTGAGGGTTAATTTTATACCCTGCTACTTTGTCAAAGTTTTGAATCAGCTTGAATAATTTGGGAGTGGAGTTCGTGGGATTCTTTAAATCCAAGTTCATGTCATCTGCAAAGAGGTAGAGCTTCTTCTTTCCTTATTTGGATTCCCGTTGATATTTGAATCTTATCTTATTGCTGTAGCTAGGCATTCTAATCCTAGTTTGAAGGGAAGTGGAGCGAGTGGACATCTTTATCTCATTCCTAAGTTAAGAGGAAATACCTTTATTTTTTCACCATTAAGTAAAATGCTGGAAGTACGTTTGTCATATGCATCCTTTATTGTATTGAGGAATGTTCCCTGAATTCCTAATTTTTCCAGAACCTTCATCATATAGGCGTATTCGATCTTGTCAAATCCTTTTTCTGCATCTATTGAGGTAACCATGTGGTTCTTATCTTTGCTCTTGTTGATGTGATTTATTGTATTAATTGGTTTGGGTATATTGCAGCAGCTTTACATCCCTGAAATTAATCCTGTTTGAACATGATGTATGATTTTTTTGATGAATTGTGAAAGTCGATTGACCAAAATTTTGTTGAGAAGTTTTGCATCAAACTTCATCAAAGAAATGGATCTATAGCTCACTTTCTTTGATGAGTCCCTGTCTAGTTGGGGGATGAGGTTTATGATGGCTTCATAGAATGAGTTCGGTAGTGAACTTTCTCTTTCAATTTCATTGAATACTTGAAGGAGTATTGATGTGAGGTCTGCTTTGAGGGCCTTGTAGATTTCCGCTGTAAAACTATCTGGTCCTGGGCTTTTCTTAGATGGGAGGTCTCTTATTGCTATTTCTATTTCATTGCTTAATATGGGCCAGTTAAGATGGTTTAACTCATCTTGGTTTAGTTTTGGCATGTCTATATTTACTAGGAAACAGTACATTTCTAATAAGTTCTCAAACTTATTAGCCTAAAGGTTTGAGAAGTATTCTTTATAATATACTGAATCTTGGTTGCTTCTCTGGTGAAGTTTCCATTCTCTTCTCTGAATTTATTCATTTGAGTGTGCTTTCTTGTTCTTCTAATAAGATTTGTTAAGGGTCTGTCAATTTGTTAATTTTTCAAAGAACCAACTCTGTTTTGTTGATTCGTTCTATGCTTTTTGAATTCTACTTCATTTAATTTTGATTTAATTTTAATTATTTCTTTCCATGTACTGGATTGGGGTTTATCTTGCTGCTCTTTTTCAAGGAGGCTCTGATGTCTCACTAAATTGTTGGTTTCAGATCACGGAGCTGGTATTGTGAGTGGTTATTTTTGTCGAATATTATAAATATTTGAATTTCGTTTATGATCTCCTCCATGACCTACTGGTGATTCAACAGTGTGTTATTCAGCCTCCATGTGTTACAGGACTTTCATTGGTGGCTTTTGGTGTTGGGTTCTAATTTTATCCCCTTGTGGTCTGAGAGAATGCAAGGTATAACTTCAATGTTTTTGGATTTGGACAAGTTTGCTTTGTGACCTAAATGTTGTCTATTTTGGAAAAAGTTCCCTGTGCTGCTGAGAAAAACGTGTATTCTGATGCTGCTGGGTGAAATATTCGGTAGATGTCTATTAAATCTAGGTGATCTATATCTGTGGTGATTTTATATCTGTGGTTTCTCTGTTGATTTTTTGCCAAGTTGATATAACTAGTGGGGAGAGTGTGTGTCCCAACAATTAATATCTTTGGATCTATAGGAGATGTGAGAAAAAGTACAGTTTCTTGGATAAATTTGGGTGCTCTTTGAGGAATAGATATTTAGAATTGTAATATCCTCCTGAAGGAGAGATCCCTTCATAAGTATATAGTGACTTTCTTTATCTCTTCTCACCAATTTTAATTTGAAATCTATTTTATCTGATATTAGGATTGCGACTCCTTCCTGTTTATGAGGCCGTTTGCCTGTTAGATTTTGTTCCAGCCTTTCACTTTAAACATGTGTTTGTTTTTATGAGCAAGTTATGCAACAGACAGAAGGATTATTTTTTAATGCAACTAGACAGTCTATGTTGCTTAATTGTATTGTTAAGTTTGTTAATGTTGGGAGATAGTACTGAGAGACATTTGTTAGTTTTTGACATTTTATGCACCTTCTTGGGGGCTGCGCAAACTGGGTTCTTCCTATTGTTCTTGGATTCTCAATTTGGGTGCAGTTTCTTACCCTTTATTGTGGTCCTGTTGGTTTTTTCTGTGTAGGACATTTTTAAGTAACTTTTTTAGGGCTGGTTTGGTAGAGATATATTGTTTCACTTTTTCTTTGGTATGGAAAATTTTTATTTGCACTTCAGGCATGAAGGAGAGTATAGCTGGGTACAGTATTCTTGGATGATAGTTTTTTGTCTTTAAGACATGGCCTACATCATTCCAGGCTCTTCTTGCTTTAATTGTCTCTGCTGAGAAATCTGAGGTGATTCTAATGGGTTTCCCTTATAGGTGATTGATCTTTTCTCCTTGACAATTTTAAGGATCTTTTCCTTGGTCTGAATTGATCCTGTGGATATTATAATGTGGAGATGTGATGTCTTGTTCTGGCCTGATCTATTTGGGGTTCTAAAAGCTTCTTGTATCTGAATAGGCCTATCTTTTTGCATGTTTGGGAAATTTTCTGCTAGGGTCCTGTGAAACATTTCCTAGACCTTCTGTTTCTAGGTGCTCCTCTACATCTATTTTCCTCATTAGGGTTTCTGATGGTGTCTCCCAAATGTTGAATAGATCTATCATATTTCTTGTATGTTCTTCCTCTATAATATATAGACTGTCTTCAATCCCCGAGTTTCAGTCTTCTGCATGGTCTAACCTACTGTCAAGAATTTCTACTTTTTTTAAATTTCTTTTCCTTCTAATTGGTTGGCTTTGATGGCTTCAAATTCTTTGTTGGAGCTTTGTTTTAGATTTTGTATGAATTGGTTTACTTCCTTAATTTTGTGTTCAGTGCTTATTCTCAAATCATTTAGTTGATTGGTTATGGTTTCCTTGGACTCTCATTCCATTCAACATTCCCTTACGGTCTCCCTGTCTTCTTTCAGCTGTCTTTTAATGGATTCCACGAATGCCTATCTTTGGTATGAAAGTAACACCAGTTTTGTGCTAGAACACTATTTTAAGGCAAGCATCAATCAAATCCTTTAGTTGCACAATCAAAAGTCGACAGATACAATCTATTTCAACAGATACAATCTATTCAATGTAAAACAACAATGTATTAATGGGCTAAGAACAGCAAAGTAGAATTTGGCAAATGAGAAATTATTAGTTTTAAGGAGAAAAGTAGGGAAAAATAGGACTATAGCGCTGTGGAAAGGTAAAAGGAGAGTGAAATTTACCAAGTCCTAATCTCAAATAGGAAAATGGATTGGACAAAACAATAGGAGAAAGAGAAGAGAAAATAAAAGAGGCAAGAAAAAATGGAAAAACAAAAATTTAAATTTAAAAAGTGAAACACAAAAATGATGCAAGTTTAAAGAAGAAATATTGAGACAAGAATGGGAATAGGATGAGAGGAGGGGAGCAATAGAAAGGAGATATGAAGAACTAAAAATGCTTATAATAAAAATAAAAAATAATTATAATATTATATAGGTCTTATGAGATAATACCGTTATTAAGGAATTTAAGCCGAAGAGTTTTTGAAATAAGTAATAAATTTATGGATTATGTGTGTAAACAATTTGGAATAAGGTCTAATAATCAAAGAAGGGTATATCTGAGGATGAGCAGAACAGCAATTAAGTCACCCAAAAAAGAATGAAGAGAAGAAATAGTGAAAAGAATGAGAAAGGAAGAAAGGAAAGGTTCAAAAGTTCAGTAGAGGTAAAATAAAAATACAAAAGTGCACACACTGTAAGGTCCGCTCCTTGATGGCGAGCAGACTCCACCCTCCTCGCAGCAAAGTTTCCACCCAGACCCTGCATTACATAGGCAACTGGGATACCTGGAAGATGTCATATCTGCATCCGCTGAGGTCACATCTGAATTTGATGTGGCCACACCTTTCTCCGCCCATACCCTAGATAAGGCCGAGCCCAGGCCCAGTCGCTCTCTCTGTTCTTTGCTAGCTTTCTTTCTGCCTTTTTCTAGCTCTCTCTGCTCTCTCTCTGTTCTTTTCTTGTTCTCTCTGCTCTTTTCTAGCTTTTCTCTCTCTTTCCTCTCTCTCTTTCATCTCTCTCACTTTCCTCTCTCTTTTGCCAGCCACGTGGAGTGCCAACCTTGCCTGGTCCCAGCAGGTCTACTGAATAAACCTACCCCTTACCTGAATACCGCGTGCGTGCTGCAGTTCTTACTCGGCTACCTCTTTTAAAAACCTAACATAAATGGTGCTGTGACTTGGATAAAGGGCTTAAAGTCAGGATAGCTGGGATTTCTCCCTGTTTTTTTCCCTCTTTTTTCTTTTTCTGTTCTTCCCTTTTTGCTGTGAGGAATACCCACAGTTCTGACGGCTTTTTGCGAACCAGTCTGTCTGCGGTGGAATCAGTGCATCGATACCATTGCTGCCTTCACATCCATGTCCACACCACTTCTTTACTCTGGTGAGTGAAACTACTCTCTACGGCTCTCTGTTGCTCAGTTTCTGTCCAGACGTGGCGCCACGCCAGACAGCTCCTAAGGCCTTTAGCTGAAAGGCTGGTCACCTCTGAAGCCGAGGATGCTTGGTTTTGTGGGCTTGGCCATTTCTCTCTAAAGGGCTCTAGGGGAAGTCGGAACGCCGCTTCTGCCTGGTCAGCTCTCCTTCACTCACCGGACTGACTCTCCTACTCATTAATGGGGTGCTATGAATCACACCTGAATGGTGAAGCCCCTGTGAAATGCCTCCTGCGCTCCCTGGAAAGCCAGAGAGCCTAATTTTATGCCAGTCTCAGATGTGCACAGTTTTTGCTACTGCAATGGCAAAAGGTCAGAAAGCTATTTAATTTCAGTCTCTCTTTGCTCTCTGCCAGTCATGTCCAACTTTCCTTATCTCTCCCTTTCTCTTTTCTACATTTTGGCTTGTGCCTTGAAGAGTGCGACGCAGGCTGGATCCCAGGGACCCCCGTCTAGGTTCCCTCTTAAAGGCTAGCCAATATAGGCTTGAATTACAGGCTGTCTTTGCTCTCTCTGCCATTCATGTCCAACTTTCTACCCTTTTTTCTATAACTTTTTGGCCTGTGCTTTGAAGAGTGTGATGCAGGCTGGTTCCCAGGGACCCCTCTTGGTTCCATCTCAAAGGCTAGCCAATGTAGGCTTGGTCTATTTGTTCAGGGTTTCTTTGCATTCTTTCAGAAATTCGCCATCTTGAATTCACCATCTTGGCCACGTGGTGGGTTAAGGTCTTGGCCCCATCTTACCCTTAACCTTCCACTAAGCTTACTACTCCATCCATTTATTCTAAGGTGCCTTGCTAACAAGTTGTTCTTTTCACAGGCCCTGGTAACTGAGGCCCAACCATCTGATGTGCTTTGTTTGCAAAGATATGTAAACGTTGTCAAAATTTTAGGTTTTGTGTTTTGCCTTTTTTTTTTGTGTTGTGTATTCTACTACTGACTACGTGGTTCTAAAATACTGGGAATATCTGTGCTAAAATTCTCATAACATCTAATGAGTTTTGTTATTGCAGAATATTTGTTGGTCAATGCTTGATAAGAACCAAGTAAGCTCTATTTATTCTACTTGATCTCCTTGTTGCTTTACTTGGAAATAATAAGGGGCTTCTGAGGCAAAAATTGCAGCTCAAAGCCAGCACGGGCTGAAAAATCCCTAAGACTCCATCTCCCAGCTAAACTCTGGAAGTGCTATTGTAACTTAAAGTGGTAGAGCACTAACCTTGAGCAGAAGTGCTCAGGGACAGTGCCCCGGCCTTGAGTTCAAACCTCCTTGAATACCAACTGGGACAAGTCATCCCAGCAACTAGCACCTAGACTCAGCCAGTCTTGGGAACAAGGGAACATGGAGAGGAGTGAGAGGAGATGATGTCACAGCAACTACTTTGTGCCTGCCCTTTCAAAATTAACCAGAGCCAGGAGGTCAATAGAAGTAAGAAGCCTAACTGAACAGGAATTTATATTGTTGCCTTTGTCACCTGACTTCTCTAACTAGTCTCCAGATGTCAGAAGTAGCTAGGGACATTTCTACCAACATTTTCAGACCCAAGTCCTTCCTCTTGCCATTTATTTGCTCTCTAGTATTTTTTTTTCCAGCCCCTCAATGCTCATGAGACTTCTCCTGACTTCATCTAAGGATTCAACGACACCAAGGGACAGCAGCTGCCCACTGCCTTCTCTGAGAGGGGACCAAATTCCTGCCTTTTACCTCTATTGTCGACGCCCCTTGTCAGCAGGAAGTAGCCAGAGAGAATACGCGCCCTATTTCATGATTATTAAAAAGCTGGAATGTAAGGTCCGCTCCTGGATGGTGAGCAGACTCCACCCTCCTCGCAGCAAAGTCTCCACCCAGTACCTGCGTTACCTAGGCAACTGGGACACCTGGAAGAGGTCACATCTGCATCCGCTGAGGTCACATCTGAATTTGATGCGGCCGCACCTTTCTCCACCCATACCCTAGAAAGGCCTAGCACAGGCCCAGATGCTCTCTCTGTTCTTTGCTAGCTTTCTCTCTGCCTTTTTCTAGCTCTCTCTGCTCTCTCTCTCTCTGTTCTTTTCTTTCTTTCTCTGTTCTCTGCTCTTTTCTAGCTCTTTTCTCTCTCTTTCCTCTCTCTCTTTCCTCTTTCTTTTGCCAGCCAAATGGACTGCCAACCTTGCCTGGTCCCCGCAGGTCTACCTAATAAACCTACCCCTTACCTGAATACCACATGAGTGCTGCTGTTCTTACTCAGCTACCTCTTTTTAAAAACCTAACACACACATATACACCTAAAATAAAAATTATAAGAGGAATAAAAAGATTAATAGAAAACATTTTTTTTAAATTACAAGTTAATAAAAAGGTACAAAGAAAGGGTTCTTTGGGGGGGGGGATTGAATGGGAAGATCCTGTATCTCCCTTGTGTCCGTAACTAGTCTCTTGGTGGAGTCTCTGGTCTGCTTGTGGTGTTTGGTTTTCCTGTTGCTTGATTGGTTTCTTAAGTTAGTTTGTTTGGCAGGCAGAAAAATGGTCTGCTTTACCCAGAATTTTGAGATCCTCCTCCCAGGCTAGTTCAGTGGGAAGGAGATCTGCTTTGTTTCTCACAAAAGAGGGAGTTGACTATTTCCTCTTGTTTGGAGATGATGTGATGAGGCTAGGTTCTGGGTATAGTTGAGGCCTTTTAGCAAACAGTAGCTTTTCCCTGAGGGGCTAGCTGGTGAGACACTCACAGAGCCCAGCATGGAGCATTCTCAGGGTTTATGTTAACTGAGTTTCAATTGATTGTCTAGGCTGCTATAGGGAGGGGCAGCCTCTGGCTCTGTTTACCCAGTGAAGAAAGACATTCCTCTGGGGGCAGAGTTTTCACTGCCTGGGTTGGGTGACTTTCTCCTGGGTGGAGCTGAGCATGGCAGGTCAGGTCAGGTTCCTGTGACCTGCCATATGACTCTTTCGTTTTCCTCCAAGGCCTGGGTTGAAGATGTATTCTCAGCCAGGCCTTTGCCAGTATGAAAGATGGAAATCTCAGGGAGTGGCACAGTGGGGAGGGGGAGGGGAAAGGGTGAGCTTGCCTCCTCTGCTTCCTGAGAAGGTGTTATTATGTAAGGGTTCTACTCATGCCAGTGTCTTGGTTTCTGGGTCGTCTCTGGTCTGTGATCTGAAGCATGAAGATACCTGCTCCTTGTCAGCTCTTGCTGGTGTTGGGTAGAAACTGATCATTCGCTGTGTCTGGCACATTTGTCCAGTACTCTCTGTGTTGTAGGTATGGCAGCAATGGCCACTGCTACCGCCACTGCCACCACAGCTACAGCTACCGGCAAGTGCTCAGATCTGTTTCCTTGCCTGGATTTTCCCTTTCTGGCAAAACTCTCTGTACTGGGCAGGCACAATTGATGTAACTCTCCCGCCTAGTACTGTTCACTGGAACACTAAAACTGCTTTCTAGGTGAGAGCTTGTTTAGCCTCCAGGTTCTCCTCTGCCATCTTCCTGGAACTACTCCTCTTTTTTTTCTCTCCAGTATATTTTCTTGTTTTGGAACAAGTCTCATGAACTGTCCAGCCATTCAAAAGGAAGCTTATTCCATTAATTTAATAGAAAAGGAATGCAGCCTGCCTGCATCTCAAGGCAACTTTGAGTATAATGTTAATCTGATAATTCACATCATTGAATTTTCAAAGTCGTATTGATAATTTTTAAAACTATTCATTAAAGAGGTTCCAAATAGCAAGAATAGAAAACAATGTTTTGCTTTCTAAGAATGTTTTAAAAGGTAGTAATTCAATAAAACACATTCTATTCTTCCAAGATTCCATGGTGAAGAATTTCTCTTTTATCATAGCCCTTACCACTGACCCCTGCACTTCAAACTTGTAGCTTTATTCAGTTTTCTTGTTCCCGCTTTCATTTTGGTACTAGCACGAATAATCTTCTTGTAGTATTTGACAATGAAATTCCATTTGTTGTTATAGAGCTCAATACATATTGTCGAAGGCAGACCCATGGGCATATCATAGAGCATAAACTATTGAATATCATTAACGTGATCCTATGTAACTATTGCATCAATTAATATAAATACCACATAAATGTGCATCTTCATATAATTTTTAAAATGCAATGTAGTTACATATTATATGTCATAAAATAATTCAGACCACTTGTAGAAGAAACTAACCTCAACCTTTTGCATCGTTCCCAATACTATTTGTAAAATTTTCTTTTCTCATTAACTTTCACTGCAGGGCCTTCTTTCCGTAGCAATAAGTTATAAGTCATGTCCTTGGATTTTAGTCAACTTTGAGTAAGCTGTTTTCTTTCCACCACAAGTTAGTCCCTCGCGTTAAATACCTGAGGAATAACTTGTCTCAATATGCCTGCAAGAGGAGTATCCAAGTCAACTTTCTGTACCCACTCTTCCCTTGCTTTGTTTGTGAATGGGGTGTCAGAGACAGGGGAGACAGGGATGTCAGGGTTCAGGTGACTGGAATAATGGTGTTATGAATTATGGGTAGAAGAAAAGAGTAGTAGAGACTAGGATACCAGTTAAAGGTTAACTGTGACTGTAATTGCTGAGTCCCAGTGTCAGGAAATTGGTTAGCTTCAACAGCTTTGCAAGGGTTGGGGTAGCTAACACAGGTATCCAGAACTGTTTATCAGGGACAAGGAAGCATAAACAAAGTGAAAGAGTAAAAGTTGTGAGGGATTCTGGGACACAATCAGGGTAACAAGGTCATGGGTGTGCAAAATGGATAGCCAGTACTATGGTAGAAGCATTTGGCATGGTGGCCTGATGTGATGCAGAGCTCTGGGTTTGCCTGTCCAGTTTTGGCTGTTGTTCAGGCACGTGCCCTCTATAAATGTCTACTCCAAGTAGATTGCATTCTTTGACACCAGCTATAGGATCTTTTCCCTAAGCATCCTGAGAGACCACACTCCACAATGCTGCAGAACAGCCTCCACATAGTGAGTTGCAATCACCTCATGAACTCTTGCTGCTCCTCTCCAATGTCAATTATCATAGTAGCAAGGGATCTGAGATGTGCTCAGGAGCACTGCTTTGGGAAGCTACTAATTCTTACCCTGTCATTCTGGGAGCTCCCTAGAAATGGGCAAGAGCACTTGCTGATGTTCTTCCAACTTCTCTCTGTGCCTCTGCACAACAAGAATGTTGTACCTCAGATGGGTTACCTTGATGTCCAGGTGGCCTCAAACGTGCTCTATCTTCTCTCTCTATGTGCTCTTCTACTTCAGCTGCCTCTCCTTTCCCTTCCACGTAGCTCGCTTCATCTCCACATCCTTTGAATTCTGCTGCATATCAACCTGTGGCTTTCACACCAAGCCCTTCCACTTTCTCATCTACCTCTCTAGCTGTGAATATCGTACAACAAGCTAACTTCTGTATCTGTTTATCAAGATTATAGCTGGAATTTACGTGGTGCAAGGTAACTGAGAACATGGGGAGCTTCTTAAATACTCCCCTGCCATTCATTGCTCATTGAGAAAGATGCAAATGTGTTCTGGTCAATCTCTCCTTCTCCATTTCTGGTTCAACAGAATAAAGTGAATTCACAATGGAGCTACCAGACAGCTGCTATGTCAGCAAGTGACGAAACCAAAGATAATTTAGTGATGGGATACTTACCAAGTGTAGTAGGATAAATGCACATATTTGTAGGATATTACTAAGAGCTTTCATCAAACTGTTTATTTTATGCCCAAAATGGCAGACCTGTGTTAATCTCTCCCCGAAGTCTTCCTGTTCTGAAGGCCCTGAGGACTCCTACAGACAACTCAGACCTAATGACATGTGTGAACATAAAAGTAGGTGAGTATGCATTAGTATTTTGAAGGTGTGGTAAGGTGTTGTCTTGTCATGACCACCATGAAATCAATGTCCTTTCTCTGACATTCATCATATCTCTTGATTTGGCATAATTGGCAGATTTCTTAGTATGTCATTTTCTCCTGTTAGTTCAGTGCACAAACATTTACCCAAATGTTTACAAACAAATGCCCAAAAGTGGGATTGCTGGGTCATAAATGTCAGAAGGGCAAAGGGGAGGGGAGCTGCCTGCTCAGGAATAAAAATGGAGCATACAAGTAACTGCAGTCTCTGACTTTCTATTTTGAAGGTAAGATAAAAGGCAGTTTAAGTTTCTACGAAATCAGTTTCTAGGCACTGTGGTTCCTTCAGAACTTCTTTCCTTCCTTCCTTATTTTGAGAGCAACAGTTAGTAGTGCTTCTGTCTCTTGGGGGCAATCCTTTTCTTCACACCATGCTTAAAGTAGACAATAGGTGGAAGCTGCTATTAAATAAAAAAAAAAAGCATGAAATAGCACACAGTGAGTGCTTTACCAGAATTCCTGGACCTAACAATTTCCCAGTTCTGAAGAGAACGTCATTATGGGTGAGTACTAACAACCTCCACTGAATGGTGAGCTTAGAACACTTTTCCCAAGGCAGGTTCTGTCCAGGTTATTGGGATGGCTGAGATCTACTGGATCAAAGAATTTACAGACCATGCAAAACAGAAAAGTCTAAGAGATTGAGATCCCAAAAAGAAACTGTACCAAGAAGAGAAAACTTATCATTGCTGAAAAAGGGAGAATACTTAACTAGGAGAATGTTCCTCTGAATACAGATATTGGTATAATTATAACAAAGTTCTAAGTTGTGGCTCATCAGCAGAAACTATCAAGTCAAACCTCACTAAAGCTAAAAATAAAACTTATAAAATTAAAAAAAAACTATTTGGATTTCAGCACTAACATCTGTTTTAAGGAGTGTGATTGTGGTGTGTGTGTGTGTGTGTGTGTGTGTGTGTGTGTGTGTGTGTGTGTGTGTGTGGTCTGAGATTATGTATGGGGCAGCATTAGTTCTTGAAAATAATCATATTGTCAATATTTTTTAGGTTTCCCATTCATGTCTGGTGGCGTTCTAGCTCTACCATGTGAAACACACAATTCTTGCTTTCTTCTGGTTAATTGGAGATAAACATGTAATGGATATGTCAACCTGGGTTGGTTTCAAACTATGATCTTCAGATCTTACTCTCTGGAGTAAGTAATGTATAAGAGTGAGCCACTATGCTCAGCCCAGTATTTCCAGTGACTTACATAATCTTTCTGCATCTCAGTTTCTTCCTATGTGAAAAGTGAAAAGAATTACTGTGTGGACCCTAGAATCAGGTGGGAGTTAGGACTGGGTGTAAGAAGTATACGTGTTTGGAATGTGTGTACAGAGTCTGACACTCTCATAAAACTACTGATGTTTATATTGAAATGTATTATAGGAATTGGAAACAAGAGGGATTTTTCTGTTCTAGTTTATCCATTTATGGCATTGAGGGAGCCAGAGATAGTCAAGGAGAACAGGGAAACAAATGCAGCACTTGTACACTGTAGATATTGTGTTCACAATGAGCTATACCACTGTGGACAGGGACAGGAGGGATGGGATTGTCAAACAAGAAATGAACTCATTACCTGACTTACAAAATGGTTATCCATATAACAATTTTAAAAATCTAATAACAATTTTAAAAATCCGGGTTGAGGATTCTCTCCTCCAATTTTTGTAGGTGCCCTTAAGACTCAGGCCTACCGTTGGAGTTTTTGAAGGTCAATTTATATGATAATTAATATAAAGCCATAATCTCTTAAGAAATGTTATAACAAGTATTTCATTCTTAGTACTGGTTTCTCTTTGAGTAGCAATTCTGTATGTTGTTGGCAGAACTAATGTTTTACTTTCTGGTTTTAGTATTTGTTAAGTATTGAAATCATTCTTAAAGTTTTTCAACACAGCTTTGCAGTGTCTTGGCACCCTGTCCCTACCTGAAATGGTAATCAACCTATGAAATTCATGTATTTGAGTATGAGTGTTATTTATTTAATTTGCTGATGATGGTGAACTGCCGCTGTTCTTCAGCTCTTCAGCTCAAGACTAGTGCTCTACCACTTGAGCCAAAGTACCTGTTCTAGCTGTTTCTGCTTAGGTGGTGCTGTGGAATCAAACCCAGGGTCTTGTGCATTCAAGCTAAGCTGTCTACCACCAATCCAACTTCTCAGCCCCCATAAGTGGTATTTTTGTGCAAGGGTCTATCAAGCAAATCACTGAGCAAATGTATTCATTCGCCACTAGACATAATCAAAATTATTAATTATCTGAAATTTTAATGAATAAAACTGTTATCATTGTTACTAGGAATTGATTGTCTCCCCATGCTGTAAACATGGACAAGGTATTTTAAACTAAAACTATAAAAGTAATTTTAAGGTCTTGATGCTAACAAATCTGTCCAGGTTTTATTACACTAAACAGAGAATTCAAAATGATTTTTCTTCATAAATACAGAGATTAAAGGACTTATAGTATTTATTTCAAAATGCAAATTAAAGGGAAAATCAGTCAGGAGGAAAAATTTATATTGAATGTTAATTTTTGAAGAGGAAAAGAAGATCTTAGATTGCAGACTAAAAACAAAACACTATCAGAGCCCTTCATGTTGAATTATAAAAAAAGAAGCTTTAATTGAAAAATTGAGCTGGAATATGCACATCAGGCAAAGGCAAGCAATCAGAGCATACCACCAACAAACAACAGCCATAATGTATATCTCAGAAAAAGGAAACAAGTACAGACCAGTGCTCAACATCCCTGTCCTTGATTTCAATGATACACATATACCCCCCTACACACAGACGCACACTCACACACATACACACACACACACACAAACACTCACACGAACACATAAGAATGTATGCAACAGCTCAACCAACTCACTTCCACTCAACATGAATCAAAGATCTTCCATTAATATTTGAAACTTTAAAAGATTCAAGTCTTGTAAGTAATTGATAACAGATGCATAAGCAATTATTTTCTGAATAGACTCTGCTATAGAAATGAGAGTTCATGATGGTTATAACTGCTTAAACATCTTTGAATCTCAAAAGAATTAAACAAGAGACAATTCGAATTTTGGGACTATATTTCTACCAACTATTCTTCAAAGGTTTAATAAGAGGTTACAAAATCCAAAATTAAATATCAAATTAATACAACTAATACTTGTGTAAACGAAGTGAAAGACAATGATCAATGGTCTATGCTGCCTCCATTTCTAAGCCGGCTGCACATTGTGGAACCTTTGATTCTGCTGGGCCAGGCCCAGAGTTGTTTTCCCCAGAGAAGTGGCCCTGCTGGTGTTGGCACTGGGAGATTTGTGGAGAGGAGAGGAGGCATCGGAGGAGGCCGAGCTGGGGTTGGGGATGGGGGTAGTAGGGAGAGTACGGGAGGCCCTGGCAGAGGCTGGTGAAGGGAGGAAGGAGGCAGTAGGCCAATGGCTCAGGAAGCAGCAGTCCCAAAGGCAGCTGGGTTCTGGGGAGTGTCTGTGAAGTGCGGAGTTTGGCCCCTGGGGACTCGTGGCTGGGTGAGGAGAGGAAGGAGACTCAAATCCCACCCAAATAGGCAATGAGAAATAAGACAACCAGTGGTTGAAGAATTTCAAGAAAAAAGGCAGGGACTTGTAGGTAAACTCTGGGGGTGAGGAGGGCAGCAGTGCTGAGCCAGTGGTGGTCATGCCTCTCTGGAGGCCCTTGAATTGAGTGAGGGCCAGCTCTGCTGTGCACTAGGCCTCACTCTCACCTTGAAGCAGGTCCCAGGAATCACAGGCACAGCCTCAGCCTGCCCCACAGAGCTGGCCTGCCATGAGTGCTGGGGACCGGGCAGCTGCTGGGAGGTTATGTGCAGCAGGGCAGAGGAAGAATGGCTGGTGGGCACTGCTCCATCCTAGCCAGGCACAGGGCCACTGGGCTAGTTCTGGATCTGGATCAGGACCAGGGACTGCCCTCCCAGACAAGTGGCCCCTGGGGACTTGCGCGGTGGCTGCTATTTGTGGGCTGGGAAATTCCTTAGCATGGCCAAAGAGTCTCCATGGATAGGCACATTTGCTCTTGTGCCTCTCTTATCTTCTGGATTCCCACTGTCCTCCTGCCTCGTGCCATGTCCAACTATAGGAGAAAACTTCTCCAGGCCTCTAAGAGGCCATCCCGGAGATGCTCACAGGGCTTCCCACGTCTGGTTCACCATGCATGCAGGGCTCACAGGGTGCCATCTTCCAGCCAAAGCATACCCCCATTTCAGATTGGAAGAGGGAAAAGCTTCATTGTACCAGATACAGCTGCCCTTGGGGTTCTCTGCGTACACTAGACTTGTGCTGAGATAACAATCCCCAAACACCACCAAGGAGCCATTTCCAATGCACGCACACCAGGGTCATTTATTACAACCTCGAGCCTAGACTCACAACTGTCAGCATTGCAGAGGGTCAGAGTTGAGAGCTCCAAACCTTCCGTTAGCAGGGTTTTTATAAGGCATAGGGCTGAGGTAAGTGGATTCATAGCTTGTCAGTTACATGATTGGTTGACATTTAACTTGTTAATATTGTAACAATCTTATTGGCTAACATATGCAGGCTTAGCAGTAAGAAGCAAATTATGTTAACTATGGAATCTTAAGAAACATCTGTAGCTTTAGGAACCTTCCTGTCATCCACTGATGGCTATTGCTAGGGGAGTTACGGGAAGAATGTTATTGGGACATTTCATGGTTTTTCCAGGAACCTGAGTCTAACTTTCGGTAAAAATCTTTACAATGGGTACTTTCAGTAAATGCCTTCACAATGGATACTTTCAGTATAGGCCTTCCAAATGGACTAAGTCCAGAATGGCTATACTTTGGCTAATGTCTCTCACTAGGTGTGTGTGTGTGTGTGTGTGTGTGTGTGTGTGTGTGTGTGTGTGTTTGGTGTGAGAGAGTCAGATACAGCTGAGGTTTGGTGTAAAACACTTCTTCCCTAATGCATTGAGTTCTGTTATCTAGTGGTTGTTGCCCATCCTGAATTCTGAACTCTAAATTTGTTTGTCTGTATACTTTTATCCTTAGATCTTCTAAATATTCAGATTCCTAATATCTGCTTGTGAACTTCAGAATTTACTTCATAAAGGGGGTGTCTTTCTTCAACTTTTATGAAGCCCTTTGCACTATTTAAAGCAGCATGTGCTGTGTTAGTGGTTTCACTTAGCCCAGACTGTTGTGACCCAGGCTGTGACTGTTAGTTCTGAGATTAGTTTAGGCTAATATGAGATACTATCATTTCAGTCTATCTAGTGAAAAAAGTTCAGCATCTTCATTTTAACAATTTCCTTGCTGTAAATCCAACAAAAAATTCCAGTGGTATAATTGTACAATCTGTTGATTTTAGTTAACTGTGCACCACAGCAATGAAAAAAATGTTCTTACTAAAGTGAGTATTTAGAATGTGAAAAAATCAAATTTTATAGAACTTAAAAATTGATCAAATACAAAAGAAAAAGAACGACACTGATCAGGAATGCAGTACAAATGTAAGTGTTTAATAAATAAATGAAATGTTTGAGATTCTTATCCAAATAGGAAATATAAAGGAAAATAAATAAGAAAGTCACTGAAATCCCATCCTATACACCAGAATAGCTATCACCACTCGAATAAATAAACATCTGGAGAGGTTGAAATAAATCAGGAACTGTATTGGTTTTGTGGTATTGTAAAATAGTGCAAGCTATATGGAGATCATAATGGAAGTTTAGACAATACCAAAAGGACACATGTGTTAATGACCTTTACTGCAACCCTGATACATAAACAAGGAATATAAATCAACATCAATATCCATGTGCAAGGCAGCAAGAAAGAAAGCTGTGTAATCAACCTAGATTCACAAAAAGAGGGAATAAAGGAAATGTGCTATTCATAACTATAAACATGTTCTGGTATATAAGAGAAGTGAATTTCTCCAATAACACTGCTAAATATTTTTGGATATATACCTAATCCTAATTTCACAGGTTTTGTGTCTTCGTGTTTTGTAATTTGATCCAATTTTAAGAAGGCAACAGTTGGGGGACAAGACAATGTTAGAAGCTTAATAAAGAAAACACAGACATGGAAAAATTAAAAAATGTGCAACTGTGCTAATACTAACAAAATATTTTCCTCAAGTTTTAAAAATGAAACAATTAAAATAATACTTAATAACATCAAATAAGTAGGCCATGGAAGAAAATGTACCATAGACATGTTTCCCAATAATTTGTTTTAATTTATAACAAATGGATTAAAAGAAAATGTGATTACATGTCTGAAGATGATCACACATTCAAGTATCATTGATTGAATTCAGCAAAGGAAAGTAACAGAGAAGTAGAGAGTAAGAACAACCTGGGGCATGGATGAAGATACTCAGTAGAACTTTGTGAGGAAAAAATGTGGTCCATTTTGCTCATCAACATTTAGCTAGGACAGCTACCTTTTGACAGAGCACTTGTAATGTAGTCAGAGCACTGGAGTTACTAATTTAAGCACTAATTTATTACTTTTATTCTCTAATCTTATGATGTGATTCCCAAGTGATGTGAGTGATCTTAGATTTTCTGAGCCCTTTTTTCACCCAAAATTTCTAATTCCTTCCCCTGCCAATAATTCTTCTGCTATTCTCATTTCACCTTGTTTCTAAACTCAACTCCTGTGACCCTTTGGTTTATGAGAAAGAGCTAGAGAAATATGAGGGTGGTCTAGAATCTGAGGAACATCCACTCCAGCTTGGAGGATCTGGTAAAAGACCTCCACCTGGGACTCAGAATCAGATATTAATTGACCTCTTTGGAAATAGAGAAACTGAATCCCTCAGGCAGGATCAATCATTCCTTGACTTTCTCTGAAGAGATTTGGTACTAGGGCACAATTCAGAGAATGAGCTTTCCCACCACTCACCACAGCTTTGTCAGGAGGAATAGGTTCAAAACTAAATGTGATCTCAGTTCTCACAGGGCCAGTCAGAAACCAAGAGATCACATTTTCCTCCTCATCAGGCACCTTCTGGTAGGAACAGAGTCTGGGCAAAGTCTAAGATGGAGATAAAGTGAGACTGGGCCTAAGGAGTACACAAAAGAATTACCTTCTCTTTGACTAGAAGTGAGTTGAGCAGTGAGACATGACAACTTCCTTTATATATGAAAATTCAGTAGGTGAGTTATCTCATTGCCACTGTGCGGGAGGTCAGTTTCCCCAAATTGTTAAATGTTGTGTCTACCAATTTGCTCTCTAGGCTGTTGTCTCTCCCACCCCTTCCCATATCAAGAATGCATTGCTTCTTTCAGGCACTCAACTACTTGTCCTGAATCCTAAGCAGGAATATTGTAGGCTATTCTTTGTCAAACCTCTTGCTTTGGAGGTAGAAAAGGCCCAGGCTTTGCACATGCCAAGAGGTAGGGAAGGTGAGTATAAGCACAGATTGGTAATGAAGAACAATCATATTGAAAAAAAATAAATGAAATTAATGATTTAGTAATTTAGGGTATATAGCCATTAATTTAGGTAATTATTAGTAACACATATATAATCATGGATTAGGAAGAAAACAGTGAAGTAGGTTAAAGATAACATGGAAAAGACACATAATAGCCATAACAGGAGATGAGAGTGTGAAGGAACTGTTGGCATAGGTCCATTTACTATTATCTGAAGAGTGACCTTGGATAGGAGGCTTTTAGAATAATATCTAAAAGAGAGTGACTTGCTTGGCATTAGTGGCACACACCTGTAATCTTAGCTACCCAGGAGGGTGAAATCTGAGTATTATGATTCAAAGCAAGCCCAGGCAGAAAAAGCCAGAAGTACTGCTGTGGCTCAAGTGGTAGAGCACTAGTCTGGAGCTCAGAGACACTACCTAGGCCCTGAGTTCCAGCTTCAGGATCATAATACAACAACAAAATGATAATGATAAAAAGAAATGAAAGAAGGACTTAAAGATAAGCGATGGAATGATGATCCTGTGTAACTGTCTAGGGAACATAAAAGGAGACAAAATTTGGAGCAAAATGATACCTATTTATTACTAATCAAGGATGCAAAGCAAATGCCAACTTCCTCTTCTCAAACACTTCCAAACCTGGGCTCGGAACACGGCTCATTGGTTGAGTGCTTGCCTTGCAGGCTTGACACCCTGGGTTCAATTCCTCAGCCAGAAGTGGTGCTATGGCTCGAGTGGTAGAGCACTAGCCTTGAGGTGAAAAGGTGAGGGACAGGACCCAGGCCCAGAGTTCAGGCCCCATGACCTGACAAAAAAACCCCAAAACAAAAAAAACTTCCAAACTTATCTTTTCTCATAATTGAGGAGAGGCTTTTAATTTTAACAGGAATTCTTACCTAGTTCAAGGTCATCAGAACTTCAGTAGAGTTTTCCTATTGAAATATAATGCACCTAACTCTACTGAACTTAATCATGACTAGAAAAGAATGGACATTGATGTGTTTATTATATTTCTCCTTATAAATATATAATTCTCTCAGATATTATATATAATATATATTGTACAATATATTATACATTATATATTATAATAAAATTTATTATAATATAACCTATATTATATATTAACAGACTTCCTAATTTTAGAGTTAGGAAAAAGCAACATATTGAAAGACAAATGCTTGAATCTCTGAGTAATTTCTCTACCACTGGACAATTCCAAGGTTCATTCCTATTACTCAAAGAGCAACATAGGCAAGCGGTGCCCATGGAGGTGGTCCTCTGGATTCTGGAAACTGTGATCTGCTTATATATATATATATATATATATATATATATATATATATATATATATATACATATATATGAAATATTGTTTTGTACTAGTGAATGTATAAAACTATAGCAACAGATAATTAAGTCAACATCTATGTGCACACACACTCAATCACTTTCAAGTATAAGAATTTCTTTTTGGGCAGGGCGCTGGTGGCTCACGCCTGTAATCCTAGCTACTCAGGAGGCTGAGATCTGAGGATCGCGGTTCAAAGCCAGCCCGGGCAGGAGAGACCGTGAGACTCCGATCTCCAATAAACCACCAGAAAACCGGAAGGGGCGCTGTAGCTCAAGTGGTAGAGTGCTCTCCTTAAGCTGAAGAGCTGAGGGACAGCGCCCAGGTCCAGAGTTCAAGCCCCACGACCGACAAAAAAAAAAAAAAAAAAAAGAATTTCTTTTTGGGCTGGGAAGATGGCTCAATGGTAGAGTGCTTGCCTTGCATGCATGAGGCCCTGGGTTTGGTTCCTCAGCACCACATAAGCAAAAAGAAAAAAGCCGGAAATGGCGCAGTGGCTCAAGTGGTAGAGCATTAGCCTTGAGCTGAAGAGCTGAGGGACAGCACCCAGGCCGAGTTCTGGCCCCACGACCGGACCCACCCCCCTCGCAAAAAAAAAAAAATAATGTCTTTTCTAGGTTCCCTATGCACCTAAACAGAGAGTACATGAGTTGCCCTTGAATTGTCCTGGGAGTTATTTATCTGGCTACCGTGGCTTCACGTCCTTTGTTCTCTTAGTAGCCAGATGTCATGTGTTCAACAACAACAGTTGTTACAGGCAAAAGTATCCACCCTGACACACAGAGGAACTTGGATTTCAGAAAAGCCACAAATAAGTGGGAGTTACAGCAGTACTTTTCAAAAATAAATAGATTGCATATTTATTAGAAAGCTTGTCAGAAAAATAAACTTCAGTTCAGGATGAAACACTTGAAGAAAACTACAGTTGAAATTACATATAGCTAGGTGCTGGTAGCTCATGCCTGTAATCTTGGCTAATCTGGAGGTTGATATCTGAGAATCACAGTTCAAAGCCATCTTGGGCAGAAAAGTTGGCATGAGACACTTATCTCCAATTAATCAATCAAGACTAAAATTGACACTGTTGCTCAATATTGTAGAGAGATAACCTTGAGCCAAAGACCTCAAGAACAGTGCCCAGGACCCAAGTTCAAACTCTGCAATAGACAATAAATAAAAATAAAAAATAAATTACATATAATTTATTACCAACTCTGTACAAGGAAAATAGGATATGACACATGGCAACATATGACTTCAAGTTACAAAATTCCAAAGCATTTCCTCACTCTTGAGAACTAGGTGTAATCCATATTGAAAAAAATAAAAACATGAATGATTTATACCAAATTTCAAAATATACTATATTTTATACAAAGGAAATGCAACAAACATGCATTTCACAATTTAATATCATCATATAGTATAAAGAATCTGATTAACTGATTCATAAAAATCAATGCAATGCAGATAAAACATCCAATATCTCAGGGGTCAAATTAGCAGAATAATTTCCATCCATGATGGCTGTTTTGTAAATTATCCAGCCCTATCCATCCCATAATTGCAGAAGGCTCTTCCTGAGAATGTCCAGAAACCTGTCTACTGTGAGTGCTCAATGTAGACCTGGTCCCATTCTCTATTATTTAGACATGTGATACACTGAATATCTGATAACTTGCCAAAGACACAATTTGGGAATGGCTTCCATAATGACATTTTAGTTCTCAGAAAAAAGGGAAATTGAAGACAGTGGGAAAATCTACCAGATCCGAGAAAGATTTCTATCATTGTGCTAAAACTGTACCCTTCTACTGACACTTGAACAAGCTGCAGCAATTGTCACTCCAACCACATGTCCAAAAAATAGCTTTGCAAATATTGACCTGTTTTCACGTTGCCAAATCAAGAGACTCTATTGTGGCCCTGTTTTTCTTAAACTATCTGCTATGGTTTGCCCAAGAGATAGTTGACCTTACAAATTTCTTAAATTTTAGATCATCACACAATCACTTCATAGCCCTTAAACATTAAAAATACCTATCCATGTAAGTCTGCATTACATACTTATTACTGTTTTTCTTCATTTGTCATGTTATACATATTTGTTTATCCCAGGGTTTAGTTCTATAATCTTCCTTCTCATGAGTGTTACCACTGAGTACATGTAATTATTACATTTTTTTCTCCAGCTCTGTTCTTTCTTTAATTTAAGTCCTTAATAGCATCATGTCTACTGACAACACCTAGCTATTGATTTTCACAAATTCAGAAGAACCCAAAATGAGCTTTGATTCTATCCCTTATTACTATTTGATTAATTGATAACTCTTCCAGTTGCCTTGTCAAAATATCTTGGAGTCATTTCAAACTTACCAACTATTTCACACCTCATATGTAATGTATGAACAGGTTTTGACAAATTAACTCACAGAATATTTTAGGAACCATAAATATATAGTATATAATTACTAATACTATGACTTAAATTCATGGCCTTGTTTTTTTTTTTAATTTTTCTTTTGTGCTCAGGCTGTCAGTCTTCCATTTGAGCCACAGCTCCACTTTTAGCTTTTTGGTTCTTAGTTGAAGATAAGTGTCTCATGGGCCATTTACCTGGTCTAGCTTGAAACTATGACCTTATGTTTTTAGCCTTATATATACCTAGATTTAAAGGCGTGCATCACTAAAACCACCCCTATTATATATAAATTAAAAATTAGTTCAAAGAACGAATATTTCTAGTATTTTCAAATAAATATGTTTTCATTTGCAAATTGCATTAAAAGGTTTTTGTTATTACAGCTCACTTATCAAGAAAGGAAAGGAAAAATTCATAACCAAATACCTTTGTATGTACCAATGCTCAAGCCTGCTAGCCACAATTTCTTTGCTGTGAAATAACAAAGGATGATATCGTCTACAGGCAAAGCAAAAGAAAAAGCTCTTCACTGAAGTTGCTGAAAGGCTGATAAGGATGAGGACAAGCAATTTTATCCAGAAAGTATCACAAAGTGTTTGCTGTGGATAAGTGTAGCCAATCTTAGAGGATGTTCATAATGATGAGGGGAATATTTGAAGGTGATTACAGAGGTGTGCTTTCTTGAAGATATATATTTATAGCATAGTTTGTATACTGTTAAAAATGAGACATTTACAATAGGGATGTTGTCATTCCTTGTATCCTTCACAGTATATTAAAACCAGGTTTATACATATAGTATTTATAGTAATTATAGAATATCACAAATTATGCATATATTATAAATATATCATTTATATGTTATGTAATACAGTATATTACATATATTATGCACACATAATTTAATTTTTCTACTTGTCTGTCCAGGAATTAAAGTAGCAATATCTTTGAAAATGGATAATAAAGTAGGGTCCTTACAATTTCGATTGCAACATAGAGTTTTATCCAATTAGAAGTTATTTATTCTGAATTGGTTTAGAAATGGAATATCAGAATATAATTGAGCATTCAAAAATAATTATGTAAGAACATGCCAAGGATGGAGTTAAAAAACTATAATCTGACTCATGTATGTAATCCCAGCTACTTAGGGGCTGAGATCTGAAGATAGCTATATGAAGCCAGTCTGAGTGAAATGGCTCAGGGACAACACCCAGCCTCAGTAATGGCACAAAAATAAATTATGTGACTAAAACATACATATATATTTATTTAAATAAAGTTGTCATTCCTTGTATCCTTCACAGTATAATACAAAAAAGTTTTATGCATATATTATTTATACTAGTCGAAGACTATCAGTAATGATATATATGTATGTATATATATGATATTTAAATATATAATTTCCATGTTATGTAATAAAATACATTACATATATTATGCACACCTAATTTATACTGGTAACACTAATATCCATTAAATTGATATATGTTTTAGAATAAGGAATAGATTTTTTTGGTACAACAAGGAAGTAAGTAGTCACAAAAATTATTCATTTTGGATTGTATATCCATACCAATCTATTCCCTGTGTATTGAGGGTACTGATTGATATAAACCTGTGTTCGTCAGCACAGTTGTCTTTGACACCAGGAATAACAAACAGTGGAAGCTGAATGATGTTCATTCAGGTATTTCTTTAGAAATTAAACTGATCTTCACTTGGTATAAAGATCACTTATGCTGTCATTATCCACACCCTTTTCATTTAAAAGTATTTATATTCTGTATCAATGTTAACGCCCTTATAACCATAATTAGGAAGATAATGTGAATTCATCGGGTCCATAGCTCTTGAAAAGTAACCAATGCGACACAGAATATCCTCAGATATGGCTGGTGGAATTCTGGATTTGAATTATGGGTCTCAACTGATCAGTCTTAGGAACTTGGGAAATTTGTTTGGGCTTCTTGCCTACTATTGTTTTTAATAAAATACTTAATTCATTTCCTAACTTGAAGAACACTCATGAGTACTTAAATTACCCTAATGCAGGTTCAGTGCTTGGTGTCTGCACATTGTGTAGTAGGTCCCAAAGAAGTCAGTTTCCATCAACATGGTCACAGCATCCTTCCTGAAGGCCTTAAGGAATATATACCCAATTGATGTTAATATCTGTGAAAATTTGTCTTTACTAAAAAAATGTTTTGTCTTCATATGAAAAAAATGAAAGCAATGTTGGGGTTGTTCTGTGGCTTTTATTCTGAAGGAGTTTTGCCTAAATTTTATTCTTACCCTATTAGTGGTAGCAGTAGCATTCTTTAGTGCTACCCTTCATATTTCTAGTTCTGTGTTTCATTTGGAATACTATTGTAACTTCGTTTATAATCTTTGTTATAAGAATAAATAAACTACAACTGCTGAAGTTTTCAATAGTCAATGCATTACATTTTATGTGCTTAGTATTTTCCTGAAATTATTACCTTTGGATTATATTCCCTATGAAACTATTTTTTATGATTTCTTATATGATTTACATAGATTTCTTATGTGATACTTATATGACTTCTTAGAGATCCATAAATAAAACAGCTCAGAACAGGAAAAGAGTAGGTAAGAAGTCATAAACAATACTATTATGGTGCTCTTAATGGCTAAGTGTAAAGATTATGTGACAAAACTGTTGGAAGATTCATTTGTTTTTTTGTTATTCTCTCACCTTTCTTTGTAGAAAGGTTCTCACTATAAAATGCCAAGTGGTCTGGACATTTCAAGGCTTGTCTCAGTGACATAAGTGATGGGATTAGGGACATGTGCTCCCTTGGCTGGTTTTTAGGAAGTTCACAATATAGCAATACCTATACACAGAAAGAAACTTTTGTGAGTGATGTGTATTCACTTCCTCAATAGCCACAATGTCAAAACATCAAATTACTAACAACTGGCATCACTAACACCTCCATATATCAAATGCAAACTAAAAGCTCTACTTCAAAAACCAACATCTAAGGCAGTGTTGGAAATACAAGAAGATGCATAATACATCGAAAAGATTGAGTTCTTTAACACTGGCAATGAGCAATGATAGCTGAATTTTTAACCAGGCTTGAAAAGTTCGGGTGTCCACCAACTATGTGATTAGAGTTGCAGAGTTGACCTTGGTATCAAGATTGGAGGTAAAATTCAAAGGCATCTAAGTTGCTGCATTATTGTAGCACGATACAGTGTGACCCTTCCTGATAATGGTAAACAGACAGTAGAAGCTAAGTCAGTAAAATGTATAGGAAGGATTCTCTACTGAGAATAAGTTCAGGGGTCATAATTACTCTTGGGTTGAAAATGAATAGCCCATCATTCTACTTTAAGCTCTAGCATATTTCTGATTTGAGGACAATTATAACATACCACTGTGCCATGAGTGCTGAGCAGTGTAGGTGTATATTACTCTAATATATGTAAAAATCCTTACAGGTATGGAATGGCCTGACCCTGACACTTCATTCTGTGTTGTTGAGCTTCATGGAGAAATGTTCATAACTAGGCAATTCACACTCATTTAAGTCTGAATCAGGCAACTGAGATAAGACATTAGGGTCATCACTTCAGTGACATGGTCTGTGACCTGTGAAATAAATAACATTATTTCAAAATGTATATGTGTTTCTGAAAATGCATGCAATACAAAATACCAAATATACAAAAGGGACAATTATCCATCTCATATTATCAGAAGTAAAGATATTCCTGAATTGTACTTACTTGCTAGAAGATCACAGGGTCACTGCTAACGTTTGGTATCTTTCCAGGTGCTCTATCTTCTTCAATCTTTTTTGAGGAAGTGTTTTTCCATAGTTTGTTTTGAGGTGTTCAGAAAATCAGTACTGTCACTAACCGCAACCATGGGACAGCAAAGATGATGGGATACCTGACCAAAGAACTGAGAAATCACAGGAAGTGATAGGAAAGAAGACTCCAGAGGACCCAAAGCCTCATTGCCAGCTTCTGGATCACCAAATCCTACTTAACATGTTTATATTCCTTCTACTACAAGGGGAGGGGGTGTTCAGTGGTTATAGGTATGTCCACGAACTAAGGCATTAAAATAGCTTTGGTAACAACTATTAACATGAGGTATTGTTTGTATACATAGTGATAATTGAATCCCTTATTGTTAAGGAGCAGAAGGGAGCAATAGTCATTACATCCATAACACAGACATCCATCTTGTCTCCAAAGTCTTAATCTTTTAGTGTCCAACATCTCGAATTTAAATATTCTTGAGGTAATAACTCATACCCCTGTCTTCCTTGACTGACCTTTCCAGAGCAGAGCTCTCAGCCTTTTGATTGCTGTTTGAGATGGCTTCCCAATACATCCCTTTCCAGGTTTAACAGTTTGACCCTAGAATCCTTAACAAGTACTGTGACCGAGGTACTATTTTGAAAACTATATATTTTCTAGGATAGGTTCAATTTTTAAATTTTATTTTATTTCAAAAAATACTGTATAGAGTGGTTACAGTTATATGAATAAGATACATTCCTTGTTGAATATTGTTACCCACTCCATTGTTGTTCTCATTTCCCTTCCCACTCCCCACACATCCTCCCCACCCCATAGTTGTAAAGTTCATTTCTAAAAGTGTCTTGTGAATATCATTGTTGCAATGGGTCACTCTTCGTACTTCTTTCATCACTATATTTTTCCCTTTCCATCTCCAAATCAGATAAATGTATATACAAGATGCCATGTATCAAAATAAAGACAGAGTTTGCTAGTGATAAACCAATAGAAAAGACTAATGAAATAAAATAAAATCTAGATAATCTACCGACATCAAGGTTGATATGTGAAAGAAAAAAAGATTTGTTTTTTCCATGTCTTGGAGTTCATTTCAATTAGCATCATTTTGTAAGGTAAAATGTATGTAACTCTTGAGCCAGCAATCCCCCTCTTGGGCACTTGTAGAAATGATCTCAAGCTAAAACACACTAAATCTACAACTATATTTTTTGCAGCATTATTATTATAGCTATGAAATGGAACCAATCAAGATGCCCCTCAATAGATGAATGGATCAAGAAAATGTGGTAATTTTATTATTTTATCAGAAAGAATGATAGAATGATAGCCCCTTTCTTAAGAAAATGAAAAGACTTGGAAAACGATCATATTATGTGAAGGAAACCAGACTCAAAGAAAAATAGGTTCCAAGGTTTGCCTCATTTTTATTAATTAATATATGCTTAAGATAGTCCTGATAGACAGGTTCACTTTTAAACTCTTAATATTCCCTTTTTTTCTCTCACTCTTCCTCTTTCATGCCATTTGTGTGTGTGTGTGTGTGTGTGTGTGCGTGCGTGCGTGTGTGTGTGTGTGTGTGTGTGTGTGTGTGTGTGTGTGTGTGTGTAGGCACACAGTAATGAAACTTGATTCGGAGCCTCAAACTCTTGCTTGGTTTTTTCATTCATGACTGACTGAGTCTGTACTATTTAAACCAAGGTTTCACTCTGTCTTTGATTGAACAATTGAACATAAATATGTCATGGATTGCTACCCGAGCCATCTGTGAACCATGATCCTCCAATCTCAGCCTCATGACTATCTAGGAATAGGAATGAGGCACTGGCATCCAGCTTTATTGACAAGTGTCTTTTGCTTTGATTTGTTTTTGTTTTTTTGTTGTTTTGTGCATCCAAAATCTGTGAGGAAAACAAATCACTTATAACCAAGAATATTCACATAAAATGTGTGTTG
The DNA here is from genome assembly GCF_019054845.1 of Dipodomys spectabilis. Lineage (NCBI taxonomy): Eukaryota > Metazoa > Chordata > Mammalia > Rodentia > Heteromyidae > Dipodomys > Dipodomys spectabilis. Next base: position 5,201,047 of record NW_024870919.1, on the reverse strand, counting down.
TTTAAATATTACTTTATTAATGTTATCCTTTTACATCCACATTATGTGATTTGATTTTTTTTGAAATCTATTGTTGCAAATTGTCAAGTCATATATAAATTTGAATCTTCTTTTCTTGGTTTTATAGTGTGTTAGGTGTTTCAAAACAGAATTTACCAAGGTGTAACTCTGCACTACTGAAGCAGCACCTTTATGATTTTTCAATGTACTGTAAATCATAAGTTCATCACTTCTTGTGGCACCATACGATCACAGGTATTTTCCTATAATACCTCCACATAGTTTAGACCGGAATGCCATGCACTCTTCTGCCAAATATGCAAGGACATCCTTTGTAATTCTCCTTGGATTTTCACTGTTCTTCTCTTTACTCTCCCATGCTAGGTCCTGTGATGATCATGTTGATTTTCTCCCCTGTTACATACACCATTACATCTTGGAAAATACTGGTATGCACTACTATACTTCTATCCATTTTCCTTGTGCTTTGTCTTATACCCTCCTCACCTTGGAGGGTCAGGGATTGGGGATATTTTCTTCACTCTTTAGCTCAGACATCTATCTTTACTTTCTAGCAATACATTCATTGAATTCTTTATGTAAAGTCTAATGTCTTGAAAATGATTACTGCGAGAGTTCCGGGAAGATGGCGGAGGAGAAGCTGGAATCTGAACAAGCTCTTGCATAGAAAACAGTTTCAGAGTTCCAGTGAACAGTCCCAAGACAGAGAATCCCACCAAGTGTGCCATCACAGGAAAGAGAGTTAGTCAAGAGAGGGGAAGCCAAGCAGACACATCTGAGAGCCTGCCAGCAGCTGCCGCTGCGGCGGCAGGGTCGCAGCAGCGACCACCGCCCCGGGGGCATACGTGAGACACAGTCCGGGACAAAGGAGCCAGAAGCAGCGGACGAGCGGATTCTACTCAACACCAGCAAGAACCAACAAGGAGCGGACAACTTCATCCTGCACTTTGCAGACCAGAGACGACCCAGGATCCAAGACTCGGCGTGAGTAGAAGCCCGACTTCCTCACTCCTTCTCAGGGAGCAGAGGAGGGAAGGCCACCCCTCTCCCCCCAGCACCGGTGATCTCCATCTTGGATACCGACAAAACTCGGAGGAGCGGCTAGCTCCAGCTCAGGCCTTGGAATAAAACGAGTCATTTAGCAGGTCACAAGAACTTAACGGCGAAGTGACCTCACAGACTCAGTTCCATCCAGGGAAAAGTCACCCAGCTCAGGTGCCAGCCATTGCAGTGGCTCTCCTCACCAGGAAACCAGAGCCAGAGGCTGCCCCTCCCTCTAGCAGCCACCACAATCAATTGAAAAACAGAAACCCTGAGAATGGCTCCAGGCTGGGTGCTGTGAGTTTTTTTCACAAAATAGCCCCAGGGAAAAACTACTGTTTGTTGAAAGGCCTCAACTCTACCCAGAACCAAGCCTCATCACTGCATCCCCCTCTTTTGTGATTCTCAAAGCAGATCACCCTCCCAGTAAACTAACCTGGGAGGGGGATCTCAAAATCTTGGGTAAAGCAGAGCATTTTTCTGCCTGTTCCAACAAACTGACTTAAGAAACCAATCAAGCCACAGGACCTCAAGCCGACCAGAGACTCCAACCAGACTCTGGTTACAGACAAAAGGGAGATACAGGACTCTTCCCACCCCTCCCCCTCCAAAAAAAAATCAAAGAACTTTTTTTTTTCTTCTTCTTCTTTTCTTTTTTTCTTTTTTTGTTATGTTTTGTTTTCGTTTTTTGTTACCTTATATATATAAAAAATTTTTTTTTCCTTTTCTAAAACTTTTATTAACCTTTAATTTTGGCCTCTTCTGAAAAAATAATTGTTTTCCAGTAACTTTTTTTTTTTCTCTCCTCTTATAATTTTTATTTTAGGAATACGTGAATGTGTGTTTTCCTTACTTTTCTTGTCTTCTTTCTCTTTTTCTTTCATTCTTAATTATCTTTTTGTTTTTTGTCTAGCTCTACTGAACTTCTGATCTTTTCTTCTCACTTTCCTATCCTTTCCACCTTTTCCTCTTTTGTTCTTCTTTATGTGACTTAACTCTTGTCCTGCACATCCTCAGATAAACCCGTAGTTAACTAGTAGACCCTATCCCCCATTGTGTACACACTTAATCCACAAACATTACTTAATTCTATACCTCTGAGACTTAAATACATTAATAGCAGTACTACCTCTTTATACCTATATAATATTTTAAGCATTTTTTTAAAGTTTTTCACATCTCCTCTATGTCCCTCCCTTTCCCTCAACATATTCACATTCCTCTCTAGATAGATGGTCTTTTAATATCTATAATAACATTAATTTTTACGTTTCTATTTTTTTTCTGGTCTCTTTTCATTCCCCTTTCCCTTTCTTTTTTTCTCTCTCTCTCTACTTGCATCCTACTCAACCTATTTCCTGCATTGTGATTAGGACATAGTTAACTCTCCCTGTCCCTCCCCACACGAATCTATTCCTATTTTTTACTCACATCTCTCCCTAACCCTAATAATTTCTGGTTTTCCAAATTCTTCTCTGCGGTTCGAAGTCCTTTAACATATAGTTGTTTGATGTCGAATAGATGTATCTGTTGAACTAGATTGTATCTGTAGACTATTGACTGTACAAATGCAAACTTTGGTTGATGGTTGCCTTAAGATAGTGTTCTAGCACAAAACTGGTGCTATCTTCATCTCAAATGGGCAGAGTAAGCCGGAAAAAACACAAGAAAAATGGCAATCTTGATAATCAGGGTTTAGAACAGATAATGAATAATCCAAAGGAGAGTTCCCAAATATCTCTACAAACACTGGTGGCAAACATGATAAATGAGAAGTTTGACAACTTACAAAGGACACTGTATGAGCGTGATAGGGAGAGAGAGGAGGCATCCCAAAAGTTTATACAGGAATATCACAAGCGTGAGGAAGCTACTCAAAAACTGATAAAGGATTTGCGTGCACAACTTGAGAATACTCAAAGAGAAAGGAAGGAATGGCGTGAGCAGGCTGAGAACACTCAAAAAGATCTGGAGGAATCCCACGAACGAGAGAAAGCTAATCAAAGAGTAATACAGGAATTGAGAGACCAGGTAGAGAACACACAAAGATCACTAAAGGCATTCATGGAATCCATTAACAAAGAGCTGAAGGAAGTCAGGGAGACCAGAAAGGGAATGCTGAATGGAACCCAACAGAAGGAATGGGAGTCCAAAGAAACCATAACCAATCAACTAAGTGATTTGAGGACAAACACTGAACACCAAATTAAGGAAGTAAAGAAATTCATACAAGACCTAAAACAGAGCTTCAACAAAGAACTTGAAGCCATCAAAGCTGACCAACTAGAAGGAAAAGAGATAAAAAACAAAGTAGAGAGTCTTGACAGCAGGTTAGACCATGCAGAAGATCGAATCTCAGGGATTGAAGACAGCCTAGATATTATAGAGAAAGAACATACAACCATCCAAGACAAGTTCAAGAAATATGATAGATCTATCCAACACCTGGAAGACACCATCAGAAGGCCTAATCTAAGGATAATGGGTGTAGAGGAGCACCTAGAAGCAGAAGTTAATGGTCTAGGAAATTTGTTTAACAGGTATCCTAGCAGAGAACTTCCCAAACATGCAAAAAGATAGGCCTGTCCAGTACAAGAAGCCTTTAGAACCCCAAATAGACCAGACCAGAATAGGACATCCCAAAACCACATTATAATCCACACAGGATCAACTCAGACCAAGGAAAAGATCCTTAAAGCTGTCAGAGAGAAAAGGGTAATCACTTATAAATGGAAACCAATTAGAATCACCTCAGATTTCTCAGCAGAGACAATCAAAGCAAGAAGAGCCTGGAATGATGTATGCCATGCCCTAAAAACAAACAACTATCAACCAAGAATACTGTACCCAGCTAAACTCTCCTTCATAACTGAAGGCCAAATAAAAACCTTCCATAGCAAAGAAAAATTGAAACAATACATCTCCACCAAACCAGTCCTACAAAAGATTCTTAAAGATGTCCTACACATAGAAAACCAACAAGACCGCAATAAAGGCCAAGAAACTGCACTCAAACTGAGAATCCAAGAACCATAGGAAGAAAACAGTTTTCGCAGCCCCCAAGAAGGTGGATAACATGGCAGGAACTCCCAAATACCTCTCAGTCCTATCTCTTAATGTTAACGGACTGAACTCTCCAATTAAGCGACATAGACTGTCTAGTTGGATTAAAAAACAAGACCCTTCTATCTGCTGCCTGCAGGAGTCACATCTTGCCCATAAAAACAGAAACATTTTCAATGTTAAAGGCTGGAACAAAATCTACCAAGCAAATGGCCCCCATAAACAGGCTGGAGTTGCAATCCTAATATCAGATAAAATAGACTTCAAATTAAAATTCGTGAGAAGAGATAAAGAAGGTCGCTATATACAAATTAAAGGATCTCTCCTTCAGGAGGATATTACAATTCTGAATATCTATTCGCCAAACAATGGAGCACCCAAATTTATCAAAGAAACACTACTTTCCCTCAAATCCCATATAGATCCAAAGACATTAATTGTTGGGGATTTTAACACACCACTCTCCCCACTAGATAGATCAACTCGGCAAAAACTCAACAGAGAAACCACAGATCTAAACAGCTGTATAAATCAACAAGACTTAACAGACATCTACCGACATTTCACCCAGCAGCATCAGAATACACGTTTTTCTCAGCAGCACATGGAACGTTTTCTAAAATAGACCACATTTTAGGCCACAAAGCAAGCTTGTTTAAATTCAGTAACATTGAAGTTATATCTTACATTCTCTCTGACCACAAGGGACTAAAATTAGAACTCAACACCAAAAGCCACCAAAGAAAGTCCGGTATCACATGGAGGCTGAACAACACACTGCTGAATCATGAGTGGGTCATGGAAGAGATTAGAAAGATAATTCAAATGTTCATACTATTCAACAAAATGAACACACAAATTACCAGCTCCTCTGGGACACAGCAAAGGCAGTACTCAGAGGCAAGTTTATAGTTCTGAGCTCCTACATCAACAAATTGGAGAGATCTGAAACTAAAAATTTAATGACACATCTAAACCTCCTTGAAAAAGAGCAGCAAGATAAACCCCAATCCAGTAGACGGAAAGAAATAATCAAAATTAAATCAGAATTAAATGAATTAGAATCCAAAAAAACTATAGAAAGAATCAACAAAACAAAGAGTTGGTTCTTCGAAAAACTTAACAAAATTGACAGACCCTTAGCAAATCTTATCAGAAAAAGAAGAGAACACACCCAAATAAATAAACTCAGAGTTGAGAATGGAAACATCACCACGGAAACAACCAAGATTCAGAACATTATAAAGGAATACTTCTCAAAACTTTATGCTAATAAGCTTGAGAACTTGACAGAAATGGACATCTTCCTAGCAAATATTGACATGCCAAAGCTAATTCAAGATGAGTTCAATTATCTTAACAGGCCCATATCAAGCATTGAAATAGAAACAGCAATAAGAGACCTCCCAGCTAAGAAAAGTCCAGGACCAGATGGTTTTACAGCGGAATTTTACAAGGCCTTCAAAGCAGAGCTCACACCAATTCTCCTCCAACTCTTCAATGAAATTGAAAGAGAAAGCTCACTACCGAACACATTCTATGAAGCCATCATAACCCTCATCCCAAAACCAGGCAGGGACTCATCAAAGAAAGAGAACTATAGACCCATTTCTTTGATGAACATTGATGCAAAACTTCTCAACAAAATTTTGGCCAACCGACTTCAACAATTCATCCAAAAAATCATACACCACGATCAAACAGGATTTATTTCAGGGATGCAAAGCTGGTTCAATATACGCAAATCAATTAATATTATTCATCACATCAACAGGAGCAAGAAGAAGAACCACATGGTTATCGCAATAGATGCAGAAAAACCATTCGACAAGATCCAACACCCCTTTATGATGAAGGTGTTGGAAAAATTAGGAATCCATGGAACATTCCTCAATACAATAAAGGCTGTATATGACAAACCTACAGACAGCATTATATTCAATGGTGAAAAACTGAAGCCATTTCCTCTTAACTCAGGAACAAGACAAGGATGCCCACTCTCTCCACTTCTCTTCAATCTAGTATTAGAATGCCTAGCTACAGCAATAAGACAAGATGCAGACATAAAGGGGATCCAAATAGGGAAAGAAGAAATAAAACTCTCCCTCTTTGCAGATGACATGATCTTGTATTTAAAGAATCCCATAGACTCCACTCCCAAATTACTCAAGCTGATTCAAAACTTTGGCAAAGTAGCAGGTTATAAAATTAACCCCCAAAAATCAATGGCTTTTCTGTATGCCAACAATGAGAAAAGTGTGGCTGAAATAAGGAAAGCAACTCCATTTGTAATAGCCCCACAAAAAATAAAATACCTAGGAATTAACTTAACTAAAGAAGTGAAGGACCTCTATGATGAAAACTTTAAAATCTTGAAAAAGGAAATCAACACAGAACTTAAAAAATGGCAAAATCTCCCATGCTCCTGGATTGGAAAGATTAACATCGTGAAAATGGCAATACTTCCCAAGGCTATCTACAAATTCAACGCAATACCTATCAAAATTCCACCCTCATTCTTCAAGGAAATAGAAGAGGCAATCCAAAAATTCATATGGAACAATAAAAGACCCCGAATAGCAAAAACGCTCCTCAACGGAAAGAACACTGCTGGAGGAATATCAATACCAAATTTCAAACTCTACTATAAAGCCATAGTAATCAAAACAGGTTGGTATTGGCCTAAGAACAGACCTCAGGACCAATGGAATATAATTGAAAACCCAGAAATGAACCCACAGACCTATAGCCATCTAATCTTCGATAAGTTAGCTAAAACAATAGAATGGAAGACAGACAGCCTCTTCAGTAAATGGTGCTGGCAAAACTGGTTAACTATATGTAGAAAACTAAAGCTAGATCCTTATATATCACCCTGCACCAGAATCAACTCCAAATGGATCAAAGACCTTGAACTCAAAGCAGACACTCTGAAAACATTACAGGATGGAATAGGAGAAACCCTGGGTCTCCTTGGCTCAGGCCGAAATTTTCTGAATAGAGACCCGGAAACACAACAAATCAAAGAAAGGTTGGAAGAATGGGATTGCATAAGGTTCCAGAGCTTCTGCAGGGCAAATGACATAGCTAGCAAGATCAATAGAAAGCCCACGGATTGGGAGAAGATCTTTACTAGCCATACAACGGAGAAGGGTCACATATCTAAAATATACTTGGAACTCAAAAAATTAAACCACCCAACAACAAATCCTCAAAGAAACAACTGCCCAATAAGTAAGTGGGCGAAAGACTTAAAGAGAAGCTTCTCTGAAGAAGAAAGAAGGATGGCCAATAGACCCATGAAGAAATGTTCAACATCCCTAGCCATAAAAGAAATGCAAATCAAAACAACATTGAGATATCACCTCACTCCAGTTAGAACAGCAAAAATCAAGAACTCTGACAACAACAGATGCTGGAGAGGATGTGGACAGAAAGGAACCTTACTTCATTGTTGGTGGGAATGTAAACTTGTAAAACCACTTTGGAAAGCAGTATGGAGGTTCCTCAAAAGACTTCACATAGAGCTCCCCTATGACCCAGCAATCCCGCTTTCGGGTATTTACCCTAATGTTTACAAAAAAGACCACACTAAAGCTACCAGCACAACTATGTTTATTGCAGCATTATTTACCATAGCTAAGATATGGAACCAACCCAGATGCCCCTCAGTAGATGAATGGATCAAGAAAATGTGGTATATATACACAATGGATTTCTATGCCTCCATCAGAAAGAATGAAATTTCCCCATTTGTTAGGAAATGGAAAGGTTTGGAAAAAATTATATTAAGTGAAGTAAGCCAGGCCCAAAGAAACATAGTTCCCATGGTTTCCCTTATTTGCAATACCTAGTATAGGTATGAGTCAAGTGGAAAAATTCAGAGAATGTGATGTTAGGAAAACGAGCCCTCAAGTATGTATTTTAATGTTTTTGTTTCTTTCATGCATGTGTTTCTAACGCATTTATAAGATTATTTTTTTGTTGCTTTGTATGTCCATCCCCCACTGTGTAACCCCCGCTTTCACTATATTTGATGTCAGTATAACATGTGGAGGAGACGGGGACAAACAAGTCGTTTAATGATTCAGGTGGACCTGTTGTAACAATGAGAAGTACAAAATGTCATGTCAAAACCAGCTTTACAATGTCGGTGGGGGGGGTATAATTGGGTGGGGGGGAGGTGGGAGGCTGGGAAGGGCGGTGAAGGGTAAACAAAGGAGGAGGCTGCAATGCTTGGTAAGAAATGTATGCATTATCCTGCCCATGTAATTGTAACCCCTCTGTACAGTATGTTCTCAAATAAAATAAAATAAAATAAAATAAAAATGATTACTGCATTTTCATGGCTTTGCTTTTTGGCATTAGGGAAGAGCATAAGTCAGTAACTATAAATTAAGTAAATGAAGATTGCAATCATGCCTCCGTAGATGTTGTTAATTGGATAATGTTTACTTCAAGGTCTGCCTGCCTGCTTCCTATTCACTGTTAATTTTTCAATGTAGCCTTTTCTTCTGGAAAGTATTTATGGGCCTAGTGAAGATCAATTCCTACTGTAATTAGTCATTAATTTTATTCCAACATCATTTCACAGATCCTTGTGAGTTTCTTCATGGTCTGTATAGTAATGCTTCACATTCTTAGATATGTTTTTAACATCGATGCATCCGATGATAAAGACACATTTTTTAAGTCACCATTTTGATGATTGAAAAGCAATCATGCTGCAATCTCACTATATCGCAATTTTCTGGTTTTAAATTCTTTTAGATAAAAATTGATGCCTGAGAACGAACATTCTGTGTATAATTTTATATTTTCCTAATTATTTTTAGTATACTTTCCAATTTTGTATAAAGTTAAAACAATATTACTTACTTACTTTTAGGATTTCTAAAATTGTTAGAGTAAAAGTTCTATTCATTCACAATTTTAAGACAATATTGTCCATTATGACCAAGTGAGATATTTTAAATTTTTAATTTGTGGTCCTTAATGATGGTGCTGGGGAATCAAGTTCTTGGCTTCATGCGTCTTAGTCTACTATGTGCCTCTGAGCCTGATGTAAACTATGGTTTTATTTTCAATCAACTGGAATAAAGAAAAATTTCCCCAGGAAGGAATGAACACTTGGTTACTTTCTCCAGTATCTCTCACACACATAAAAGTAATATAATTCTACACTGACAGAAAATGGTGTTCTTATATTTTATTTATTAGTAGAACTTTTTATTTTTTGTAGCCCCACTCTTCACTAAGTCTTGCCCATTTGTTATCCCCCCTTCCCATCAAACTTGACTAGATCAACTGGAAACCCACTTCTAGTCAGCCCTCTCCTTAAAAAGCTCAACCTTAACTAACCTACCCCCTGGTAGCCCTGCTAAAATCTTTCAAAGGCCTGACTGCAACCAGACTAATTCTTGAAAGCCCTCTGCTTTAGGGAAATCCCTCTTCCACTCCACCCCTTCCTGGAATCCCTTATCTGCACCACCAGAAACCAGGCCACATCCATATCTCCTTCTATGTCCCAACTTGCTGCTACAGAACCCCGCCTACACCAGGCTCCTCCCTCAAATCCCCACCTCATCCACCAGATGAGGTCTGCCCCTAACTAATCTAGTCCCTCATAGTCGCATTTCTCCCATATCCTAGTATCTCCAAACTCCTCCCAACCAGCCTTCTCACTCCAGCCCCCCGATTTCATCAGAAACTGTGCCCATAACTAGCCTACTTGTAAGAAGCCTAACCTCTCAAACACAGCCCTGAACCTACTTCTTCCCACAAAGGCGATCATGCTATACCAAAAACCCTTCACTTTCCTATAACTGCCATTGAAACCCTGCCTTACTTGGCCAGAAGCTTCTCACACAGCCCATCTCCTGCCTGGAAGGATAGCCCTGCCTGGAAAGATAGCCCTGCTCTACCACAAGCCTCTCTACCTCCAACATCTACTCTCTCAATGCCCTGCCTTGCTCTCCAGATAAACCCACCCCCTATTGGTTCCTCCCTCAGTTCCACATCCTACTCCACAAGATATCCTGCCCACAATTATCCTACACCATTGTAGCTCTTCCACTCCTTCTCAAAGCCCCTCCTACAACTAGCTCCATAGCTCCAAACCCTGCCCTGTTCCTGAGAAACCCCACTAGAAAACCCCCACCACACTATGACATTTCTGGACACCCACATTGCTCCACTGGAAACCACTGTTCCAGTTGGCCTCCTTCTGGAAGCCTAGAAAACCTCCACCACAATCTCCCATCTCTCGACACCCACATTGCTTCACTGGACATCACTGTACCATTTGGCGTCCCTCTGGAAGCCTCACTAGACTCAACTGTAAATCCCAGTGTCCCTCCATAGTCCCTTTTGGAAGGTTGTTTTGCCCTGCTGAAATCCTGTCCCTAGTTCATGTCCTGCCTTACAGCACTGAAATACCCATTCAACCTTACTCTTCTTTCGAAGTGGTGACTAGCTACACCAGAAACCCCATCCTACCTAGTCTAGTGAACTGGATCTTATCACTGCTCTCACAAAGCTCTGGTCCTGAAAAAGGCCTCCATACATTGTGACTACATCCTGCTCTGCTGGAAACCCCACCTCCACCCTAACACACTTCCCAAAGGCCTGTCATTCTCCATGAGAAACCCCGTCCCTTACTAGCCTATGTCTTCCTAGTACCACCCTGCCCTCTCAAAGCAAGACCCTGAAAAGCCACTCCCTCATAGATCCACATTCCTGCTCCAGAATCCCCACCTTCTGTCAACCTCTTGCCTCCATTCCCTCCCATGCCTTATGGGAAACCTCACCCAACATATCCCACAAGGTCTCACAGTGTTCCACCAGATCCCCTCCTCTAAGTAACCTCTTCCTTTGTAGCCTTGTTCTTCCTTCTCAAAGCCCTGCCCCAAACAGCCTCCTCCCCAGTGATCCCACCTTCTTCCAATGAAAACCTGTCCACCTGCCAGCCTCCATCCTAAATCCCGCCTACTCCACAAGAGACCCCTCCCCTAACAAGTTTAGTCCTTCCTGTTTCCACCCTGATGTCTCAAAGCCCTACACACACTGGCCTTCACCCTCAAAACCCTGTCCTGTTCAACCATACAAGCTGTGCCAATACCAACTCCTCCCTTAAGCCAGACAGAGCTCCACCAGAAAACACATACCACCTCATCCATGAAGGTCTCATATAGTAACTTTTATTATAAGTGTGATTTTGAACATAAAAACTGGGGAAATAAAAGTTCCTGCCTCCAGCTGGGCTCAGTCACTGAGAAGGATTTGTGCCTGGTTTTGACTTTTCAGGTAGTCCTGACAATGTAAAGTGCTCTTGTCTAAAACTGGATAAATATCAGGCCAGTTTAATTTCAGGTGACTCCCCACCCCCAGCCTTCCTCCAACAGAAGAGATTCAAAAGACCAATTTTTGAAATGCCTTGCTAAATAAGCAAGCCCTGGGAAAATGAAGCTCAACAAAGTTACTTAGATTAAAATAAATACTGTCTTAAATTTTTCTTTCAAAACTTAAAAACGTACATATGACTGATTTCGATTTTTGCATGCTTAAAAACCTGAGTGTGTTTTGTATGTGTTTGTGAACATGTTCATGATAGAAATTGACAGCATGCTGTAACAATTGGCTGAGTTTAAGTTTAAAGTTCAAAATGTTATGAGATTAGATCATTACTAAAAATTTTTAAAGCATTTTCACATTTTTTAAATGGCTTTATAAGGATTCTTTAACTTCAAAATTAGAAAATCTGGTATTTTAGAATGCATAAGGCTGTTTATACTGTAATCAAGTTATATGGCTTAACAAAAAGGAGAAATTTAGAAGCCAACAGAAGACCTATCTTTAGAAGTGAAGGGTGAGTAGGCAGAAGTGCAGTTCAGCTTGTCATGTATGGTGGAACAGGCCCCGGGAAGAGTCCACACATGGTGAAAGAGGGCCATCTGGCACAAACGCAGTTCAAATAACCCTAAAGAGTCGGATTGGGTGTGTTCCCATTCCACAGGAAGGGCCAAGTGACCCATATTTATTCTGCCTCATTTCCCTGCAGAGAGACACTGGAAACATGATGGTAAAAATGAGTGATGTGAAGATCTGATTAACATTGCTAAAACTACCCCTTGGATGTGTTAAAATTAAAATTAAGAAGGCCTTAGAAAAAGGGTTAAAAAGTTTATTTGTATAATGTGGTTTGCTCTCAATAATATTCTGCCATTGGATATGTTATTTTTAAGGCATAAAGGTGTTAAGTCTAGCTTTTGGTACAGTGATGGTGATTTTAATTTTTGAATTAAGAAAAAAATGTTATTTGAGCTTAAAAGTTTTCATGTGTATCTGTTTTAAAACAATCAGCCAAAGGAAATGAGTGACACCTAGCCTCGAGAATTTAAGGGGTTTTTCAACATGCAACTAGAAACTAAAGTATAGAATATTTAAACAGAGATAAATAGGAGGCTTACATATTAGGAATGGATTTCTGTATATAAAGTTTAAAAGTAAAATTGTTCTAAACATTTGCCTCAAAGTAAAAAAAGGAAAAATTAGAATTACAAAAGTTATTGCTTAATTCCTATTTTAGTTTGGTCTCATCGGTTTTATTTTTTGTAACAGTTTCCAGCAGATCCACAAAAAGGAGTGAGGATTCTTGTAAGTTTGTCAGATGTAACTTTGGCTCTTAATAAGTTTCAGGTAAGAATATGCGTAAAAGATAATTCTATGTTGACTACCTTGTTGCTTTTAATTGGAGTAAAATGGCCTTTTATGAGACTCATTGATCTGAAAACTGGTTCAAATACAGCCTGGGCAGATAAAGGTCCCTGTGAGAATGTCATCTCTACTCAGCCATCAGAAGGCAGAATGAGCAAATAGACCTGCTTTAGGATTCAATGTGGCAAAGTGCTAGCCTTGAGCTGTAGAGCTGAGGGAAAGCACTCAGGCCCCAAGTTCAAGTCCAGCAACCAACTAAGGGAAATGCCAATGAGGCATTGTTCCCAGTGTGGAGAAGACACTCCTTGGACGAAAGTAATTGAGGAGCATCCACAGACCGTAAGCCACTGCTTAGATGGCAGAAATAATGTCAGATCCTTGAGTCATTTATGCATGGCCCATCAAATTTTGGTCAGAGCCAGGAGGTCATGGGAAGGTAGTTTGTAAGCATGCCTAATGTCTATGACTGTAAGGGACAGGAACTTGTTAGTCATCTGTGATAGTAGTAAAAAGCTAAAGTTTTAAAATGTGGAGGATAGTTTAAATCCCAACCCCTGCATGTGCCAAAAGCTCTAGTAGGCAGTAACTTTTGAGCTGACACCAGCTACATGAAATTCATCTGCTCAGGAAAAGTTTGTAAACCTGAGAGTGTGTCTCTATTGATATTTGTCTGAAGGCCTGCATAGGTATCTCAGACATTGTTAAGATTACTAGAGATCACGTTCCTAAACCATCCAAAAAGATCCTTTTGCAAACTCGAAGGCTAAATAAGCTCCACTGCTGTAGCCAGAAAAATGGTCTGTGCATTTTTCAAAAGTTAAAATATTGTTCTTAATGACATTTAACCCTGGTAACCTCTTTGTAAAATAGGCTAAGTTTATAGATTCCTGGCTAGGTAGGATCAACATCCCTGAGTCAGCTTGAAGAAGTGACAGAAGATGAATTTTTGCCCATCATCCCCTTTTAAGAACAAGGGAAAATATTCACTTTTTAAAAAATGTGGCAAAATAGACAGAAGGAAAAGGCATGGGAAATAATAGTACAAGCCTGAGCCCTCTATCTGCTTAGAAAATCCTAGCCTTATTATAAGAACTATTTGTTTAAAAAGATGTCATCTTGGTAAATTGTCCTGGGCTATTGTATAAATTGTCTTAAAAACTAATGGGGTCACAGACTGACAAGTGTATGCAATGTATGCTTACCAATCTATGTAGGAATTTGCCGTCCAGCACGAGGTGTGACAGTCCCTTGGAGCGACTGTGAGACCCTGCTGCTACTGCTGCACACCCTAATGGGAAAAGTTCAACAACAGCCTGACACTTACATGGAGGAAATCTATATCATCACCCAGACCACCTCCACCGTGGTAAAAGTAGACTGTACTCCTGCCTGATTTCATCACCTGAAAATATTTCCCAGTTGAATGCTGCTACAACTAAGATCGTGTGGGACATTCTCTTGGTAATATGCAGTAATCCTCTATACTCCCACAGTAGATATTGGGAACGAGGATATCACTGGCTTGCCTTAGGCACTTCAGGGTCATAATCGAGTTTGGTTCTGGTATGGTAATAATCTGCTTCCTCCTGGGTGTTTTTTTTAAAGATAAAGGAGAGATTTTTTTAATCAATGGAGGTAGTACAAGGAATGAGACCCAGCCCTAATGTTAGCCTTAAAATCTAGCAATCTTGGGCTGGGGAAGGTGGCTCAGTGGTAGAGCGCTTGCCTTGCATGTCTCAGGCCCTTGGTCCGATTCCTCAGCACCACATAAGCAAACAGAAAAAAGCTGGAACTGGCTCTGTGGCTCAAGTGGTAGAGCACTAGCCTTGAGCTGAACAGCTGAGGGACAGTGCCCAGGCCCAGAGTTGAGGCCCCACGACCGGACCCCTCCCCAAAATAAAAATCTAGCAAGCTTTTCATCCCACTGGTGCCTTGAGGCTTTCTGAGATAACTTGGTTCCACAAGTCAAGTAAAAATGGGCAATTTTAAACTCTCACCACAAAGAATCTCAAGGAATTGTAAAGAAGAGGAGGGTAGTACAGACAGCCTTAGGGAAGGAACTGGGGGAAAATTGGTATCCTCTGTATAAGAAAGGATTTAAAAAGTAAGGATTGTCTTAAAATGTTTGTAAAGAAGACAAACCTCAGAAAGTTTAAGTATGTAGCAAATAGTATGAGTATGTCTTAAAATTGGAGTTTACGAGTATAGCTGGTATAAAATTAAGTTAGCTGTTGTATACAGAATCAAAATTGCAAGAAGAAAATGTCAGGGCCTTTGGTACTGTTAATTTTGTTACTCACAATCAGACCTTGTAGACTGGTGTCCTTTGTAAAAGAGAGGATCAGCACAGTCCATCTATTGGTTCTGAGATCCCAATACCAAACTGTAAATTTAGAAGACTGTTTCAATTTGGGGAACATGATTGGTCCCCGATGCTCTAGAAGAAGAGGGAATGAAGAGCCAAAGTAACTCCAACTTGAGATTAACCCCACCATCTTGTGCTAGGCTGCCCTCAGAGTAAGCCCAAGAGAGAGAAAAATAAAAACAAAGGTTGCCACTAATCTTGCCCACACATAAGAAAGCAGAACAGTTGCCCAAGTGTTCCAGGAACAGAACATACCAACAGTTCACAAAAAGGGTAGTATGGTTAGGGTGGACTCAAACCAATCATGTAACTGCTTGTGTGGAAATTCCCTAAACTTGTTTGTTCAATTCTATAAAAGCTGTGCTGATTCTGTGCTTGGGGACTCTTACTGTCACCGGTTACCAGTGCGTGGAAGACTAAGCTTGAGCTTACAAATAAATGACTCTTTTGCTGTTCGCATAGGTCATAGTCTCTGATGGTCTTGTGGGGGTCCCAAGTCCGTACAACAGGGCTTGATATAAAATGTATCTGCTCAGATATTTGAATGATTGTATTTATAGTTTAAATGATTTAGGGTCGTTTTTAACATCTAACACATGCTGAGGTTTTTATTTATACCTCTCTTTCCCCCTTTCTTTCTTCCTCCCTTTCTTTCTTTTTTTTCTTTTCGTTTCTTTCTTTCTTTCTTTCTTTCTTTCTTTCTTTCTTTCTTTCTTTCTTTCTTTTCTTTCTTTCTTTCTTTCTTTCTTTCTTTCTTTCTTTCTTTCTTTCTTTCTTTCTTTCTTTCTTTCTTTCTTTCTTTCTGTCTGTCTTTCTTTCTGTCTTTCTTTCCTTCTTTCCTTCTTTCTTTGTTTCTTTCTTTCACTTCCTTCCTTCTGTACTTCCTTCTTTTCTTCCTTATCTCCTTCCTTCCTTCCTTTCTTCCTTCCCTCCCTCCCTCCCTTCCTCCCTCCTTGCCTCTCTCTCTCCCTCCTTCCTTCCTTCCTTCCTTCCTTCCTTCCTTCCTTCCTTCCTTCCTTCCTTCCTTCCTTCCTTCCTTCCTTCCTTCCTACCTTCCTTCCTTCCTTCCTTCCTTCCCATCTCTCCTTCTCCTTCTTTGCTTTCTTTTCTTTCTCTTTCTTTCTTTCTTCCCCTTTCTTTCCTCTTTTATGAAATGAGTATGAATTTAGATATTTTGTTTGCTGAACAAGTATTATACCATTAGAACAATCCTTTTTTAATTTAGTTACTTTGCTCATAGGTTATCAATTTTGCTGAGGGCTGAACAGAGGCTAAGTTCCTCACCTATGTCTGCGAAGTAACTGGGATCACAAATGCATTCCAACTTGCCAGGCTTTAGGATAATATGAGAATCATATTACTTTCCTGGCACACTGGTTCTGAACTGTGATCCTCTCAAATTCTACCCCTTTAGTTAGTGATGTGAGCTCTAATAGCTTGCCCTCAGTATAGATTATCTAAATGAATGATTGAAGGAAATTTCACTTTATTCTCTTTTTTTTTTGCCAGTTCAGGGACTGTTATAATTTTATTTCTATATACTTTTTGTGTATATGTGCACACATTAGTTTTAAAATGTTGCTCTTCCTCACTTTTTTTCTTTTTTCTTTTTGTTGGTCATGGGGCTTGAACTCCAGGCCTGGGTGCTGTCGCTAAGTTCTTTAGATCAAGGCTAGCACTTTACCACTTGAACCACAGTGCCACTTCCAGTTTTTTGGTGTTTAATTGGAGGCAAGAGTGTCACGGATTTCCTGCAAGGGGCAGCTTTGAACTACCATCTTCAGATCTCAGCTCTTGCATAGCTAGGATTACCGGCATGAACCACTGGCTCCCAGCTAACATGTTACTTATTTTAAGTTCTATGATTTAGTTGAGGGAACAGCATGAGTGTGTAGAAAGGAAACTTTCAATTCATCTCTCTAAATAATTTCAGAGTTTCATTTTCATAATATTTATTGCAGTGATAAATAACAGAAGCTCCCAAAGTAACAGAATGATCCTTCATATTCTCCTTCGCATAGATATTATTGGAAGTTGAGTGAAAACTAAGTATAAGGCAATATGTACTTGAAATTTTAAAAAAAATATTTTGATGACACATAAAGAGCCATACTACACCGCGTGCTTTTCATTTCATAAAGAAAAGAATGTCATACAAGTATATTTATTGGAAGGCTTTTTCATCTGAAAAAATATTATAAAAAAGCTGAAGGGGATCAGCAACCATTTAAGTGTCATATAGCATTGGAGACTATAAGACATGAATTTATTCATTAAATAATTATCTAGGAAAGGTATCTGTTCATTAAATTTATTCATTGTACATTTTATTTTATTTACATGTCACTTAATATATAAATACATACAAGTGTGAATATATATATATATATATATATATATGCATGTGTGTGTGTGTGTGTGTATATATATATATCAGCAATATCTGTCCAGTGAATTGTATGGTTAGGTAATTGCATCATGTCAAGTTCATCAAAAGGATGGACTTCCATAAACTTTAACAACCCTGCAACACCACTGCACATTGAAACTTAAGTGTTCACAATTGTAAGCCAGACCTGTGTTTTACCAAAGCTTGGTATATAGTGTGTTATTTTTTTTCATTTAGGCTTGACACAAATGTGTTTGCCCTAGAAATAAATGATGGCATTATAACTACAGTAAGTTCCTGTAAATCTTTACATTGAACACAGGTTAAGTATGAATTGTTCTTGCTTTCCTTTTATCTTTAGGAAATTGATTTCAGTTTTGATGTAGTGTTTGCCAGACCAGTACTCCATCACTGGAGTCACTCCACCAATCCTTTCTTGTTAAAGTTACTTTACGTATAGAGTAACAATTTTTGCACCCAGTTCCAAGAGCAGGGATCATGATTTCATTCCAATATACCTACCTAGTAGGTTGATATAGGTGATACTTTCCTTCCTAGACTGATTCAGATCTGTGATCCTCTCAAATTTCTACCACTTTAGTTAATAGTGTGTGCTCCAGTTCTGCCTACCTCTAGAAGATATGACAGAAATAAATGATTACAGGTAATTGCAGTGAATCATTGGCTCATAGGTGATTTGATATTAAAATGTAGGGTAAGTTTGAAAGTATAATCACAGTAGTCAGATATTTTGCTAAGTAAATTTTGCTTCACATTATAAAACATCTCGACCAGAATTCAGGACTTATTTTGCTGTCTGTCAACTTGTATGTCATCTGGGAAAATAAACTTAATATCTTCCATGCGTGGTAAAGATCTTTGAATGGTCTGATGTGCTGGTTCACATCTATAATCATGGTTAGCAATCAGAAATAATTAGATCACAATTTAAACATAGCCTAACCAAAAATTTAGGAAGTCTCAATCTCAACAAACTAGTGGATCATGTTGAATCATGCCATTAATCTCAACACCACAAGAGGCTAAGTCTCTGCCCAGTACCTGTGTCACTTAGGTAACTGGCTCACTTGGAGGCAGTCACCTCTCCTGATGCAGAAACTGGGCTGAGATTTAGCCAAGAGGAGGGAGGAGTCTGCCCCACCTTCCCAGGGTGGACCTCCAGAATGCAGTGAATGTGCTTGCTTTCCTCCTCCAAATGGCTTGAGATGCCATGCTGCTGAGTGCTCATTATTTGATTCCAGTGACCTGTGGTAGAGGTGTAAGGTAACAGTAAATTAAATTTCACGTTTGCCAATTGAGCTGTTCTTCACCGCTTGTGAGTTCAACTGACCAAGTGTCCATTTTTTGAGAGCTGAGAATACTCAGGTAGGGGAGAGAGGGAGGGTGAGTGAAAGAGGAGAGATATAGAGAGAGAGGGAGAGAGAACAGAAAGAAGGAAGGAAGGAAGGAAGGAAGGAAGGAAGGAAGGAAGGAAGGAAGGAAGGAAGGATGGAAGGAGAGAAAGAAAGAAAGAAAGAAAGAAAGAAAGAAAGAAAGAAAGAAAGAAAGAAAGAAAGAAAGAAAGAAAGAAAGAAAGAAAGAAAGAAAGAAAGAAAGAAAGAAAGAAAGGAAGGAAGGAAGGAAGGAAGGAAGGAAGGAAGAAGGAAAGGAAGGAAGAAAGTAAGGAAGAAAAAGAAAAGAAAAGAAAGATAATGATTGAGAATGAACGGTTTGGAGTCAGGCAGAGGTGCTACCTATATTTAGTATTAGGTCTGCCTAAGCCATGCAGACCCTATGCAGACACTTCTCTTCTTGGTGAACTTTCCATCCTTTATGTGTTACCTAGGTATCTGGCATGCCTGGAGGCAGACACCTCCCCCTCCTGCTAAGTCACAACCTGGTCAGCCTCTGGTCACACTTTCCATTTGACCACAGGAGATTCCCAGGCCCTGAGGTCACATCCAGTGTAGCCAGAATTTTCCTGCACCAGGCCATATCTCATCCGGTCCTTGGCCTAGATATGTCCTGGCCCAAGGTTGGGTCAACCCCATTTTTTTTTTCACATGCCTCTCCACCATATATGGCATGGGAAGCAGTTCAGTAATTAAACTACTTTACCTGACTGAATACCATGTGGTGTTCTCTTCATTGGCTACCTAATGAAACTTACCTTATTAATACCTTACACTTCAGAGTTTCTAGTTATGAATTCATGGATATTTTTCTGATATATGTGAGATCAGTATCTACAAAACATATGTACTAACTCATCATTTAACAGTATAATTCTGCCTGGAATCTTTTTTTTTCCAATTTTTTAATTTTGAAAATAATGTACAGAGAAGTTGCAATTACATTTGCAATATAATGAGTACATGTCTTATTAAACATTGGTGCCTCTTCCTTTGTTTCCCCTTTTCATCCCTTCCCATCTCCCAATTCCTCCTCCAAAGTTGTAAAGTTGGTTTTTTGACATAATGTGTTGTACATCTCATTGTTGCTATGGATCCACCTGTATCCCTATTTACATAATTTGTTTTTTCCCTTCCCCTCCACAAAGACTACCAACATCTGAATTTTTAATAGCAGCCTAATTAACCTTAACGTCTATTTTGTTTGCTTTGCTTTGTTTTGTTTTTAGCTTAAAGTAATCAAAGATTTGGTGGGACAATCTGAAAAGATCTCTGCCTTCATATTTTCTAATCACCCTGGGCTACAACATGTGTGCTACCAGGTCAGATGATGGGACTTTGAAACACTAGAAAGCAGATACACATCATAAGGTCCATGGCTTTGGGATTTCTCAGATTATTTTTTTTTAATGTAATTGTTACTAAGGTGTGTAGAGTGAGTTTACCATATCACAATTCATATAATGTGTACATTTGCCTTGTAGACAGTGCCATCCTTTCCTGAGCTTTCCCCCAGTTTTTGCTTGTTTTGTTGTTGTTATTTGTTTTTGTTTTTGTGCCTAACCATCAGCTTCAACTCAGGATTGGTTGCTGCACTTGAGTTTTTGTAATCAAGGCTACTCTACCTCTGGAGTCCCAGCTCCTTTTATGGCTTTTTGGTTGTTAATTGGAGAGAAGAGTCACAGATTTTCTCACTCCTGCTGTCTTTGAACTGTGATCATCAGCCTCATGAGTAACTAGGATTTTTTTTTTTTAATTTTATTTTATTTTATTTGAGAACATACTGTACAGAGGGGTTACAATTACATGGGCAGGATAATGCATACATTTCTAACCAAGCATTGCAGCCTCCTCCTTTGTTTACCCTTCACCTCCCTTCCCAGCCTCCCCCCTCCCTCCCAACCAATCATACCCCCCCTCCCCCCCCCCCACCAACATTGTAAAGCTGGTTTTGACATGACATTTTGTACTTCTCATTGTTGCAACAGGTCCACCTGAATCCTTAAACGACTTGTTTGTCCCCATCTCCTCCACATGTTATACTGACATCAAATATAGTGAAAGCGGGTGTTACACTGTGGGGGAGGGACATACAAAGCAACAAAGAAATAATCTTATAAATGCGTTAGAAACACATGCATGAAAGAAACAAAAACATTAAAATACATATTTGAGGTTTTGTTTTCCTAACATCACATTATCTGACTTTTTCCGCTTGACTCATACCTATACTAGATATTGCAAATAAGGGAAACCATGGGACCTATGTTTCTTTGGGCCTGGCTTACTTCATTGTTGGTGGGAATGTAAACTTGTTCAACCACTTTGGAAAGCAGTATGGAGGTTCCTCAAAAGACTCCACATAGAGCTCCCCAACGACCCAGCAATCCCACTTTTGGGCATTTACCCAAATGATCACAAACAAGGCCACACTAAAGCTACCAGCACAACTATGTTTATTGCAGCATTATTTACCATAGCTAAGACATGGAACCAACCCTGATGCCCCTCAGTAGATGAATGGATCAAGAAGATGTGGTATATATACACAATGGAATTCTATGCCTCCATCAGAAAGAATGACATTTCCCCATTTGTTAGGAAATGGAAAGGCTTGGAAAAAATTATATTAAGAGTAACTAGGATTATAGGCCTGAGTCCCCAGTGTCCACCTACTAACTTGTTGGTTTCATGCTTCCCTGGTTGTGTTACAATTTTCCTCGACTCTTGGCACTAATACTACATATTGCCTGGCTCAAATCTGAATTGGTGGAACATGCTTGTATTTTGAGGATGGCAGGACTAGGAAACTATAGGCCATAGGGACATATAAGCTAAACAAATCATTTGGAACATGGCATAAAGACAAGTAAATTTATTGCCAGTTGACTGTGTCCTGTCTTTACTGTTAATTTTGCATGGCCTGTGAATGATGTTAGACACATCCAAATGGCCTTTGGTAGAAATAAGGTTTCTCATCCTGTTCTAAAAACAAAATAAAAAGCCACCAAAAAATAATACGTATGAGTCCAGCAATTTCCTTGAATTAGAGACAAATCTGCCCTAGTTTATGAAAAAATGTCCTTTATTCAAGTGCTGCTACTTTTTCTAACTACAAATATAATGAAATCTGTAGTAGTCTGTAGAATTGTATACCACAGCTGTCATTTTAATTTACAAGAAATTCAGACTTTAAAATGTTTATTTATTTTTTTTGACAGTTATGAGGCTTGGACTTGGGGCATGGGCACTGTCCCTGAGACTCTGTGCTCAAGTTAGTTAGCATTCTACCAATTGAGCCACAGAGTCACTTCTGTGTTATGAGTTGTTGATTGGAGTTAAGAGTCTTATGGGGACTTTTCTTCCTGGGCTGGCTTTGAACTGCGATCCTCAGATCTCAGCCTCATGACTAACTGGGATTACAGGCATGAGAGACTGGCACCTGGCTTTAAATACTCATTTTTAAAATGAACTTCATGGTGCCTCTGGCTCACACATATAATCCTAGCTATAGTTAGGTTTACAGTTATGAGAAACAAGCACTAGGTAAGTGTTGTTCATGATGGTTTGTATTGCCATGTTTTAATATTGTTTGTTTCTTATACTATAATGCTCTTACTTTTATTTTCACCTAGGTGGGGTTGATAAGTGCTAGTCAGTGTTGACCTTTCTTTGGATGAGATGGAGCCATGTGGATGATCTTTCCTAGAATGGCATGGAATTGAAATCTTCCTGCTCTCAGCTCCCCATGAGCCTGGGATGATAGAAGTATTCCATCACATATAGCCAGGGGTTGGGGAGCATTGCAGATAACTCTACACTGGTCTGGAACTGGTGTCCCAAATACCTTTAGCTTTACAGGCAAAACCATGTTATATTCCATTTCACTTTGAATAGCTTATGTATATACTTAGAGAGTACAATGATAACGCACTACATGTTAAATATATAAAATAGTCAATATAATTAGCAGGTTTATCTCGTAAAATATTCAAGCTAGTTTATTTTAGTAACCTCCTGACTCTGTTAGCTATTTCGGAATATACCATAAACACGAATACACTGACAATGTGCAGAATATTGAAAGTTGATAGAGATAGAAACAAGTTAGATTATGTGTAGTAAATATATATTTATGTATTGCTCCTCTGAAGAATATTATCATATATTCACCATGACAATACCACCATATATTCACCATGACAATTATTTTCCTGCAGTGTAGAATTTCCCATTTCATAATCTGCCATCTTCATCTTTTTACATCTTTTTAAGTTATAAGTATGAATGTTTTCCTGTTTATTATAATGTTTTGAAGTTATTATATGATGGAATGAAAAATTTGTAGAGTCTACTGAAATTATCTCATTTTGTTTGGATTTGTGATGCTAAATCAATAAGACCATGGTTTCCTGAAATTTATGATAACAGACTATATCACCGAATTATATTCTAATTACATCTTATTATTGTACTTTTATATAGGGTAGTCTACTGTTGCTGTTTTATGATATAGAAAGTTGTGAAGCTAGACTGAAACTTGCAACCCCACTGGTTCCAGTAACAATGTTTTATCACCAGGTTATGGAGGCTGATAAGTATAACTCTAACTAATCAGGAGTTTGAGACCTGAGATTTAGTTCAGACAGCCTGAACATGAAATTTTATGAGTCTCTTTTTTCCAGCTCACTACAGAAAGCTTGCAGTGGGACTGTGGCACAATTGGTAGATCACTACAGTCACCAGAAAGATACTCAGGCTTGTCATATAGCCCCTGAATTCAAGACCTAAAACACAGATATGCACAACACACCCTCACACACATACACACACACTCCAACACATATGTACACACACATTCTTGGGCAATGTTGTATCTTAAATTCTTATCCAGAGATTGGGCAACAGCCCACTCATTTGTGAAGGTTTTTTTCCTGATTATTTTGGAGGAGGAGGATAGTTCACGGGACAAAAATGACAAGACTTTAGTGAGGAATTCTTTATAAACGACTAGCTTATAAAAAAAAAAAAAAAAACAAGAGCACAGTTTTTATATTTAAAGCTAACATTCCTTCATGTATAGTATTTCTCTATAATAATCATTGAATTATGAGAAGACAATGCAGAACCTCTTCCCTCCTCCCCTTCCCCTCTGTCATAAAATATGACAAAAGTATCAAAAATACTCTCTTATCTTACAAGAATGTACATCTATAAAAAGGTCTGACAATATGTGTATGGTTTATTTTTTAAATACTTGTATGTTTTTCCCACCTCTAAGTACTTACCTTTTTTCCAGATGACAGCACACTCTGGCTTCAAAGGCAAACAAAATTAGGCAACAAAAACTAACAAAGTCCTAGGATGTAGATGTCAAAAATAGATGCAAGAAGTACATGACAGGCTGAGAGGCAAAATCATTTCTGTAGGATGAGAGGAATAGTGACAAATAAGGCATGGATCTGACCTAAGAAGTGTTCCTTGAGGTTGAGAGCATACAGATTCCTAGGCATAGCTGAGGATAATGGGATTTGACAATGTTCACGTGTATAGAGTGATGTGGGAGGGGAGATTTCAGTCTCCAGTATGTCTTTGGGATGGTCTTATGTAAGCAAGCAGCTTAGATCATTGGGCTCTGAGAGATGACACTCTCTACCTCATAATGGAATAGAATATGGAACTCTGATAGCCAGGCAACTGTAACTGACAGTCAGCTCAAGCCAGCTCAAGTGGCCTGTAGCTCAGGAACAAGAAAGATGTTCCTGTGTTGTTTGCAAAGTTCAAGAGACTCAGGTCTCAGGCATGAGAGGTGTGAGTGCTTCACTCAATGCTGTAGACCTTGGATCAGTGCCAAAACATGAATCCATATTCTCAGGCCTTTTTAAAAAATTTTTATCGTAAAGATACTATACAGAGGGTTACAGTTACATGAGCAGGGTAATGAGTACACTTCCTATTGTGTATTGCTACCTCCTCCATTGTTTTCCCTCTACCATCCCTTCCCTCCCTACCTTCCCCGAGGTTCTTTTTATTCTTTAATAGTGATTAAGTGATTACATAATTTCCCAAATTTCACAGTATTGTGGAATAATGATGCTCATTTAAAGTCACAAGTTCATTCTAATTTTCCTGGAGCAAATTTTCTATCACAGTCTATAACATATAATGGTGTACCCATATACACCATGCATGTGATCAGCAGTATGGGGATATTTAGTAGTGGTTTGACCAGATGAGTGGGAGTTCTTTGTTTCTTATGTCCTGTTAATTTTGTTGTAACACCTAACATTTTGGATTTAGCATCCACTTATTAGGGAGACCCATGTACCGTTTGTCTCTTTGCTCTTGACTTACCTCGCTCAACATGATTCCTTCTAGCTCCATCCATTTCCCTGCAAATGCCATTATTTTGTCATTTCTAATGGCTGCATAATATTCCATTGTGTATAGATACCACAATTTTTGGATCCATTCATCTGTGGTGGGGCATCTGGGTTGTTTCCATATCCTAGCTATTGTGAACAGTGCTGCAATAAACATGGAGGTGCATGTGTCCTTGTATATTGGTTCCTGTTCAGTGGAGAAGCCTACAAGTGGTATGACTGGGTCATAAGGGAGGTCAATCTTTAGCTTTCTAAGGACCCTCCAGACTGCTTTCCAAAGTGGTTGTACAAGAGTACATTCCCACCAGCAGTGTAATACGGTTCCTCTTTCTCCACATCCCCTCCAGCATTTGTCGTTGGCTGATTTGAGGATGTGGGACATTGTGAGTGGGGTAAAGTGGTATCTCAGGATTGTCTTTATTTGCATTTTCTTCACCATTAGGGATGATGAACATTTCCTCATGTGTTTCTTCGCCATTTTTATTTCTTCATCTGAGAAATCCCTCTTTAGTTCCCTTGCCATTTAGTAATTGGTTTGTAATGTTTGCAAGGGTTTAGTTTCTTGGGTTCCTTGTATATACAGGATGTAAACCCCTTGTCTGATATATTGCTGGCAAATATTTTTTCCCAATTAGTTGGTTGTCTTTCTAGCTTGGTTGCGATAGATTTAGCTGCGTAGAAGCTTTTTATTTTAAGGTAGTCCCATTTGTCGAGTCTCTCTCCAATTTGTTATGGACCTGGGACTCTGTTCAGGAAGTTCCTTCCTGTGCCTATTAGTTCAAGGGTCTCTCCTACTCTGTCCTGCAGTAGTTTTAGAGATTCAGGTTTAATGTTGAGGTCATTAATCCATTTTGAGTTGATGTTGGTGCATGGTGATAGGCTGGGGTCCACTTTTAGTTTTCTGCATGTGGCTGCCCAGTTTTCCCAGCACCAGTGGTTGAAGAGGCTGTGTTTCTTCCATTGTATGTCTTTGGCTCCTTTGTCAAATATCAGCTGGCTGTAGCCTGTGGATTTATTTCTGGATCTTCTATTCTGTTCCATTGGTCTTCAGGTCTGATTTTGTGCCAGTACCATGCTCTCTTTGTCATTATAGCTCTGTCGTAGAATTTGAAGTTCGGCATGGATATCCCTCCCATGTTGACTTTATTCCTTAGAACTGTTTTGGCTATTCTAGGTCATTTGTTGTTCCATATGAATTTTTGGACTGTTTTCTATATTTCAGTGATGTACGTCATTGGGATTTTAATAGGAATTGCATTGAATTTGTATATTAATTTTGGAAGCATTACCATTAAATCGGCCTATCCAAGAGCGTGGGAGGTCGTTCCATTTCCTAGTGTCTTCTGCAATTTCTTTCTTTAACTTTTTATAGTTTTCATTAAATAGTTCTTTTACATCTTTGGTTAGGTTAATTCCTAAATATTTTATTTTTTGAGAGGTTATTGTGAATGGGTTTGCTCCTTTTATTTCCTTCTCTTCTTGTACATTGTCAGTGTACAGGAAGGCAACTGATTTTTGTGGGTTTATTTTGTATCCTGCTACTTTGCCAAAGGGATTTATGATTTCTAAGAGTTTGGAGATGGAGTTTTTGGGATCGTGAAGTTATAGTATCATGTCATCTGCAAAAAGGGACAGTTTATTTCCCTGAAGAATGAGATTGGAATTTTGATAGGTGTCATGTTGAATTTGTAGATAGCCTTGGGAAGTATTGCCATTTTCATGATGTTAATCTTTCCAATCCAGGAGCATGGGAGGATTTGCCATTTTCTAAGTTCTGTTTTGAAGAGGAAATCCAAAAATTCATATGGAACAATAAAAGACCCCGAATAGTCAAAACGCTCCTCAACGGAAAGAACACTGCTGGAGGAATATCAATACCAAATTTCAAATTGTACTACAAAGCCATAGTAATCAAAACAGCTTGGTACTGGCATAAAAACAGACCTCAGGGCCAATGGAATAGAATTGAAAACCCAGAAATGAACCTACAGACCTATAGCCAACTAATCTTCGATTAGGGAGCTAAAACAATAGAATGGAAGAAAGACAGCCTCTGCAGTAAATGGTGCTGGCAAAATTGGTTAACTACTTGTAGAAAACTAAAGCTAGATCCTTATATATCACTCTGCACCAGAATCAACTCCAAATGGTTCAAAGACCTCGGAGTCAAAGCAGACACTCTGAAAACATTACAGAATGGAATAGGAGAAACCCTGGGTCTCCTTGGCGCAGGCCGAAATTTTCTTAATAGAGATCCAGAAATACAACAAATCAAAGAAAGGTTGGACAAATGGGATTGCATGAAGTTGCAGAGCTTCTGCATGGCAAAGGACATAGCTAGCAAGATCAATAGAAAGCCCACGGATTGGGAGAAGATCTTCACTAGCCATAAAACAGACAAGGGTCTCCTATCTAAAATATACTTGGAACTCAAAAAAATAAATCCCCCAACAACAAATCCTCAAAGAAACAACTGTCCAATAAATAAGTGGGCTAATGACTTAAAGAGAAACTTCTCTGAAAAGAAAGAAGGATGACTAACAGACACATGAAGAAATGTTCAACCTCCCTAGCCATAAAAGAATTACAAATCAAAACAACATTGAGATACCACCTCACACCAGTTAGAATGGCAAAAATCAACAACTCTAAAAACAACAGTTGCTGGAGGGGAGGTGGACAGAAGGGAACCTTACTTCATTGTTGGTGGGAGTGTATACTTGTTCAACCACATTGGAAGCAGTATGGAAGTTCCTCAAACGACTTCACATAGAGCTCTCCTATGACCCAGCAGTCCCACTTTTGGGACTGCAGTTCTTTTTCTTTTGATTGGCGATTTAAGGCCATTAATATTAAGAGAAAATATAGAGAGATGCATTGTTGTCCCTGCATTCTGTTTTCCTACGTTTTTCTTCTTTCCTTTCCACCTGTGCTTGCTCAGTTAGACTTTGATTAATGCCTGTCTGGGTGTAGGTCCCAGTTGCTGCTTGCTTTCTTCAGGTTGTGTCCCCCCTCTTAGTATTCTTTGTAATGCTAGCTTAATGTTTACGTATTCATTTAGTTTTTCTTTGCTATTAAAATTTTTCAGTTCTCCATCGAATGTGAATGCTAGCTTTCCCGGGTATATCAGTCTGGGTTGGCAGTTATTGGCTCTCAGGTCTTGTATGTTGCTTTCGCAGGCCTTTCTTGTGTTCAGTGTTTGTGTGGAGAGATCTGCAGTGATTCTAATATTTTTCCTGTTTTAGTATAGTTCCCTCTTCACTTTTGCTGCATGCAAGATTGCTTCCTTATTATTCAGATCTATCATTTTTACTATAATGTGTCTAGAAGTGTTTCTCCTGGGATCTTGCTTGTTGGGTGTTCTATATGCTTTTGTTATGTAGATAAGATGTTCTTTTTTGAGGTGGGGGAAATTTTCGCCGATTATCTTGTTGAATAGGTGTTGCATTCCCTTGCTCTGAAATTCCTCAACTATACGAAGGTTAAATTTCTTGGCATTATCTGCTTAGTCTTGAATTTCCCTTTGGCTTAATTTGAGTGATTTTTCCATATGTGTCACTTTTTGGTCCAGGTGGTATATTCTGTCTTCTGTATCTGACACTCTACCTTCCATTTTGTTCACTCTGTTGACCGTGGCTTCTATTGTGGTTTGCGTGGAGGAAATGGATTCCTTTACTGATTCGATGTTGGTTCTCAAAGTACTGATCTCACCTCTTAATGAGGTATGTTCTATCTCTAATTTGGCATTTATCTCACTTCTTACTGAGGTTTGTGCAGCTTCTATTTTTGCATGCATCTTCTGTTTGACATCCTGTGTCTCTTTTGATAGTTCATCCTTGTGCTTTTTCAATTTCTGATCTATTTCTTGCTTTATTTCTTGAGTCATTGCCTCCAGCAACCCTTGGATGTAGCTTTTGTCTTCCATTCCTGCTTTGCTCCCACTGGGGCTCTCCCCTGTGTGGCTGCTGGCTATTGAGGATAGCTTGCTATCCTGGGTGGTGATAAACCTTGTAAATTTTCTCTGTGATTTTCACATGGGGGATTAAGGAGATTAATCTGCACTTTTGCTTTGGTGTGTCTGTCTTTGCTTGGTTGCTGATTCTGTATTGGTAGAGGGAGTCTGTGCCTGATCTGGGTTCTGTTGGGAGCCTACCTCCAGCTGCTGGTCTGACCTACTTAGGATTCTTGGCTCTCTGCTGTAGATCGCTGGCAATTCCCACCTTTGGAAGGGTTGAGCAGCCTAGACTGTTCGTGTTTGCTCCTAAGGGTGCTCTTGGCAAGATCTGATACTCTGGATGCACTATCCCAGATGCTGGAGTCTGCTATGGGCTCCTGATGTTTTTTTGTTTGTTTTTTGGGCTGGTTGTGGGCTTGAACTCTAGGTTTGGGTGCTGTCCCTCAGCTCTTCAGCGCAAGGCTGGCACTCTACCATTTGAGCCACAGCACCACTTCTGACCCTTTTTGCTGATGTGATGCTGAGGAATCAGATCCAGGGCCTCATGCATCCAAGACTATCACTCTACTGTTGAGCCGCCTTATCAGCCTGAGCTCCTGCCTACTATCAGGTGCTAAGAGTATATGGTTCCCAGCTTAGAGTATATGGTTCGGGTTTTGGTGGGGTTTGGGCTTCTCTTGTCCTGAGCCTCCAGGTCTTTTGTTGTCACAGGCGTGCCTCCCAGGGGTGTAGTTCCCTGATTTTCTCCCATATGCTGAGGCATATGCTCAGCTTTTGACTTCAGTTGGGAGGAGTTGGTTGTGTTGTTCAGGCGCTGGATCCCCAGGCCTGGTTCTGGACCCCCGCCTGGGGTGCACCGGTTGGGCCTGTGCTGCTGTGTATACCACCTAGGTTATGCAGTACACAGTTCAAATTTCTTCTTCTGTTGGTTGTCTTTACCCAAGGGCGCTGTTTCTAGATTGAGCGTTTAAGCTCCCATCCAGGGGCAATCTTGCTCTAGCCTGGCCAGTGGAGTATGCTCCATGGGCTGGTGGAACTCTCGAACAGTTCCCAGTTTTAATGGGTCCTGTGGTCGTGTGTTGGGGTAGGGAGTCTGGGTCAGGGTCTGGGGATTCCCTCCAGCTCTGGTCCCCTTTGTGGGATACACTGTCCCCTGAGGGGTACTTACCCTGGAGCTAGTTGTTTCTGTGTGGTGTAGGTTGTCAGTTGCTGGTGCAATCCGAGTTCAGTTGGGGTGGTTGCGGGCTGGGCTGGGCGGTGGTGGCCCTGTGTGATTCTCTTCTGTCTCTGTCTCTGTCGAAGCTGTCGGGTCTACAGTGTCCATGCTCAGGCAGCTTCTTAGCGAGTTATCTGCATGCAGCTCCCTGTGTCTCTGTGTCCCCTGGCAGCCCCCGCCGAGTCGACGCAATCAGAGGGTCTGACACTGGTGCCTCAGGCAGCTTCTGCACGGGTGATCTGCAGGCAGCCCCCTGTGTCTCAGACCCTGGCAGCCCCGCCATGTTGTCGCAATCGGCAAGTCTGAATGTTGTCGCAATCGGCAAGTCTGACAATGGTACCTCAGGCAGCGTCTGTGCTATCTGCAGACTGCTCCCTTTGTCGAGCTGCCAGGGCTGGGCAGCTTTGGCGAGCTGGAACCTCTCAGCTCGGATGGAGAGTGAGGGGTAGGTGTAGGACCTTCGTGGAGACTCCCGGCTGGTAGGTTTCTCTGTTTCTGGTGATCAGCTGGTCTGCAAACAGTTACCTCAGGCGGCTTCTGTGTGGGTGATCTGCAAGCCCCCTGTGTCTCTGGGATTCCAGCAGCCCCCACTGGACCAGCTGGCCATGGCTTGGCATGCTCCCGCATGGCTAGTGATGATTGGGGGATGGGTCTTCACTCTTCTCTGTTCTGAAATTCTTCTTTTCCTCTCTTTCTTTTTTGTTATTTTCCACCTCCTGTTTTTCTCTGAGTGTTCATTTTTTGCTTTTGTTGGTCTCTTGGAGAGATTAAGCATTGGAACTCGAACTCTCTTTTTGGTTGGGGAGAGCTGTGGCATTTCCTTACTGCCTCATCGCCATCTTCTCTCAGGCCTTTTTATAAGAAGAAACCAAGGAAATCACAAGGCCACTCAGGCCAGGTATAACTATGACAGGAAACCTATTTAATCTCCTACTAGCCCACAGTACAACCTTCTTGTGTGCTTTAATATGTGTATACTGAGAAAATATTCACTGTGTACTTTTCAATCCATTCTATTACTCATTTTGAAGTGTACTCCTAATTCCATGTTTCCAAAATCCATTCTTTTTAGCACCTCAGTGTGACAACGAGTCAGCCCAAACCCTGAAAGTGCCTTATAATATAGGGAGCTTGGACTCAGGCTTGTTGGAAATGCTAGTAATGGACATGGGCCCTGCCTACCAGAAAGGTGGTCTTTTCTGTGTTGGAAACATCCTTCAAAAAGATAGAGTAGGAGACAATGGAGCAGTTGCTGAATATTGTTTAAAAAATGAGTGTTCCTCTTTCCAACAGGGCTAATGAGACACGCTGGCAGATTATTGGAATACTTGGTACCTCTCTGAGACTGTTTCACTGGGGTCTGATCACAGGAGCCTGTCTTCAGACAAAGAAGTTCACTCCTCGGCTAACTCCTTAGGACTGGGCTGCCAGAGCATTTCATTTGCCTCAGAAGCTAGTGGAGCCTTAGCAGTTTGCTTGCTGAGAGACTAAGATTAAAGGAATGAGAAACTGGCACCCAGTGGCACCCAACGTCCACCCTCACCTATGAAACAACTATCTTGAAGGCCTTTGAAGGAATATAGACAGAAGAAAGAATGCAACTTGAGCTTGAATTCGGGGTCTGAGTGCTGTCCTGTTCGTAGCACTCTATAATTTGATCCCCAGGTCCAGGTTTGGCCTTGGCTTTGTTAATTGAAGTATTTTTAGAATTTTACAAATTAGACAGTGTTCAAACTGTGATACTCAGATCTCACCCTCCTGTTTAGTAGGATTAGAGGCATGAGCCATTGTGCACTTATTTGGACAGATGCATATAAGCATCCTCACAGAATTTCCTTGAAATTCTGTAGACATATCTCCACTTTTTGTCTGTCATATTTACATTACTCTGTGGAACTTATCCATTCCCAAATGTGTCTTGTTAGTTCAGAAAAAGGAGAAGCACAAAGTTATTCTCCTTCTCTCTTCCCATTGGTACAGATCCTTTTACTGTAACTGGGACAAAGATGAACAAGATGAAGAAGGAAGTGGTCGTTGGGACAAAGAGAAGTTCTGTCCTTGAAAAAAATGGATATCTTTGAGGTTTCTGATTCAAAGTCAACATTCTTTTTTGCACACCAGTTGTGATTTTCACCAGGGGCTTGAGGCTTGGCACTTCAGTGGATAGCATATTACACATTGTGGATGTGGTTGTTGTTTTGGACTCTCATGGATGACAAGGAGGTCTGCGTATAACAAGTCAGATTCAGTGGGGAAACAAATTTCTCCTCCTATCACAGGGAGAAATTTAGAGTATTGTATTTGAGAAATTGTGAGGTGCATCCTGCTTGCAGGAGTCTCTTCCAAAATCCACCAGAAAAACACTAGAGGCTCAGGATGTGGAGGGTGGGCTCTCATTTTCCTTGTCTGCCCACAGTATGGTTTGTTCCATCTTTCCTATGTGGATGGACTTCTACCATGATGATTTCTAAGAGCAAAAGTACCATGACACCATGAAAGAACTTACACAGTATTTCAAGTTCAACATGCTTTTCAGACGTGCTCTTCTGCTCATATATTCTTCTGGAGCAGCTGGAGGAACGCATGATCCTTGAGAAAAAGAAAAAGAGGAAAAAGTTCTTGTTTAGATGCCTCAGAGCTGGTGAGTATGGATGGAACCTGGGTCTCTAGGTCTATGCCTGATTTGCCAAGAGCCCTTAGTACACTCCAGCTTGGCAAAATGTCCTTTTATAGATGTTTTTTGCCAGGTAATATATGGCCTCCTTTTGCAAGAACTTGGAAGTAATCACTCATTAGAAACACCCTACCTTCTTATCAGAGTTCAGTCCAAACTCAAGTTCTACAGCTTCCTCCATTAGATCCTCATGAAAGTTTAGTCACACCTTAACTTCTATAGTTCTAAGACTCCTGAACCTATTTCCATGCTCAGGTTTGCATCACCGTAGAACAACTCCTGCAGAACTCCAGATAAAGAACCCATCAGTGATGTTACCTATGGTGACTGATAGAGATCGGAAGCCATCACTAATCTCTTGAAAGCATGTGAACATAGAGGGTTTTTTTTTTTTTTTTTTTTTAATTTGTGGAAAGGCCCAAACAAGTTTTGAGTTTTGTGGACATCTCACTGTTTCTGAACACCACATGTGCTGCAGGTGCACCTGCACATACAACCAAGGAAGAAGATGATCCAGAATGTCTCCCATTGATACTCGCAATCCACCTAGATTGGCGCCAAACCATTCAAAAAGACTCGTCTTGGTGTACAGGGTAAATGTGTGCTAATGGAAAATGACCCCAGTCTATGTTCAGGAAAACCAATAAGAGAGGTCCAAAATCTAGATTCAGTTGAGGGAAGAGAGTCTTTCCTCACAGAATACCCAGACCAATCTGTCCTCTTGCAGGCGATCCAATTTCCAATTAAGAAATTAGAATCTGTCCCTCCGTGCACTCACGAAGAAAATCCTGTCTTTAATGAGGAAGTAAATCTCTTTGAGGACTCAGAAGCAGAAGTTCTGCATGAAGGCAACTTAATGGCCAATCTAGATTTAGAGATTCCATTACCCTTCCTGGAAAAATCTTTATTTTTCTCTTTGTTCTGATTGTTATAAAGTGTTAATTCTATTTATATTTTTAACTTTATTAAAATGTCAATGTTTTTGATTTATTGTAGATTCATGAATCCTAAATATGTTTCTTTTTAAGCATACAATCTGAAGCATCATGCATACGTGTGCTGTTGGGGGGAAAACACAGAGTGACAGGGGGTTGTACAAGAGAGCCTACTGTGTATAAAGGGAACTGTTAAATGCATTGGGAGCAGCAAAGAAGCCAGACCATGCCTGGATGGGTTGATAAGGTGGCTAGAAATGGTCTTGGACAGCAGATAAGATGTCCTAGAAAGCTATTCTGTCAATTGGGACAAATGACACAATACTTACAGTGGTGTGTGGGACACTCTTTCAACAGTGAGTTCAAATCTGTATACCTTTTCCTTGTGCTTTGGGTAAAAATGGAAGAAAAATTTGGCTCCAGTAATATAAAATTCTACTTATGGTTGATATGTATACTGGAAAGTAAAAACCATCATCAATAGAAGAAAGAAGGCTTACTTAGATGAACAAACACAAAATCAGGAAGGAAAATAACAGAATGAAATCAGTTGTATGTAAATACATGTTATATTCTTGATGTTATATATAGTATATTATATAATATATAAAATTGAAAATGATTTTTCAAATTACAAAGCATTAAAATTTTAGTCTTGAGTAATTATTTCACAAAATATTAATGTAAAATATTTTTGGGAAAATATAGCTATAATTTGATTATAATTATATGTTTATATGAATATATATTTTTGTTTCTAGATCCAACACTGATTATAAATAGATGAATAAACTTATACATATATTTGTATATATCTGTCT
Organism: Dipodomys spectabilis; assembly: GCF_019054845.1. Lineage (NCBI taxonomy): Eukaryota > Metazoa > Chordata > Mammalia > Rodentia > Heteromyidae > Dipodomys > Dipodomys spectabilis. The sequence continues at coordinate 5,166,057 of NW_024870919.1, read as the reverse complement.
ATGAAGTTAATATAATGAAACTGACTATACTATGTATAAAAATGCAGCAATGAGTTGAGTCCATGAGACTCAGGCTTGTAATTCTAGTGATGTGGGAAGCTGGGTTCTGAGGTTTAGTCTCTCTTACACCCAAGTCCTTAGATTTTCAGAGGAGACCTGGGTCCTTCACTGTAGCAAAGAGACATATATGCAGTGGGATCACACTCCCCAAACCCAGTGGAAAGTCAGTAGAAATCAGGACAAGCCTCCTATGACACTCTACTCAGTTTCTGTACTAAGATGGCCATCTGTAGAACATCAGATTGAAAGTAGGCATTCCCGCCAAAAGTGTCTAAAAAGAGCCTTCTGAACTAAATCTCTGACTATACTGAATTAAACTTTATTTCCCTTCCCAAGCTGCAAACACATAGAAATATAGCAAGGGCTCAAGAGAGATGGACAAAGACTTACAAATACATAAAATTATATACTCTGTTTCAGCAATTCAATGACAAACCACCAAAGCGTGTCTTGAATTTTTCTTTTTTTAGAGGAAATGGAAACATACTCTGAGTGTATCAGGAACTGGGTGACAGTTTGGTTGTTGAATTGTTGAATGCACTCCTGGGCAAAGGAGACACATACATGGAAGAAATTATGTGGGGTGAATATCCTCACACAGCTTCACAAAATAATGGCTAAAACTTTATGATGTCACAGCCACCTTTGTCATAGCAACAAATAGGTGTCAGGCACTGGTTTTTCCCTGAAGTGGACTCAACAACACCAACAGGCACAACAAATGAGAGGGAATAACTACTAGCCACCAGACTTCAACTTGAAGAGCTGTCCTGACCAGAAGCTAGGATAAATTGAGCTGGGGAAGGCTGATCTCCATGTAAGACACTTGAACACTAAGGATTAAGCACTATTATAGGTATTGGAGAAACAGAAGAGAATGTGGCTCTCTCCTCACCAATTACATGCTGAAACGAAAACCAGAAATCATAATGATAATTCCTATAAATCAGAGACATGACATTGGTGATTTTGTAGCAACAACTTCACAGTGAGGATGGGAGGAGACAACCCTGAACAAGAGATAGTTTATATGAGAGCCATCATCCAGGCAATTATCTAGGAGTTGGTACTCCAGGCAGTAAGAACAGCAAGTACATCCCACTTTGATGGGAAGGGACCTGACTTGCTTCAGAAAAGGAAACAACACTGACATGATTGCTTGTGAAGTAAGAATGGAAACGTACAATGAAGAAAAAAGAGGTCAAAAATGAAGATAAGAATAAATTAGATATATATGGGATACTGTGGATTACAAGAAGTAAAGTTCTGATTTTAGTATAAAACTGACATGACCCACTGGAACCAAAGTGCTAAAATAGCAGTCAGACACATCTGATTCACCGAAGGAATACTTCTAAAATGTGATTCTATCTGGGCTCTGGTGGCTTACAATTGCAATCCTACTTACTCAGGAGGTTGATATCTGAGGATGAGTTTTAAGGAAGCCCAAAGAGGAAATTTGGTAAGACATGTCCAATTAAACACCAAAAATATGGATATGAAGCTGTGGTTCAACTGGAAGATCACTAGCCTTGAGGAAAAACCTAAGAAACAGCACCCAGGACTTAGGTCCAAATCCCAGGATGTCAAAAACAAAGAAGCCAACAAATAAAATTTGGTGCTCAGTCATTCATCACTTAGCACTCTAGTTCTGTGTATTTGGTATGAGTCTTGGAAATTATATTCTTAGCATTTGCTAAGCATTTGCTCTCCCCGGATATTTTGCTTCATTACCAACTTTCAAACCCGTGGCAGCACCAATGTCTCTCCCAGTTAGCATAGCAGTCAACCATTGGAAATTTGAAGATATATGTTATTAATCATAAGAATTCTGATCATCTTTCCACATATATTAAATGAGTAGTAGCAACATTCCACTATTCTGAATGTTTATAATCGTCCTTTGAGTTAATAAGCATTAAAGCTTAAAAATCCTAGAGTGGTTATCAAATTAATTCAATAGTCATCATTCTTCCACCCAATCTTGTAACATATGTTTATAAAAGGAGAGATTATTTGAAAGTGTGTACATGATACCTTCTATCTCTAATAATCTCAAGAAATAGGGTTTTACAGAAACATCCTGTTTTGCCAAAGGAAAGGATAAGAGATTTAAATAAGCGACCTAACATCTCAGAAGGAAAATGCTATTGGCTTTAGAACAATTTTATTTGTCTAGAACTGTGGAAATCAGTTTCAGAAATGCCAGAGGCTAAAGATATTATTCAAATCACATTATCTTGAGGTACAAGCAGTCTGTCTAGATCAACCTTCCAGGAAAATAATCAATGAATGAAAAGCAATGCTTCTAAAACAAGCAGATTGGTGGTGGTTCATGCTTGTTATCCTAGCTAGTTAGCAGTCTAAGATGAATGGATATAGCAGTCAAAGCCTGGCCAAGAAAAACCTTCCTGTCTGCAACCAGCAGACAGGAAATATTAGCTCTGTTCCTGAAGCCCAGATGGACGGCCTCTGACAAAAGACATCCAGACACACAACAACACCCCTATTTGAAATATTATCAAATACATTCACATAATATCTCCTGTTTGGGAGATAATGTTTAAAAGATGTATCAAAGACAGTTCAAAAAGGCATTTTAAAAAGGCAGAGTGAAATTAGAAATATGAACTCACTGACTAAAATGTAAGTTACTACCAGAATGATGTTAATGGGGCTAGAGGCCCATTTGGTAACTTATACACTCAACTATATTTCCTCACATCTTGTCAGCCTGAACAGTGAGACTTTTGAATGCCAGGAATGTGTGTGAACATATAGCTTGTAAAAGTAATCATGAAAAGCTAGGCATTGGAAGCTCAGGCCTGTAAAACTAGCTACTCACAACCCTCAGATATGAGGAACTCAGTTCAAAGCCAACTGAGCAAAAAACTCTTACCTCCATTTAAACAGTATATACATAAAGCTGAGCTGTGCTCCAAATGGTAGAGTGTTAGCACCACATATAAAAGATAAGCAACAGTACCTAGGTCCTGAATTCAACCCCAGCACTGCCTATCATACACAAAATAATCATGATTACACTACAATATATGCACATGTTGACAAGGGATGTAGATGAATGGGATGATGACATCAATTACCTCACCTTTAGTCTCAAGCATTCTGTACAGGGTAGCCCCGTCTGTGAAAAGCCATAGGTGAAATCTTTCCTCAAAATCAGCAGATACATCCTCATTTCCCTCTGCACATTTATATTATGTATACACACATATAAAGGCTATGTTTTTTAATTTTCTTTTTTTATTGTGACAATACTGTACAGAGAAATGCATAATCTTACACACATGCTTCAGAATTATGTGCCCTTGTTTAGGTTTCATAGGGAGCACAATATATCCAGCCTCTGGATCATTCTTGTATTCTTAGCTGTTCACAAGGATAGGATCTGAGGATCACAGTTTGATGCCAACCCAAGCTAATAATTCCTCAAATTATTATCTTCAATTAAGTAGAAAAAGCCAGAAGTGGAGATGTGGTTTGAGTGGCACAGTGACAGCATTGAGTAAAGCAATCTAAGCAAGAGCTCCAGACCCTCAGTTCAAGCCTGAGTACTGGCCCACTAGTACGTCAAAAGCCAACTTCCCCCCAAACACCAAACCAAAAATATGTCAAAATATTTTGTAACTTGTGAAGCAAAATCCAATGAGGCAACATAGTTGCTAGTTTGTTGAAGAGTTGGCGGGGAAACCCCAAATTCAACATGTGTTCAAATTACATAACGAACAAGCAAACAAGTAAAATTTACCTGTAAAGAAACTTCCTCCCCCCTCCCCCCCAATCCCAATCCTTTTCCTTCCCCTGCCCCCGGGAAGGGATGTGAAGGGTAAACCAAAGGAGGAGGCTGCAATGCTTGGTAAGAAATGTACGCATTATCCTGCCCATGTAATTGTAACCCCTCTGTACAGTATGTTCACAAATAAAATAAAATTAAATTAAAAAAAAAAGAAACTTCCTTAGTATTCACTGGGGCCACTGACAAAGAGACCTTTTTCTATGCTTTTTGAAAATTAGTGTTTTTTTCAGTAAGGTAAATAGTATAAACCTTTACTGTAAGTTATAGGAGTCATTGGAAGCTCCAAGTGAAGTGAAGGTACAACAAAAAGCATACAATATTACAATTTTCTATGCCTCTGTTGAGACACTAGAAACTTGTTATAGTGTGGCCTCTCAGAAAGAGAAGCAGGGTGCTCAGCATCACTGGTCATAAAAGAAATGCAAATCAAAACCAAAATCTCATTTAGTTCCCACTCACCCCAGTTAGAATGGCCATTATCAAGAAAACAAATAGTAACAGATGCTGGGGCAGATATGCCTAAATGAGAACTCCACTACACTGATGTTAGGAATGTAAGCTGGTTCAACCACTCTGGAAGGCATTATGGAGGTTCCTCAAAAGACTAAACATAGAACTCCCTTAAGATCCAGCAATCCCACTCTTCACAGTTATCCAAATGATCTCAAACTGGGGCACAATAAGCTACCAGGAGAACTATGTTCATTGCAGCATTGTTTACCATAGCTAAGATATGGAGCCAACCCAGTTGCCCCTCAATAAATGAATGGATCAAGAAAATATGGTATATTTACAAAATGGAATTTTATGTTTCTATTAGAAAGAATGGCATCGTCCCTTTTGTAAGAAAATGAAAAGATTTGGAAGAAATCATACTAAGTTAATCAAGCCAGGCCCAAAGAAACATGAGCTCTATGATTTCCCTCACTTGCAAGGATTAGCATTAGCCTATTACTCCTAAAAGTGGATCATAGTAGCGCAGGAGTTATGAATATATACATGACCATACAAAATGATGGTAATTGAAATGAATGCCAATACATAGAAACAGCATGTCTTCTTTTGTATAGTTGTCAAGCTTGATGTTACCAATGTACTGCAGATAGTTCATTCTTCTTACTTTATGTTATTTTTCTTCTCCTATTGGTTTTATCAATGGCAATTCCCATCTGAGATTCTGGTACCCTGCATTGTGTATATTCATTTATCTGATTGGGGGAAGGGAAGGGAAATAACAAAATGCTGAAAGAAGTATAAATGGGAATGCATTGCAACAATGATACTCACAGTACATTATGGTGGAAATTAACTTTACAACGGGGGGATTGTAGGGAAGGGACAGAGGGAGATAAACACTGGAGTGGGTAACAATGTTCAATGAGAAATGTAACTTACTCATGTAAATGTAACCCCTCTATACAGCATCTTTATTATAAAATAGATTTTTAAAAATATAAAAATTAATTTTTTTCATAAACTCTCAAGCTGATACCAACTGAACTTCTGAGTTCGTGTCAAAGAGTTTTTCAGGACTTTCAAGAAGCTAGTACTAAGTACATATAACCACAATTAAGAGATAATGAGAAAAGTATCGCTTTTTATTTTGTTAGATGAATAAAGGAAAATTTGTTTTTGTTTCTGTTAACATAGAATATGTGCTTGTTATCTGCGTTGTTCCCAAGTCAGACTAATTTCTTGTCCTCAACTTTCTTTGGTATGTATAACTTGGACATGTAATCTGAGATATAAGAAGTATTCTTTGTTCAATTTGGAGGCACTCCTCCCTGGTCAAGAAGTTAGACTGAAAGACCCTTCACACGTGCTGTGATTTCTCTCACACAGCTTACTGAGGAACTTAGGAGTTTGAGAAAATGACTGCTAATTAAGTGCCTCTTACTAATAAGAATTTTTGGTAGAATCTGAAAACATATTTGGGTAATAAATAGAATAGAAAATGATTAATTTTTCTATTTTATATCACTACATTTCTTTTTGTCTAAGTATAGAAGCCAGACTTACCCTAAGGTACTAAAAGAAGCAAAATGGCTTATAGAGCTCAGATCATTTCCTTCCACAGAAGATGACAGCAGCAGAAGATATACAGGTCCACAAGTGGCACAAGGAAGTGAAAGTTTGATGTCTCCTTAAATCCTAGGGTCGAATGCTCAATGAGGAACCCTATGGACTGATGACAGCTTAAGGATGTAACATTTCTTGTGTCGTTCCATCTTAGGAAGCTGTCACCAGTCTCCCATCACACTGTAGGTGCCACGCCTGACTGGTGACCTTGGATGTGTCCTGAGAAGGTCCAGCAAGGCTCTGTAATTTTCACTGGAGAGTCAGGATTACACTCTAACAAGACATACAGGAATGTGGTAATAAGGCCCGAGTCAGGTTTTTGTCAGATCTAGATGATTTGTAACAGTCACTACTGTCTTCTGGCTAAGAATGTGGATATATTATCAGGGTCCTTCACACAAATCTGTCACAATTGTTAGTTTGCATCATTTCCTTATGAAAGACAACAAAAGGTCATTAATGCCCTCTGACATATTCTCAACAATATTTACTAGGTTAAAAGCTATATAAAATGAAGTTCATCATGAGGAAAAAACCCAGACAAAAACCAAAAAATGTTTTTGTGTACATATCATATGTGACAAAGTATTAAAAGTTAATGAATCTGGGAAAGTTAAATGGATTTCTTTTTTACTATGTTTGCAACTGTCTTTTACATTTCAACTACTTAACAAAAGAGGATAGGCCAATCATGGCCAGTGGCTCACAGTTGTAACTCTAGCTATTTGTGAAGCTGAGATCTGAGGAAAGTGGATCATAGCTAGACCAGATTAGAAAAATCTGTGAAATTTTGATCTTCAATTAACCATTCAAAATCAAGAAGTGAAGGTTGGTTCAAGTCGTAAAGGACTACCCTTGAGTTAAAAAACTAAAGGTCAGCTCTCTGAGTTCAAGCTCCATTATTCACAAACACACACACACACACACACACACACAAACACACACACACACACACACACACACACACACACACACACACACACACACAGAGTTACCCTTGAATAAAAAAGCTAAAAGTCAACTTCCTGATTTCAAGCCCAAGTATTTACACACACACACACACACACACACACACACACACACACACACACACACACACACACACAAATACACACAAACACATTTTATCTCAAAAATAGCCAGTGACCAGGAAACGGAAACAAGATGATATTTTTCTTTGTTTTCTTTCATTTTTGTCATATTTCTTCATTTATCTCTCTTTGAGAAGTTAAAGGGGTCATATTAAAAGGGAGACAAATGATGAGCATGTGCCAACAGTGGTATTCAATTGTTACTATATTGAAGATGACCTATGCAAGAGAAAAGGTAACATTGTCCAAAAAGAAATGCACTCAGGGAAGTAGAGCTGTGGCTCAATACGAATGCCATTCTTCAGGAAAAGAGCTCAGAGACAGTGCTCAGACCCTTGGTTCAAACCTGATTACTGACAAAAAAAAACAAATACAAAAGAAATGTAGTCATTACATCACGTAGGTAACTATCCCCTCTACAGCAAAATAATAATAATAATAATAATAATAATAATAATAATAATAATAATAAGAAGAAGAAGAAGAAGAAGAAGAAGAAGAAGAGGAGGAGGAGGAGGAGGAGGAGGAGGAGGAGGAGGAGGAGGAAGAGGAGGAGGAGGAGGAAGAGGAGGAGGAGGAGGAAGAGGAGGAGGAGGTGGAGGAAGTTAATAAAACTAAACCAGTGAGAGAGAGAAATTGATAGAGCAAGGGAAGGGGTGACATTTCAAAAAAGAAATATATCCATACCTGACTTATATCACTATAAACTCTGTGTAACTCATCTTTGTAATGATAATACAAAAGAAAAAAACAGAAATATAGTTCTGGAGGCATAACTCAAATGGAAAATCTGACTAATAAGTATGTGATATCAAGTTCAAAACCCATTATCAATTTCCCCTTCAAAAATGGCTCCTTTCATCATGTGTGCTTTCCTTAGCTTAAGAAAAGGGGTTCAAACAGTTAAAGAGAGAGAACAATAAGTTGTCAGGCACAGAACTGTGCTTTTAAAGAGCAGTACGTGCTAGAAGACGTGTTGACTAGAACAGATGATGATTCCATGTTTTCTGAAATAAACAGACCTAGTTGAACTTGAATAAAGGCTCCACTGTATATGAGATAGGGACTCAAAATTAACTAAACTCTCTGGAGCTCAAAGTCTTCATAGTTAAAATGAGCATAACAATACATATCTCACATTATGAGATCTGGATGTCATCAAACCTGGAGTTGGTTTTATCTTAGATGTGTGTGCAATACTCAAACACTGCTGGAAGGAGTATAAAATGGCATGATGTTTACTATATTACTTAACAGTAATACAGCAACAATACAGGCTCATGCCTGTTATCTTACACAAGAGGCTGAGAAAAGAGGATCAAGGTTCTAAGCCGGAACAGGAAAATGGATCAGACTCATCTCCATTGACCTCTAAAAAAGCTTGAGGTGGAGTTTGGTTCAAGTTGTAGAGTGCTATACTTGAGCAAAAATCTCAGGAACAGTGCCCAAGCCCTGAGTTCAAGCCCTAGGACCAGCAAAAGCACACACACACACACACACACACAATTTTGTATGTTCCTATCACTCCACTTAACAATAATTTCCCACTTCCAAGCTCACCAGTTGTTGTTGTTTTGTTTTGTTTTAAAAGGAACTTGCTATGTAGCTCAGGCTGCTGTTAAGCTTACAATCCTCCTGGGTGCTGTGATTACAGGCATGTCTACCATAATTCGCTTCACTCAGTAACTCTATCTATAACATTTCTTGCAAGAAATTCATTCAAACTCATGAAGACATGTGGCATAAAGCAGTTCATATTAATATTTTACTGTACAAAATATAAATAATATAGCTGGACATGATACTAAACTACCACATGGTAATACCAGACAGAATTACGAGTTGAGGAAAGCCAGATTTACACTGCAGAACCTTGTGTCCAAGGAAAGAAATTCTATAAATATAAATCTACTATGAGTCATACAATATTTTAAATTTATATAATGGAACAAATAGATTATTTTTAATGGAAATAAAATCTTGGCAGAAATTTTAAATACATACATATGTATATATATTTAAATTTGGAGAAATAAAATTTCAAGTGGTATTATCTGCATTTTTCAGTCTGTCACCTACCTATTTACTGACACATTAATTTCTGTTTAGTCTTCACAAAACACTTCTCTCACATAAGTACAAAAAAACTGCAAAACAAAAAGTACAAAAAGTACAAAAAGTACATTATCATAAATGCAAATGTAGTTTATTCCCTACCATAATAATTTGGAGAAAACATGCATTAAGTTAATGGCATTGAATACTGCTCAAGAAGGGGAGTCAAAGAGAATGTAGATTATGTGTTTGTGTGTGTGTGTGTGTGTGTGTGTGTGTGTGTGTGTGTGTTCCATGAGTAAATAATGGAGTCAGAAGTAGGCCTAATATTCCTGTTTAGTCTTTTTGCTCAAAGCTGACACGAGAGCCACATCTCCACTCTGGATTTTGGTTTCTCATTCGGAGAAATAAATCAGATTTTTCTGCATAGGCTGCTTTAAACCAGGATCCTATGATTTTTACCTCTAAAATAGCCAGGTTTTAAAATATGAGCCATAGGTGGACAGCAACTGCATTAATATTTTTGCATGTTTTTATGAGTATTAGAGTAAGACATATATGTTACTTTTGAGAATGTAGGAAAATAGTAATTAATATTAAAGAGATTTTAAAGCATACAGAGCTGAGAATAGAATTTAGCTGAGAATAGAATGGAATAAATCAAAATTACCTATGACAGTTTTCAGTGTGTGCATAGAAATGATTGCATTGTTGGCGCCCAAGGTTATCAGATAGCTGAACTCCAGCTGGCTGTTATGCTCATGAGGCCAGCTAGTGCTATTCACAAGAATATGATGTTGTTGGATGGCAGGGATCAGCTTCAAGTTCAGAACTTGAAATATTTCTATTGATCTAGAAATGGAAACACACCAGGACAAGAATGTAATTAAAAGTGCTGAATGCAAAAATCATAGGGTCCAAGGAAGACAGAATAACTCTTTCTATATCTGAAAGAGTATTCTCTCACAAAGAATCCTGAGCCAAATATGATGGTCAGTGTTTGTAATCTCTGAACTTGAGAGGATGATTTAGAAGTTAGCTTGAGACCAGTCTATGTTTTAGGCCAACAGAAGGACACATAGTAAAATGCCATCTTAAAACAACAACAACAACAACAACAAAAGTCCCAATAACTGGGAATGTGGTTAGTGGTAGAGTGCTGGCCTCGCATGCATGAAGCACTTGATTTGATTCCTCAGTATGACATAAGCAGAAAAATTGGAATTGGTACTGTGGCTCAATTGGTAGAGTGCTAGTCTGGATCAAAGAAGCTCAGGGAGAGGGCCCATGCCCTGATTTCAAGCCCCAGCGCTGGCAAAATTAAACAACAGCAACAACATCCAAAAGCAAAATGCTGTTCATTGAAATAAATATGTTGAAGAATTGTTGATGCTCACTAGAAAATTGTACTGTCGCCATTCATAATAAACTTTGTTAGGAATAAGTAAAATAAATTAATGAAATATTATCTGGCATTAGACAGTACATAGTGAGATCTAAAAATGATTGCTGCCTATGGGGACTTGACACAACTAACATTACAGATGCACTTTCTAGATTGTAAGTTTTTAAGGATACAATCATGGATTTTTTTCTTTTTCAAAATAATTTTACTGCCAGGGGCCAGTGGCTCACACCTGTAATCCTAGCTAGTAAAGAGTCTGAGAACTGAGGGTCTCTGTTCAAAGCCAGTCCAGGGAGGAAAGTCTGTGAGACCCTTATCTCCAACTAAAGGTTCAGAAAATGTGAAGTGGCACTGTTGCTCAAGTGGTAGAATGCTAGCCTTGAGCTGAAGAGCTGAGGGACAATGCCCAGACACAGAGTTCAAACCCCAGAACTGACAAAAAATAATATCAGTAATAACATTAATTTTATTGTTACTATTAATGTGTTATATATAAAGGCTACCATTTCATAAGTTTGTTTCTTTGTTCAAAGAAACACATATGCATCTTCATTGCCAACAGCCAGGATTTGGCCATCTGCTTTCCAGCTGATCTCTGGGTGTAGAGGCAATGTGTAATACAAAGCAATACAAACCAGATAACATGAAATAAAAAATCCCTAAGTTTAAAACGTTCTTCTAGACAAGTTAAAGGAATCCTGAGAACAAAAATTTTAAGAATAATTTCAGATAGCTAAATCTCTGGGCCTAGGTTCTGTCTCTGAAATTTATTACTCAAAGCTAGTGCTTGCACTTTGAGCCACAGTGAAGCTTCCAGATATCTCGTGGTTAATTGAACAGAAAAGTCTCACCAACTTTCCTCTTCAATTTGGGTTTGAACTAGGATCTAGGGATCTCAGCCCTCTGAGTAGCTAGGATATAAGCATGAACCCCTGGCAGCTGGCTAGAATAATTGGTTACCTGAGACAGAAGCCAGGTAGTATTAATTGTCAATCATGTTTAACTGTAAAATAAACTTTACTGAAATGCCTTACAGTGGAAATAAGGAATAAAATGTGTCTGTGTGTTACAAAGTTCTTACTAAAAGCTACATATTTTACTTGTTTTTTTTCTTTCAAAATTGTGTGTTTTCCAGAATCATACCTTATCTTTCCTTGCTATTTCTTTAGTTTATTTCATACATGCCCATAGCTCCTTCAACTGTCATTTCTTTATGTGTACAGCTTGTACATACCTATTTTCAGTCCAAATTCCTTGTATGCATCTATCATCCACATATCCAACTGCCATAAAAACTTGTGAAATAATAATCACTTCTTTCCATTACTGGATATTAATGTGTAAGTAAAATTTAGGAAAACAAAGAATAACATCAATAAATATAACTAGATTTTAATAGTAATGTTAAACATAAATTCAATGTTGATTATTTTCTGAGCAATTTAATAAAAACCTCAAGGAAAAGAAATCAACTATTTTGAGTGCTGATATTGTCATTTAAACTCAGGATCTTACCTTCTCACTTAAGCTGTTTCCCTCATGTGTGGTGCTCTATACATGAACAGCAGCTCCCCTTCCAACTTTATTTTGGGTATTATATAGAGATAAGAATCTCATGGAATAAAAAATCAGTTGTGTCCCTATCTTGGAGTTCATTTCAATTAACATCATATTATATGGTCATATGGTACCATGTACTAGTTACTACAAGTAAAGGAAACTATGGGACCTCTGTTTATTTAGGCCTGGCATATTTCATTTAGTATAATTTTTTTCACATCTTTCCATTTCCTTACAAATGGGGCAATGTAATTTTTCTGATAGAAGCATAGAATTCCATTATATATATACACACACATGCATATATATACATATATATATCACATTTTTTCTTTTTTTATTGGGAAAATACTGTACAGAAGGTTTGCAATTACATGGGCAATGTAAAGCGCACATTTTTTATCAAGAATTGTTGCCTTCTCCTTTGTTTCCCCTTCCCATCCCTTTCCATCTGCCCACACCTCGCGTCCCCCCACCCCAAGCCAAAGTAGTAAAGTTTGTTTTTCGACATAATGTCTTGAACATCTCATTATTGCAATGGGTCCACCTATATCCCTATTTAAACAATTTGGTTTTCCCTTCACCTCCACAAATTATACCAACATCAAATACAGTGAAAACTTCGGTTATACCGTGGGGGAGGGCCATACAAAGCAACAAAAAAAAAACATCTTATAAATATGTTAGAAACCAACAAAAGAAAGAAAAAAAAAACTTTTGAAGCCTTATCTTGGGGTTCATTTCGCATCATATCAACTTATCTGACCTTTTCTACTTGTCTCAGACATATACTAGTTATTGCAAATAAGGGAAACCATGGGACGTATGTTTCTTTGGGCCTGGCTTATTTCACTTAATATAATTTTTCCAAGTCTTTCCATTTCATAACAAATGGAGCTATGTCATTCTTTCTGATGAGGTATAGGATTCCCTTGTGTATATATACCACATTTTCTTGATCAGTTCATCTACTGAGGGGCCCCTGGGTCGGTTCCATATCTTAGCTATGGTAAATAATGCTGCAATAAACATTGTTGTGCTGGTAGCTTAGTATGGTTTTGATTGTGATCATTTGGTAAATGCCCCAAAGTGGGATTGCTGGGTCATAGGAGCTCTAAGTGGAGTCTTGGAAAAAATTATATTGCGTGAAGTAAGCCAGACCCAAAGAAACATATGTCCTATGGTTTCCTTATTTGCAATAACTAGTATATAACTGAGACAAGGATAAAAGTTCAAAAGCTATGTATATATGACCAGATAAGATGATGTGAAGCGAAATGAACTCCAAGATAGGGGTTTATAATCAACCATGTGATTTTTTTGTTTCTTTGTATGTTCCTCCCCCGTGGTATAACCCCTGTTTTCACTGTATTTGATGTCCGTGCCCTGCATCTTGTATACACATTTCTCTAGCTTGGGGAGGAGAAGGAAAAAAAATGTTTAAATAGGCAAACAGACCAACCCATTGCAACAATGACATGCATAGGAGACTATGTTGAGAAAAGAAGTTTACAATTTAGGCAGGGAAGCGGGGAAGAGGGGAGAGGCAGAGTGAAGTTGTGGAGGTGGGAAGGAAGGGGGGTAGGAGACAAATAGGAAGAGGTAACCCTGCTTGATAGAAAATGCGCTCATTACATTGCTCAAGTAACTATAACCCCTCTATACAGTATTTTTACAATAAAAACCTCTTTAAAAAAAGAAGGTGTCATGTACACCAAGTATAGTAATCCACTTCTGTAATCCCAGCTGAATAGGAAGAAGAAATGACAAGGATCATGGGCTGAGGCCAGGCCACAGAAATAACTGCCAAGACAGCCATCTCCCATCTCAACAAATGAGCTGGCCATCGTGATTCACATCTGAAATCCTAGCTAATTATTGGGAGGCATAGGTAACAAAGTCTCAGTCAATCTAAGATCACACCTGTGCAAAAAGTTCAAGACCTCAAGCAAATAATATGGACTAGAAGTATGGCAACAGTGGTTGAGCTGCTGGGTGCTATACAACCAAAGTCCTGTCTAGCAAGCAGAGAACTCCTGGATAGAACCCTAGTAATACTCCTGTCTTCCACCAAAAAGCCTAAATAAGTTTGTCCTATTTGAACATCTAATTTCAAGGCCACTGACAGATCAGAGATGGTGACATTCTCTTTAAAATTAGGTATTCAAAAGAGACAAAGTTATTTAGGCTTGAAAGAATTGAAAAGGAAGGAAAATGCATGTGATTTTTGTTAGCTCCATAATTCTTGAAAACATAAAATGCATATATCCATTTATGTATATATATATATATATGTATGTAAATATATGTACAAGTAGTTCATCTCTTTTCTGTGTAGCAAATTGTACAAATGAATCTGCACAATCACTACTCAAAGGCATGAATAGACAAAGAGAGGGAGCAAAGAACTCATATTCAGGAATCTATGGCTAGCCAATAACCCTGAAAATCTTTATGTCAGTTTGCATTCATCAGTTACTGCAGTACAGGGACAGTAAGGCGACAATGGGATATCAGGCAGAAGAAATGAGAGAAATGAGAGATGAGAGATAAAAATGGTACAATATTCTTTCTGATGGGTAAGTAGAATTTCCAGTGTGTGTGTGAGGGGGGATGTATTACATTTTCTTCATTCATTTCTCTTGAGGGGTATCTGGGCTGATTCCGTGAGCATGGTTGTGCTGAAACTTTAACTATATCCTGGTTTGTAAACTTTCATGTAAATGACTAGGAGTAGAGTTGATGGATAATATGGAAGTGGGTAGTCAAAAGAGAGGTGAAGGGCGAAAAGGTAGAATGAACAAGAGGAATTGGTGGAAGTGCAGAAAGGAATCCAGTAAATTAAGAAGAGTGAAGGAAGATATTCATAGAGGAGGGATGGATGAGAATGTTGAAAGGGTTGGCATTGATCAAAGTATACTGTACGTATTAATTGCTTTATTTAATGATAACTCAAAACAATGATTAAAAATCATGTCCCTAAAATGTTATTCAATTAGAAGCAAAGCATGAGAATGTGGTCAGATCATCTCTAGGGTCTATAAATCTTTTTTCGTTAGGATGAGTTTTAGAACAACAGTAATGATGCCTATCATCTGAAGAAAATTTAATGATTTCCAGCTATTTAAAATAATCATTTTAGGAGATATGGCTCAAGTGGCATTGGCTACCTTGTGACCAAAGCTCTCAGATATTAAATTCAAGACTTGATCTTGAACGTAATTAAAAACAATCAATAAAAGTCAAGCACTTTCCTGGGCACTGGTAGCTCATGCCTTTAATTCTAACTTTAATCAGAAGGCAGAGATCTGGGGATCTCAGTACAGTATCAGCTTGGATAGTAAAGTCTGTGCGATTCTTGTCTCCAGCACACTGCCAAAGAAAGCTGGAAGTGGATTCGTGGCTTGTAGCCTACAGCATTAAGCTCAGGAACAGAACACAAGCCTTGAGTTAAAGCCTTAGAATAATGTATATGTATATATATATATATATACATATATATAAATGTATATAGATATATAGATAGATAGATAGATAGATATAGATATATATATACACAAATGAAGTAAATCACTCAAGTTCTCAACCTTCCATTTCCCTAATCTTAACTCTAATCCTGGTCAAAACCCTAAGAGTAACCTTGATGATAATAGTAACACAATCCTAAAATTAATGGAAATTACTCGAGTTTAGATACATCCTTACAGATACCCATTGTCTTTGAAATGATTTGCAATTAGCTCCAAATCCTACAGATTCCCTAACTTGGACTCTGAAATCTATTTTGTTCCCTATTAGGAATCATTAACCTCAAATCCTCATATCATGAAAAATACCATAGTTTCCATTGATCTTAACTTTTACTGAACTCTTGTATATCCCATAAGAAGCTGTGGGTTTACTTAAAATCTACTCTACTTCCAAACCCTAACTATATATCTAAACCTTACTAGAAACCTAACTCTAAATTTAACACTATTGAACCCTGAATAGGAAAATTAGGGAAACTCTGTAGCTTTTGTTAAATTTTGCACTTACTTTATTTGAAAGTGTTAGTAGAAACTCAGTTTTACCTTAAAGCTTAATGTTCCCTAACCATAAGCCTAAACTGAATTAAGAAAGTAAACCTAAACCTAGAACTAATGGCCTTTGGAGTCTAAAAGCCACACAAATACATTAGTTTATCTTCATCCTAACTTCAATTCAACTCATCTTTCTAAAAATAGTTTGTAGTTTCACTCATTATCTTGTCTTTATTGTAACCCTAACCCTAACTGGAATATTGATGTTATCCCTCACCCTAATCATACTCTAATCTTAATATTATTAGTAGTTTTCTATTTCACATTCATCCTAATTCTAACTCTACTTGTTATTCGAAGATTTACTTTCAGTTTGACCCTAAATTTTCCATTTCCCTAATGCTTCCACTAAGCCTAGCTGGAACTAAAACCTAACTTTCACCCTAATAATGATCCAATTCTAATGTTTAAGAAAAATACTCTAGTTTTTAATCATTCTAATGAATACTTCAGTTTTCACTATGGAAATGAATTTCATTTTGCCCTAATTCCCACAAATTTTCTGACTCTACCTCTAAAGTTATCTTGTTCACTAACATGAGCCATTATATTACTTGTCCTCAAATTCTCTTACCAGGAAAAATACTGTAGTTTCCATTTATTCTATCTTTTCCTGAACCACTGTATCTGAAAACAGTTTCAGATTTACTGACCATCTAGTCCATTACTTAACGCTAACTCTCAACCTAAACCTTGCTGGAAAACTCTCATTAATCACTATGAGAATGATCACTGAATAATAAATATAATGATAATGTTCTAGTTACTATTCAGCCTCACATATTTGCTTCTACTTGTTAGTGAACACAATTTTATACTAAAAGCTTTCTTATTCATAACAGTATATATAATCAGAAGAAAATAGTGACCCTAATCTCAATCCAAATTATATGACAATACTAACACTAACACAAGTACACTAGTTTTCACTCATCCTTCCAAATATAGGTTTCATTTTTTCCAATATCTTAGTCATTTTCTAACCCTAAACTTAATCTTTCTTAACTGGAACATTGAGAATAACAATCAGCCTAATTGTAAGTAGATTCTAATATTAATAGCAATACTCTAGTTTACATTCATTCTAATTCTTATCAGGCTTATATTAAAATTTACCTTCAATTTGACCCTCATTTTTTTTCTCCTTCACTCTAAGCCTAACTATGGCTTGAATCCTAACCATAACCTTGACACTAATCATATCCCAGTTCTTAAATTTATGAAAAATTCTCGTTTTGTGCAATCCTAACTGAAATTCCACTGGTAATTCTTGAAATAAATTGCAGGTTTTCTGTAAACTCTATAGAATTTTTCACTCTTAACTCTGACTGTATTTTGTTCCATAACAGGAATCATTATACCCATTGATCTCAAATCCTGATATTATGAAATACATTGTACTTCCATTATCCCAGCTTTTCCTGAATTCCTAGAACCTAAAAAAAAAGGTTCAGCTTTACTTAATATTTAACGTTTCTTTTTTTTTCTTTTGTCAGTCGTGGGGCTTGTACTCTGGGCCAGGGCATGATCCCTGAGTTCTTTAGCTCAAGGTGTGCGTTTAACCAATTGAGCCACAGCACAGCTTTTGTGTTTTATGGTGGTTAATTTGAGATAAAAGTCTCATGGACTTTCCTGCCTGGGCTACCTTTGAACTGCGATCCTCAGAAAACAGCTTCCTGAGTAGCTAGGATAATAGGCGCAAGCCACTAGTTTAACCCATTTCTTTACTCTATCCTCAAACCCGGAACCTAACCAGAAACCTAATCCAAATCACATTCTGATTTAACACCAAATGGTTAATGTAAGGAAAATTGTCTAGAGTCTATTCAATCGCACATTTTTTTGGCTTCTACTTCTTATTGGAAAACTAAAATTTACCTTAAAGCTTATCCTTCAATAACCCTAACCGGAACATAAAAGTATCTCACACTTTAAACCAAATTATTTCTGAATGTTTAAAGTAACACAGACTGGTTTTCATTCATTCTTGCTATTCATTCTTCTTAAAATATGTGGCAGTTTTATACAATGTCTTACATGTTTTTCTAATCCTAACCCTGCTCTAACTGGCACACCTTGCCTAATCCTAAGCATACATATAACCGAACCATCATGTTAATAACAAGCCACTTTTTTCATATTTATCCTAACTCTTGCTCAGTGTGTAGGTCTAAATTTTACTTGCATTTTGAACATAAATTTTTAAGTGTTTTTCTATTTCCTGTCAGGTTTTATTTTTCATTATTTTTGGAAAAATTTGTTTTGTTGAAAAGATGCTTTAAAGAAGGATTAGTTACATGTGTAAGGTAAGGAGTACGTTTCTTGTTGAGCATTGTTATCCACTTCTTTCTTGTTCTCCCACTATCCCATCCCTCTCCACTTCCCTTATTCCTCCCTCTCCACGGTGTAAACTTCATTTTCAACATAGTGTCTTGTGAGTATTATTTTGGCAATGGTTCATCCTGTGATGAACCTAAATTTTCTATTTCTCTAATCCTAATTCTAATTCTGTCTGGGATCCTAACCCTAACCATAATAATAATGATAGCTCAATTCAAAAGTTAACAAAAAATATTCAGGTTTTATTCATCCTATTAATTCACTGCACATCTTGAATTAACTTGCAGTTTAGCTTAAATCTTCCAAATTAGTTTATATGCCCATATATAAAGATGTAATTTTATGTGAAAAACAGAAGATCTTTGGAGGAATGAGTAATGGAAGGAAATAGAGGGAATATAATCGAATATGTTAAATATATTTTGGAATTGTCTCTTCTGACAATTAATATCCATTATCAAAATAACTAAAACTTAATAACGAACACACTGCCTTCTAGTGTTATTTAAGAGAGCCATGATCTGTCTTCTGAAAAAAAAAAACTCGTGTTAGATAAACTTTGTCCATGCATAATTTATATTGTTGGCCACTTATTTAACTTAATGAATAAAAATTTATCGAATAAGATTCCATGACAAAAACATATAAAACAGTTACTTAGCAATTATTTGAGAAAAAGTTATTGTCATAAGTTTTAGGAAACGGAATTGCTATTTCCCTACAAAGCAATGAATTAGGTTTACTAATCTAGTATTTGTAGTAAGTTTAGAGAACATAATTGGCATGAAAAACAACTAACTATACATCTTGTTTCTTGAATGAGTGATATTTTAAACATTGTCTTTTATTCAAATAAATACTTAGGTTTACATTTCAAAATAAGTGCAATTTTATCTCCTTTCATAACTAGTACTTACCCTGCAATTAAATGTACAAACATATTCAGATATTTAAAAGCTAAATTTTCTATGTTTTATATGTAGCTCTACATATTCAGAATGACATGATTTTTTTATTCATAAATGTCTAACCTCAGATTTTTGCTTCATAAATATAAATTGTCTCATGAGGTTGTAGTGAAGGCTCCAGTTACCAGAGTGGTCAAAACCATTTCCTGAATTCTAAATTTTAAATCAAATCATTTTTAAGCTTTGATAATATCATTTATGGTCTCTTCAGAGCAATTAAGCTAAAACAAATAATACTTTTTAAACATTTCACTCACATTGTAAAGAATATTAACATAGGTCAAAAAGAGACTATTTCAGACTCATTATATTTTGTGATCTTAGTGTGAAGAATGTAGAGAGTACAAAGTCCTTATACTCAATAAATAGTTTTGGTTAAATTAAATCATATATCTGGATTTCTAATTTGGAGGTTAATCACATGGAAACAGGAAAATAATAAAAAAATTACTTTGGAATCAACAGAAAAAAATATTTGTGCATGAACCACAGTTGCTTTATTAGTTTGTAGTTGAACACTGGACGTCTAATTATATGTTGGCTGTTGTTGCGAATAATGTGAATAACAATGAATTACAGATATATTTATGAGTTACCCAGAGAGAAATAATCACACGATTGGTGGGTCAGATGATATTTCAACTTTGGATTTCTTTAGAAAACTGCATACTACTTTCTACAACGAGAACACTAACCTGTATTTTGACCAAGAGTGTAGAGAATTTCCCTTTCTCCACAGTGTCGACAGCCAACATTATTACCTTTTGAGGTTTTTAAAGGGCAGGTTTTTACTGTGTGCACTACCCAAGACTGGCCTTAGACTCCAACCTCCAATCACTTGGAATTATGAACATTTACCACCACACCTGGTTCCTTGGATATTTTTGATGAGGTATAAGAGTTAAGAAGTAGTAACATAGTAATTTTGAATTGCATTTCTCTAATGACTTCTGCTCACAAAGCATTAAGCTAGCATAGAAGTTATATTAAATACAAATTTGTAAATCCACCGGCGATTTTAAGGGCTTTTTGGAAAACATGTCTATTCAGAACTTTTGTCCATTTTTAATCAAGTTTCTTGTTAATTTCATCTTTAATCTCTCTATAGAAAATCAATAATTAACTCAAGGTAGTAGAAAGGAAAAATTTAAGCAGCTCCTAACATTTAAAACTTTTTAATAGCATGATATTGTTTAAATCATTTTCTGTTAACGGTTGAGACTACATAATTCAATTTAGTTAGAACTTTTACAAGGCTATATATATTTTATTTATTTTATTTTGATTGTTCTTTCCAAAGCCTGCATGACTAATTTCACTTGGTTTCTTTCGGTCTCATGTACTATAGATTTCAAACTGAAGACTAAATGGAAGGAAGCAAACAAAAAATATATTCCCCTTCATCTGATGATACCTCTACAAGAATGAGGAAAGTTTTCAACCTTCTAAGGACCTATGACAGAATATCAAAAAGACAATTTATTCTTCCAGGTCTTCCTTATCTTTGTGATGTAACTTAAATGATGTAAAACACAATATATTGCTCAGATACTTTTATCTTTTATCTGTTTTGCACATTTTCATATGGATTTCACCTCAGTCTACAACATTCCCTCATCGTTCTGTCCCTGATATTTTTACACTATCAAGACAAAAAATAACCAGTTTGATGTACAGCATGAGAAGTTATCCACTTGGCTTCCTTGGAAGCAGAGCATGGTAGATAGATATTACTTCTGGATGCTCATAATACATGTAATGGTTTCTGTACTACTTATCAGATTCTATTTATTATTTTAAAAAGAATGCTGGCTAAACTCAAAGCTCATTCATAGGCTTATGTTAAGTGTTTCACAAGTTTTATTCTCTTAATTCTTAAGATAACATCTGTTATAATGCTAATGTTATTACCATTGTATTGTTGGGAAAAATTGTAGTTAAAGACAGTAAGTGCATGGCCCAAAGACACACACAGTGAGGAAGGAAATGAGTCAAAGTTTCCAAAATCTTTCAGCAATACAAAAAAGGTGGGTAAATCTCTCCATTCTCTTACACTCTCAATTCAATATTCATATTGTTCAAGAAATAATAGCGTAGCAAATATTGCCCATGGTGATTGTTTACTGTCACATTTTGTCTTCAACACAGACTGTGTTTGTGACATTGGGTTATCATGCACAGATCTGAGCTTACAAATTGAGGTCCGAAGACAGCCAAATTTCTTCTTTTTCACAGTTCCAGTTTCTTTTTTAAAAAGTACTAAAACTTTTAAATATCATCACTTACTATTTTTTAACAGTCCCCAAATAAATTAAATTGACATATACTTACTCCAAAAGGCTTTCAAATTAGGAGATGATAAAACAGGCCCCATGAAGTAAATTTTCTTTTATTTTTAAAATTATTCTAAAAGACTTGTGCTGGCTGGTTAGACCTATCTACTCTGAATGTTTGCTCAGGAGACTGAGATATGTGGATAACACTTGGGAGACAATCAGGGCCAAAAAAAAAAAACTTCATGAAATGATTTTTCAAAATGTTTAATGAACTAGCAAAGAGCCAGGAATTGAGATGTAGCTTATATAGTAGCTCACCAATCTAGATAGGAAAGGCCTAGCAAGACCTTGAAGCCTTGATTTTAAACTGAGCACGCCAATATACATGCATGGCATGTTCACATGCACGTGCGTGTTTGCTTTCGAGCTGCTGCACTCTCTCTCACACACATTTATTCAAATTACCTTCCTATCAGTGTTCTACATTAATTTCTTTGTTAACGATATTGTATGAGTAAAATAGAGGAAATAAACTCTTCCATCTCAAAAATGTTTATAT
Source organism: Dipodomys spectabilis (assembly GCF_019054845.1). NCBI lineage: Eukaryota > Metazoa > Chordata > Mammalia > Rodentia > Heteromyidae > Dipodomys > Dipodomys spectabilis. The sequence goes on along the minus strand of NW_024870919.1, from coordinate 5,143,765 downwards.
GTTTTTTATTGGAATAATACTGTGCAGAGGGTCACATTTACATGAATAAGGAAACTAGTACATTTCCTAACAAGCAATGTTACCTCCTCCTTTATATTTCCCCTACCATCCCTCCCTCCCACCCACACAAGTACACTACCCTCCCCTTTCCTGCCTCCGCCTAAATTGTAAAGGTCATTTTTCAACATAGTGTCTTGTGCATCTCATTGTTACAATGGGTCAACCTGTATCCCTATTGTCGAATTTTTTCCCTTCCCCTCCCCAAATTAGAGAAGCATACATACAAGATGTAAGTGCACCAACTTCAAATATAGAGAAAACAGGGGTTATAGCGTGGGGAGAAACATACAAAGAAACAAAAAAATGACATTGCACCTTATAAGTACGTTAGAAACAATAGCAAGAAACAGAAAAACACTTGTGTCCCTATCTTGGGGTTCAATTTCTTTAATATCATCTTATCTGATTATATGCACATATCTTTTGAACTTTTCTGCTTATCCCAGATATACATTCATCATTGAAAATAAGGGAAATCATGGGACCTATGTTTCTTTGGACTTGGCTTACATCACTCAATAAATTTTTTTCCAAGTCTTTCCATTTCCTAACAAATGGGGAAATGTCATTCTTTCTGATGGAGGCATAGAATTCCATTGTGTATATATACCACATTTTCTTGATCCATTCATCTAATGGGGGCATCTGGGTTGGTTCCATATCTTAGCTATCGTAAATAATGTTGCAATAACCATAGTTGTGCTGGTAGTTTTAATATGATCTTGTTTATGATCATTTGGGTAAATCCCCAAAAGTGGGATTACTATATCATAGGGGACTTTTATGTGGAATCTTTTGAGGAACCTCCGTACTGCTTTTCAAAGTAGTTGAACAAGTTTACACTCCCACTAAGAGTGCAGTACGGTTCCTTTGTGGCCACATACCTTTCAGCATCTGTTGTTGTAAAAATATGGAACGCTCCACAAATTTGCATGTCATCCTTGCGCAGGGGGCATGCTAATCTTCTCTGTGTCGTTCCAATGTTAGAGTATGTGATGCTAAATTTAACACAGAACATTTTTATATATAAAGTATAATTTTTATTGATTTTATTAAACTAGACATTTCAATAAAAATTAAGTTCAAAAGAATTGTTGTGAAATTTTAGAATCATGTATGTCTTACATAAGCACACCTTTAAGAATAAAATCAAGATAGACATGCCAAAAACAAAATAATTCCAGATATATGTAGTTCAAGAGATGTGTAAGAGGAGGAATTCAATTATTCTACAAAAGGCATCTGTCAAAATGAACATTGAAGGAAGTGTTAAGGTTTTTTAAAGTTTTAATGTTTTAAATATGGTTAATTTTTGGATTTTACTTATATATGCCAAAAATAGGACTGTTAGGCAGGTATAAAACTTTTCTATAAAGTATTTAAGATTTATGGTAGCAGACATTAAATGCTAAGTATGTACATTTCAGAGTTTATGGAAACTTTATTAATGAGAATTTGCAAAGACTTTGTGTAAAGAAGCAGAGTGAAGAGTTAAGACGTTAACTACACAGTTTCTGTTAAATCTTTAGGGATTCCTTACTTTATTTGTTAGCAAGGAATAAATGATGATATAAGCCATAATATACACATGTATGTTACTATTCACATAAATACATATATACATGTATACATGCACACATAGACAAAGACACATAATTACAGCCAACACAAGTTTCACCAGTTGTTGAATATGCCTTAAATGGAATACTTGGAACAATATATGTTGAAGATGTATTTGTCTCTTAGAGTTATTTTACCACTCCTCTTATCTCTTAAAACTGGTAGTTTTAGAGAGATTTGACTTACAAAATGCAGTACAAGTGATAGCAAGTCACTTGGAAATCTCAGTAAGTATAAGTCATACGGTGTCTCCCTGCTCCTCATGGAATGCAAACTCTTGTAGACACGCTCAACAACCAAAGTAGCAGGACAATGCCCTGGTAAAGAGTAAAGTTATAAGGCTTTAAATGGCATCCTTACTCTTTTTCCAACAGCCAGCATGAATTCCTAAGAAGATGAGATAGTCCTCAGGAAACTGGACTCTACATATACATTTAACTAACCCATGTGATAATTCCTATATGAGAAATGCTGACTGAGGTCTTGCTGATTTCCTGGCCAAGAAAATAAGAAAAAAAGAAAGTACTTTTAATGTTTTAAAGTTTGAGAATAATTTGTAACCTGTCAATAAATGTGTAGAACACAATTATACCAACTGATAAAAAAATGATGGCATTTCATTTATGTGCACTTGGACTTGGCCTGTGATTTTTGGTGTGTCTACACAAGTACAATCAGCATAAATCAAGCCAGCATTTGTTCATTTAAGATATAAGGAAAGGATACTGGTTAACCGATTGTAACAATGAGAGATACAAAACACTCTATCAGAGGATGGGTGAAGAAGGGAGGTGGGGAGGTGTGAAGGGAAGGGATGGTAGGGGAAAACCAAAGGGGGGTTAACAATGCTCAATAAGAAATGTACTCATTACCTTACTTATGTAACTGTAACCACTCTGTACAGTATTTATAATAAAATATATATTAAAAAGATACAAGGAAAAATTCTGTACTTATTTGTAGTTGTGTTTGTCACTAAATATAAGTAAGGTATTCGTTTTAGGACCACAGGCTTATTACTTTGGATACTCAAAATCTTTACATGAACACAGTATATTATTCACATTAGAATCTGCCCACAAGCTAGTGCAGTATAATTGCTATGAGAATTTTTACTACATTCTATATTTGTAATGAAAACTAAAAGTATATGCACTATCAACAGATACAAATTTTTTCAGATAAATTTAGTATGCAGTTTGTGGATGGAATTTGGAGAGCAATTTTGAAAAGCACAAATTTCGTCAAAATGACCAGTCTGCAAATTGTAACAAGGAGCTAATACAGCATCATTGAGTAGTATGGAACTCCAAGGAGAAGTACTTGAATTGAGAAAATATCAGAAAGTGTAACAACCCAAGGACTTTTTAGAAATGCAGCTGCTAGATTTCTCATGTAGAGCTTTCATAACAGTTTGTGAAGTACAAATCAGAACCTCACTGAAGTGTAGATTTTTTTCCCTCAAATTTCTGTCATGATCAGTAATTATCAGTCAACATATAGCTAATCTTGAATAATCCTCTAATTAAATATTGATGGAGTGTTTATATGGAGAAAACCTCGGAAGGCTAACTTTTTCCAATTAGGACAGTCTATATTCTGTGATCCAGCCGAGAGAAAACTAGGTAAGCATCCACTTACAACCTTCTGAATAATTCTGATTCTGCCCACATCACTTATCTATCCATACCTGTGCCCGAGTGAAACGATTTTAAAAGAATTTATCATTTAAAATTTAAACTTAGGGTTCCGGGAAGATAGTGGAGGAGAAGCTAGAAGCTAAACAAGCTCTCACATAGAAAGCAATTTCAGTACTCCAATGAACAGTCCTAAGCCAGAGAATCACACCAAGTGTGCCATCACAGTACAGAGAGTTAGGCCAGAGAGGGGAAATCCAGGCTAGGAGACAAATCTGAGCACTTGCCAGCAGTCATGGTTGCGGCTGTGGCAGGGGTGGTGGCGGTCATAGCTGCCATACCTGCAACACAAAGAGTCTAAGACAAAGGTGCCAGATGCAGCAGAAGAGAGGATTCTACTCAACACCAGCAAGTACTGACAAGGAGCAGACATCTTCATCCTTCAAATCCCAGACCAGAGAAGACCCAGGAATCAGACTCCTGTGTGAGTAGAAGCCTGACTTCCTCACTCCTTCTCAGGGAGCACATAAGGGAAGGTCACCCCTCCCTGCCCACTACCAGAGATCTCCATCATTGATACTGGCAAAGCCCTGGCTGAGCAACTAGCTCGAACTCAGTCCTTGGATGAAAACAAAAAGCCATTTAGCAGGTCACAGGAACCTAACCTGACCTGCCAGGCTCAGCTCCACCCAGGGAAATTTGACCCAGTCTGTGCCTGCACCAGCCCCAGGACTGGCTTTCTTCACTGGGTAAACAAAACCAGAGGCTGCCCCCTCCCTACAGCAGCCTAGACAATCAATTGAAATTCAGTAACAATAAACCCTGAGAATGGCTCCTGGCTGGACTCTGTGACTGCCTCAGAAGCTAGCCCCTCAGGGTAAAGCTACTGTTTGCTGAAAGGCCTCAACTCTACCCAGAACCTAGCCCCATCACAGCATCTCCAAACTAGAAGAAACAGCCATCACCTTCTTTTGTGATAATCAAAGCAGATCTCCCTCTTATTGAACTAGCCTGGGAGGAGGATCACAAAATCCTGGGTAAAGCAAAACATTTTTCTGCTTGCTGAAACAAACTGACTTAAGAAAACAACCAAACTACAGGAAAATCAAACACCACAAGCAGACCAGAGACCCCAACAAGAGACTGGTTATGGACACAAGGGAGATACAGCATCTTCCCATCTCACCCCCCAAAAAGCAAAGAACTCTTTTTTGGTAACTTTTATTAAAATTTTTGAACATTTTTAACTTTTAACTTTAAAAGATAGTTTTCTATTAACTTTTTTTCTTCCTCTTATAATATTTATTTTAGGAGTATATGTGTGTGTATGTTTTTTTTCATTTTTGTTTAGCTCTACTGACTTTTTGATCCTTTTTTCCTTTCTTTCTCATTCTTTTCACTTTTTCTTCTCTTTCGTTCTTCTTTACATGATTTAATCACTGTTCTACTCCTTCTCAGATATACCTGTAGTCGATTATTAGACCTTATCTCCCATTGTATACACACTTAATCCAGAAATTTGTTACTGAATTCAAAACCTCTTAGACTTAAATTCCTTAAGAGATGTACTACCTCTATATGCTTATATAAAATTTTAAGTATTTTTATTTTTTAATTTTTCACGTTTTTGTTTTACTATTTTTCCCTGTCTTTTCTTCTCTTACTTTTTTCCCCGGTCTCTACTATCATTCTATTTCGTGCTTTGAGATTAGGACTAAGTTAGCTCTCCCTCTCCCTTTCCACATCCCTCTATTCCTATTTATACCCACATCTCTTGCTAAACCTAATAACTTCTTGTTTGCCAAATTCTTCTTTGTGGTTCATAGCCTATTAATATATAGTTGTTTCATGTTGAAAAATATACCTGTTGAACTAGATTGTATCTGCAGACTTTTGACTGTGCAACTTCAGACTTTGTTGATGCTTGCCTTAAGATAGTTTTCTAGCACAAAACTGGAGTTACTCTCATCCCAAATGGGCAGAATAAGTCGGAAAAACACAAGAAAAATGGTAAGTCCGAGTATCTCAACTTCCACTCATGATAATCAGTGGACAGAATAGATAATGAATAATCCAGAGGAGAGCCCCCAAAAAGCTCTACAAACACTAATGGTAAACATGGTAAATAAAAAGATTGAAAACTTGCAAAGGACTCTGTGTGAGCATGATAGGGAGAGAGAGGAGGCAAACCAAAGATCAAAACAGGAAGCTCATGAGAGTGATGAAGCTACTCAATAAAGATAAAGGAATTGCATGAGCAGCTTGAGAACACTCAAAGAGAAATAAAAGAATTGTGTGAGCACGCTGAGATCAGTCAAAGAGAACTACAGGAATTGCATGAACGTCAGGATGCTAATCAAAAGTAATACAGGAATTGAGAGATCAGGATGAGAATAGACAAAGATCACTAGAGGCATCCATGGAATCCATAAACAGAGAGGTGAAAGAAGTCAGGGAATCCACAAAGGGAATGCTGAATGGATCCCAACAGAAGGAATGGGAGTACAAGGAAACCATAACCAATCAACAAAGTGATTTGAGAATAAACACTGAAAACCAAATTAAGGAAGTAAACAATTTCATACAAGATATAAATCAAAGATCCAACAAAGAATTTGAAGCCATAAAAGCCGACCAATTAGAGGAAAAGAAAAAAAAAGTAGAAAGTTTGGATAGTAGGATAGACCATGAAGAAGACTGAATCCTGAGGATAGAAGACAGCCTAGATATTATCGAGAAAGAATATACAACCATCCAAGACAAATCCACGAAATATGATAGATCTATTCAACATTCAACCCTTGGAAGACACCATTAGAAGGCCTAATCTGAGGATAATCGGTGTAGAGGAATACCTAGAACCAGAAGTCAATGGTCTAGAAAATTTGTTTTACAGGACCCTAGCAGAGAACTTCCAAAACATGCAAAAAGAGAGGCCTATTCAGATACAAGAAGTTTTTACAATTCCCAATAGACCAGACCAAAACAGGACATCAAATTCTCACATTAAAATACACACAGGATCAATTCAGACCAAGGAAAAGATCCTTAAAGTTGTCATGGAGAAAAGCTCAATCACCTATAAAGGGAAACCAATTAGAATCACCTCAGATTTCTCAGTAGAGACAATCAAAGCAAGAAGAGCCTAGAATGATGTAAGCCATGCCCTAAAGACAAACAAGTATCAACCAAGTATAATTTAACCAGCTATACTCTCCTTAATAATCGGAGGTCAAATAAAAACCTTCTATAACAAAGAAAAATTGAAACAATACATCTCCACCAAACCAGCCCTACAAAAGCATCTTAAAGATGTCCTACACGGAGAAAACCTACAAGACCACAATAAAGGTAAAGAAACAGCACCCAAACTGAGAATCCAAGAACCATAGGAAGAACCCAGTTTTCCCAGCCCCCAAGAAGGTGCATAAAATTGCAGGAACTCCCAAATACCTGTCAGTTCTATCTCTCAACATTAACGGACTTAACTCTCCAATTAAGCGACAAAATCTGTCTACTTGGATTAAAAAGCAAGATCTTTCTCTCTGCTGCCTTCAGAAATCACATCTTGCCCACAAAAACAAACACATTTTCAATTTTAAAGCTGGAACAAAATCTACCAAGCAAACGGCCCCCATAAACAGGCAGGATTTGCAATCCTAATATCAGATAATATAGACTTTTAATTAAAATTAGTGAAAAGGTCAGTACATACTAATTAAGGGATCACTCCTTTAGGAGGATATTACAATTCTAAATATCTATTTGCCAAACAATGGAGCACCCAAATTTATCCAAGAAACACTACTTTCCCTCAAATCCCACATAGATCCAAAGACATTAATTGTTGAGGGCTTTAACACACAACTTTCTCCAGTAGATAGATGAACTTTGCAAAAACTCAACAGAGAAACTGCAGATATAAACAACTGCATAGACCAACTAGATTTAACAGACATCTACTGAATATTTCACCCAGCAGCATTAGACAATACATTTTTCTCAGCAGCACAATGAACATTTTCCAAAATAGACCACATTTTAGGCCACAAAGCAAACTTGTCCAAATTCAGAAACATTGAAGTTATACCTTGCATTCTCTCAAACCACAAGGGAAGAAAATTAGAACTCAAAACAAAAAGCCAACAAAGAAAATCATGTAACACATGGATCCTGAACAACACACTGCTGAATCACAAGTGGGTCATGGAAGAGATTAGAAAGGAAATTCAAATGTTCATGATATTCAAGAAAAATGATCAAACCAATTACTAGTTCCTCTGGGACACAGCAAACACAGTATTCCGAGGCACGATTCTAGCTCTGAGTTCTTATATCAACAAATTGGAGAGATCTGAAACCAATTTAATAAGACACATGAACCTCCTTGAAAATGAGCAGCAAGATAAACACAATCCAGTAGATGGAAATAAATAATTAAAATTAAATCATAATTAAATGAATTGGAATGTAAAAAAAAAAAGAATCAAGAAACTGAAGAGTTGATTCTTCGAAAAAATTAACAAAATTGACAGACCCTTAGCAAATCTTATCAGAAAAAGAAGAGAACACACCCAAATAAACTTAGAGATGAGAATGGAAACATCATCACAGAAACAACTAAGATTGAGAACATTATAAGGGAATGCTTCTAAAGCCTTTATATTAATAAGTTTGAGAACTTGGCAGAAATGGACCTTATCATAGCAAATACTGACATGACAAAACTAAGCCAAAATGAGTCAAACTATCATAAAAGGCCTATATCAAGCATTGAAATAGAAAGAGCAACAAGAGATCTCCCATCTAAGAAAAGCCAAAGACCAAATGGTTTTACAGTGGAATTCTATAAGGCTTTCAAAGCGGACACCACAGCAATACTCCTCCAACTATTAAATGAAACTGAAAGAGAAATTTCACTACTGAACTCATTCTATGAGGTCATCATAACAGACATCCCAAAACCAGGAAGGGACTCATCAAGGAAAGAGTACTATAGACAAATTTCTTTGATGAACATTGATGCAAAGTTTCTCAACAAAATTTTGGCCAATCAACATCAACAATTCATCTAAAAAATCATACACCACTATCAAACAGGATTCAATTCAGGGATGCAAAGCTGGTTTAATATACGCTAATCAATTAATATAATTCATCACATCAACAAGAGCAAGGATAAGAACCGCATGGTTATCTCAATAGATGCAGAAAAAGCATTCGACAAGATGCAACACACCTTTATGGTGAAGGTCCTGGAAAAATGAGGAATCCATGGAACATTCCTCAATAAAATAAAGGCTGTATATGACAAACCAATAGCCAGCATTATACTTAATGGTGAAAAACTAAAGCTATTTCCTTTTAACTCAGGAATGAGACAAGGATGTCCACTCTCTCCATTGCTCTTCAATCTAGTATTGGAATGCCTATCTATAGCAATAAGACAAGATGCAAATATAAGAGGGATCCACATAGGGAAAGAAGTAAAACTCTCCCTCTTTGCAGATGACATGATCTTGTATTTAAAGAATCGCACAGAGTCCACTCCAAAATTACTCAAGCTGTTTCAAAACTTTGGCAAAGTAGTAGGGTATAAGATTAACCCTCAAAAATCACTGGCTTTTCTGTATACCAACAATGAGAAAAGTGTGGCTGAAATTAGGAAAGCAACTCCATTCGTAATAGCCCCACAAAAAATAATATACATAAGAATTAACTTAATCAAAAAAGTGAAGGACCTCTATGATGAAAACTTTAAAAAACTGAAAACGGAACTCAAAACTGAACTTAGAAAGTGGCAAAAATTCCCATGCTCCTGGATTGGAAAGATCAACATCATGAAAATGGCAATACTTGCCAAGGCTATCTGCAAATTCAATGTGATACCTATCAATACTCCAACCTCATTCTTAAAGGAAATAGAAGAGGCAATCAAAAAATTCATATTGAACAATAAAAGACCCTGAATAGCAAAAAAGATCCTTAACAGAAAGAACAGTGCTGGAAGAATATCAGTAGCAAATCCAAATTCAACTACAAAGCCATAGTAATCAAAACACCTTGGTACTGGCACAAGTACAGACCTCAGGACCAATGGAATAGAATTGAAAACCCAGAAATGAACCTACAGACCTATAGCCATTTAATCTTTGATAAGGGAGCTAAAAAATAGAATGGAAGAAAGACAGCCTGTTCAGTAAATGTTGCTGGCAAAATAGGTTAACAACTTGAAGAACACTAAAGCTAGATCCTTATGTATCACCCTGCACCAGAATCAATTCCAAATGGATCAAAGACCTCGGAGTAAAAGCAGACAGTCTGAAAACATTACAGGATGGAATAGGAGAAACCTTGTTCTTGTTGGCACAGGCCGAAATTTTCTTAATAGAGAACCAGAAACACAAAAAATCAAAGAAAGGTTGGACAAATGGGACTGCATAAAACTGCAGAGCTTCTGCATGGCAAAGGACATAGCTAGCAAGATTAATAGAAAGCCCACGTACTGGGAGAAGATATTCACTAGACATACAATGGACAAAGGTCTCATATCTAAAATATAACTGGAACTCAAAAATTTAAATCCCCCAACAAATCTTCAAAGAAACAACTGCCCATAAATAAGTGGGCTAAAGATTTTAAGAGATACTTCTCCGTAGAGGAAAGAAGGATGGCCAATAGACACATGAAGAAGTGCTCAACCTCCCTAGTCATAAAAGAAATGTAAATGAAAACAACATTGAGATACCACCTCACCCCAGTTAGAATGGCTATAATCCAGAACTCTAATAACAACAGATGCTGGAGGGGATGTGGAAAGGGAACACTACTGTATTGTTGATGAGAGTGTAAACTTGTACAACCAGTTTGGAAATCAGTATAGAGGTTCCTCAAAAGACTCCACATAGAGCTTCCCTATAACCCAGAAAACCCAATTTGGGTATTTACCCAAATGTTCACAAACAAGACCACACTAGAGCTTCCAGCACAACTATGTTTATTGCGTCATTATTTACCATAGCTAATATATGGAACCAACCCAGATGCCCCTTAGTAGATGAGTAGATCAAGAAAATGTGGTGTATATACACACTGGAAATCTATGCCTCCATCAGAAAGAATGACGTTGCCACATTTGTTAGGAAATGGAAAGACTTGGAAAAAATATATTTAGTGATGTAAGCCAGGCCCAAAGAAACATAAGTGCCATGGTTTCTCTTATTTGCAATAACTATTATATGTCTGAGACAAACAGAAATTGTCAGATAAGTTGATGTTAGGGAAATGTACCCTAAGATATATATTCAAATGTTTTTTTCCTTTCATGCAATTGTTTCTAACAGATTTATAAGATTATTTCTTTTTTGCTTTGTATGTCCTTCCCCCACTGTACAAACCCTGCTTTCACTGTACTTGATGTTGGTATAATTTGTGGAGGAGAAGGGAAAAAAACAAATCGTTTAATAATAGGTATACAGCTGGACCCATTACAACAATGAGATGTACAAGTCATTATATCGAAACAAACTTTAAAATTTTGGTGGAAGGGAAAGATTGGGTGGGGAGCGAGGAGGGGACGGGAAGTTCTGGGAAGGGGAAACAACGGAGGAGGCTACAATGTTTTATAAGAAATGTACTTATTATCTTGCCCATGTAATTGAAACCCGTTTGTACAGTATTTTCACAACAACAAAAAAATAAATTTAAATATAGAATGAAATTAGTTCCAATTATGCATTGCATTAAGGTATTTAGAAAAAACTGAGAAACTTAAAGGTGCATAAGATTTTTTTATTGGAAATGAAGGGATATTGGAATATGGTTCTCTACATTTTAAGCAATTTGCTTAAAAGAATAGGCAAAATAAAATTTACATTTGCAGCAGACTTGACACGTTAAATTTTGTATATTGAAAGGGAAACAAGCCTCAACAATATGCCAATTCTCTCTCCTTATTTATCTCTAAAGGTTTATGCTTCTGGTATCTGAATATTAAAACTTCAAAAAATTATGTTTAGCTAGTTGTGCAAACGGGTTTGCTTCATCATGTCAGTGTTGAATAGAGTGTATGTGCATTTCAATATACAGTGCATCTGGATCATTGTCAAAGTTTACATTTTTCTTCCTTCCCTTACTCAACCCCACCTATTTCTTCATGTTTCCTACTTATATTCTGACATGTGTACATTGAATGTTATTACTGTATTAGTCCACCATCATTTCCCTCTCCATTCTTCTACCCTACTCCCTTTTAGCCCATATCCCCTTTTAAGACTCGTTTCAACTTCATGGTATTTTGTTAAATATCTCTAATTTGGCATTTGGCTATGGGCTTGCCACATCCTCTCTTCCATGTTTGACCTACAAAAATGAGTACATTTCTCCACATTTCTAATCTCTGAATGACTAAGATAGATCTCCTTTACTATTCACCTTCTGTCCTAAATTTAGAATTGGACTTTCAGGGCCATCCAATAGAGCATTTTTATTCTCTACACACTGCAGATGGAAGGGAAATAATTTCCATGCTCTCAGCAATCCATCATGAATTCCCATCGCTTATCACTTCAGCAGTCTAAATTTAAAGTCATATTTTCTGGATTATTTTCACACAGTATAAGTGAATATCAAGGGTAATTTACCTAGTATTGGAAGTTTAGGGACGATCTTCAATTTCTGATGATAGCAGGAATCAGTTTCAATTTTCAGATTCCACTATGTAGTGAGCCCTGTAGTCTTCTAAATTTTCGATAAATTTTGAGTTACTTTTTGTTAATAATTTAAAAAGTTTTATTTCAGTATTTGAAATGCTGCTCCAATTATTTTAAAAGTTTCACAATAAGTTAAACTGAAATTTTTCCTCCCGTGTTCCCCACTAGTTCAGGTTAAATCTCCTTTCGCTTTATTTTTTGAGAGACCAAGGGATGAGGGTAAACAGAGAGATGATCATTACTCAGATATCTCTTTCCTCTTATGTTTCTGCTGTTCTTGTTGTGAGGAAGACTGGAGCAGGGAACAAGAGTGATGCTTGACTTCACCATACAAGGGAGCATTCCTGGCATGTCAATTATTGTTTCTCAGAATCACTTATATTGCTTACTCTTGCTTCTCTCTGACAGTAACCTAACTGTGGCTTCCTTGGTGCAGAAGGAAGCACACTAACCCATAAATTGTTATTTTATATCTCAGCTTACTATACCAAAAATAAAAAAAAAATGGCTACATAAATGCAAAGGTACTGATTGTCCAACAAATCCTTAGTGAGGAGGAGACAATTCTACTCAGCTACCCCCTCCTCTCATATCCTCCCTTCCACTCCCCTCCCTCATTAAACTTCCCTTCCTTTCTTCTTTCTTTGTGTCTCTCTCCTGCATATTCATCCCTATCTTCTCTTTTTCTCTTCCAGTAGCAAGTGCTTTGGTTTATCAGAAAACACATAAATAATTGAACAAATATTTTTTCTCCTCTTTTTCTGTTTTTTTTTTCTTAAGAAGTGAGTTCTAGCACAGCACCAGTGGCTTACACCTAGATAGTCGGTAGGTTCAAATTTGACAATTGCAATTCGAAGCTATTCCAAATAGGTAAACCTAAGAGATTCTTTTCTCCACTTGTGGTAAATGGAAGAAGTGAAGGTGTGGCTCAGGTGGCATAGAGCAAACATTGAGAATTAAAGCCCAGATAGAGCTCAAGGCCAGGAGTTCAAACCCCAGTACCAGCACAATATTAAAATGAATCCTTTGTCTTTGAAAAGGGATATTTCTCCAAAAATTCATACCCAGGACAATTTTCAAGGTCCAAGACTCTTTTTAAGGCTATTTGTTCATCTTAAACTGATCCCTCTGCTTGATTCATATTATGGAAAATAGAAGTCACACTTCATATTAAAAAGTATGCACATTACTGAAGAGTTCTTACAATTTTTAATGTAAAGGAAGCATGAGAGAATTCACCTCACTTGGGAGAGTTAGATTTGCCTCACTGACAGAATTTTGCAAGTAAATGAGGATCTGTTTACATGTAAAGAAGTCTATATAGACGGTTTTCTAAGAGAGAGAACAAGCTACCTGTTTCCAAGTTTGAATCAGATTAAGTTTATTCCTATGATATGGTAAAGAGAAGCTCATCTCATACAACACTATGCAGACAGTAATTTCAAAAGTATTAAAAACCCATGTCTATGTTTTGAACAGCTAAGTTTTCACAAACAAAAAACAGTTTACTGAGCCCAGAAAATATAAGTTAGAGCAATAGGAACTCTGCTAAATATATTTAATGGCTGAGTGATATGTGTAAAAGAGTTCTGTAATCACAACTAAACTATAAATTTATTTATCATGTCCCTAACAAGAATCTCTAAGATAGGCCTTGCTAAATCTGTCATAGAGGGCGGTGTTTATGCAATTGTCAGGTTTCTTTAGGGTCCAATATCGTCCACAGTCGCTTGGGTTGCAAACTGCTCACACCACATGCAGTGTCTGGAAACACATGCTGTCTTGCTAGGCACCTAAAGAATTTTTGTGCCACTGTGAATAGTTATTGGTTTTTCTTCTTGTACTTATACGTCAGTGTGAAGTCCTTTCATGATAAGAATAATAGTTTCTGTTTCTTTGTTCCACTAACAAATCTCAGATATAAGTATAGTTGGAAGCCCGTGGCTCATGCCTATAATCCTAGCTACTAAGGAGGTTGAGATCTGAGGATCACAGTTCAATGCCAGCCCAGGCAAGAAATTGCATGATATTCTTATCTCCAATAAACTACCAGAAAACTGGAAGTGGCGCTATGTCTCAAGCGGTAGAGCTCTTGCCTTGAGCTGAAGAATACTTGGATATCATCTAAGCCCAGAGTTCAAGCCCCACGACTGACCAAAAAAAAATATCTATCTATCTATCTATCTATCTATCTATCTATCTCTCTCTCTCTCTCTCTCTCTCTCTCTCTCTCTCTCTCTCTCTCTATCTGTCTATGTATCTATGATGAGATGAATTACATTTAAATATAAATCAATATTTGTGATACACATTTAAAATATAAGTAAATATATGATGTATTTATAATATATACATATATTTACATACAAAAGGCCATATTATATCTGTATGTTTATAAATATACTTGTAATTTATATCCAAAGAATACATCTGAAGATTTGGGGGAAAATGTAGAGTGTCTAAATCCTTACTACTGACCCAGCATACTTTCAGTAATTTTTTTCTACTTATTACAATGTCTGGAGTACTAAGACTGAATGATTATGAAACAGAGTTGTTGTTTTATTCCTTATGATTTTGGATTAGAAACATCTACTTAATTGGTATAAAACCTACCAAAATGTGATCTTGAAATCACACTCCACAAACTGGACATATCCATCAATTTAGCCACTTACAGGTCTCAAACTTTTATTTGAATCCTGTATCTCACATACATTCAGTTTCCTTTGAGTCATCTACATGTACATACATGCCTAGGTTTTTATGCTCACTTACATCCCCATACTCACATGACATACTAAATGTAACATTATAATAAAAATAATATATATACTGAAAAAGAACACCTTTGCAAATGTAATTAAATTTTATTTTTAAATACAATGGATTATTGAAAGCTGAGAGATGTTTCAAATAGTAGAATGGCTGCCTAAAGAGCATGTTTCTTATTCCAAAAATCATTTCCATTCTTCCTTATCCCACATAAGAACATAAATAACTACAGAATTAACTACATGTTCCTTAATCACTCATTGAAGAAAGAAACTGTAATACACACACACACACACACACACACACACACACACACACACACACACACACACACACATACATACACACACACGCAATGATATACTATTTAGCCACACATAATTGTGAAATCATATCATATTCAAGAAAATAGAATTGGAAACTTTCATATTAAAGCAATTAGCGATGCTGTGAAAAACAAACATTAGATTACTCATATGCAGACTCTAGATGCAAAAAATAATATGAATGACCCAGGTGTAAAATATGGAAATGATTAAGTTTGGAAAAAAGTAAGAGAGGAGATGAAGAGAAATATTGTGGAGTAAATATGTTCAAATATTTCATAAGTTAGTATGAAGACATAATAAAAAATAAGTATAAAAATAGGATAATGAAATTTAAAAAAGGAATAAAATTTAACAAGCTACATTATGTAAACATATGTGTATAACACAATAAAATACTTTTGTGAAATTAATATTTGCTAATAAAAAGTAAAATTCATTCCAGTTGTTATAGATTCATATGTTAGTTTGCATTTTTAGCTCAGATATTTCCCTGATAAAGTAAATGGAGAAATAGGTTTTGCTCATTTAGAAGGACAATCTTGTCTAATTAGCATTAAAGTATTCTAGATAATTACTGTCAATGTTAAATTGTTCAAATTATTATATTAGAATATTTCCAATTAACTCATCAAAATATTACTCTACAGGATAATACTTTTTGCTATTTATTGAATATTTTTCTGCTCAATTACTATATACCATTTTCTGAATGCAGTTTGGTATATGTAACTAGGATATGTTATACCTGACCAGGAAATCAATTATTCAAACAGTTTTTATCAAAAATGACTATAACGAAATAAAGAGGTAAATCCAAATTATGTATATTTGAAGACAATATTTGCTTAGTCCTCTTCTCACATTCTTCATTCCTTTTTTGAGAATAATACACATTGTAAAGGAATGCTTAACATGTTTTAGAGAAATAGGTTGACTTTAGTCGAATGAGTTGCTCTATGCTGCAGTTTGGTTTACTTTTTATCCAGAAGAGCTAAATTCTTACCTTATGATTTTCCTTAGACTTTATACTCAGGTTTAACCTCTGATGGGTGACAGATAAAGGTATACACATTTTTTAACAGTGGCTAAATTTAGGCTGAGAAATCTATGTACAACTTTACTCATGCGGATAGATCTCATCAGTCATGAGACTACAATATCAAAATGTTAACCTATGCTTCCTGAAATCATGCTGATGAGATTTTATGTATTATAAACAGTGGTTATTAGCATTTGTTTTGTAAACAACATCATTTCATGGGTTAGGAACTGAAGTGACATATTATACCCACAACAAAATTTAAGGAGGCATCCAAAATTAGTTACCAAGATATAAAACATTTAACACAATGTTTTAAAAATGCAAGACAAAGGAAATAATTTATGAAAAAAGCCAACATTTAAAATAAATACAGAATCAGTATGACTGATTTTTCTTTTTATCCCAGTTGCAATACGGATTGCATGATAACTTTTCTAGTTACATGTTTAGTTAGGTCTTGATATTTAGTTGGAGAATTTATGTTCTTTCATATATTCATTTGTCAGAACAAACAGGAAATGAATTCCATGCCAGAGTCAACATCCATAATAATTTTAGAGTTGTATTCTACTACTTTGCCAAAGTTTCAAATCAGCTCGAGTAACTTGGGTCTTCTTTGGAACTAACTAATTAGGTATACAATTTGGTCAGTACTAGATTTTGACCACCATTTATTAAAATATTATTTTTCAGAAACTACTACTATTTTCTCTTTTCATGAGATTTTTAATTTCATTTACATAATGTGCTGATGTTTTTCTTTAGATAATCCACATTCAGTCTTCTAAAAACAGTATAATTTGGAGTATTTTTAAATTATGTACACTCATGTACACTGCTCAGATTCTATTTTTTGCACATTTTGTTCTTGTTAAGTCAGTAGTATTTAGTTCTCATTATGGATATTTTGGAATTACTAATTGCATTTTGGAATTTTTAAGAATGTTATGATTTTTGTGATTTACTACTGTAGCATTTTTTCTTTTAAATATGTGTAGATCTTACTTTACGTACAGTTACATTTGTTTTAAACAATTTGATCCATTCAAGGGATTTTCTACATTAGGTTGATCCAGATGAATTTAATTACAAATTAACACAACCTTATTTCTGAGAGACAGTTATACTTATAGCTCTACTTAAATTAACATGTGTTTGAAGGTTTTGTAGTTTAAAAAAATAAGCTGGGCACATGTTTTTGTTCCTGGGGAAGTTACAATTTTGTTGGTTGTTTTTCCAACTGTGATGACTTCAACTTATGTGTGCACTTTATTTCAATTGTTTTGTGCCTATATTTTGTTTCATATAACGGAAAATACAAAAAGAATCAGTGATTTAGAACTTTTCCAAATAGAATTCTAAGAGAGACACTTGAAATTTTGTGACAACTGGGAAAAGGGACGTCTTCTTAGTGGAGGGGTTAACAGAATAAGAGAGACATTGTTTGATGAGATTTGAATTCTGCCACTTCCTGCCTCACTATTTCCAATGGTATGACTTCACCGTATTTATTGGAAAGAAAATAATTTTGTCTGTATGAATTCACAGTTTTTGGTTTAATTGGGCCACACTACACATTCATATTTGATTTTACCTCTAAAATCATTTCTCCTTAGTTTAAAACCACAGATGTGAATTTATAATGTAAAATAGCACCTAGAATTCATATGAAATGGTCCAAATTATTTAAAATGTAATGATTATAGTGTGTGAGATTGTATGTAATAATTGATTTTGGGGAAAGTCAATTACAGTGGATTTTTGGGAAATAATAGAGTAATAGAATTATATTTGATTCTATAAAAAATTCACAGTTACATCTAAAAATAACTCAGTTATAAGCTAATTCTGAAAAAATAAGATTGTTTACAGGAAAAAGCTAGAAGTTACAATAAGATTGCTTTTTAAAAATTGGCTTGGATCTGGACTTTGGTAGCTCATGTCTGTAATCCATGCTACTCAGGAGTCTGAGATCTGAGAGTAGTGGTTGCAAGCCAACCTGGGCAGAAAAGTCTGTGAGACTCTTATCTCCAATAAACCACCTTAACAACAGAAATGTCACTGTGGCTCAAGAGGTACAGTGGTAGCTTTGAGCTGAAGAGCTGAGGGACAATGACCAGGCCTAGAGTTCAAGGCCCACAACCAACCACAAAATTGACATGGAGTTTTACTATATTATTTCATGATTTTTTATGCATGGTTGTTCAGTGAAAATGTCATTGGTTTTTATATTTTGTGTTGGCATAAAATGAGCCTACTATTGTCCTAAATTAATCAAAAAAAATTCCTATTCAATGACTGCATAAATTTTTTGGGTAATGGTTAAAATCAAGTTGCCTTTTTGAAATAAAATATTTATATCACCCCCCAAAAAAGAGGAACAAAGTGAAATAAATGCCAGAAACTTACTCTGTAAATCTTAATGGACTAATAGCCTGTCAGTTTGTTTTAACTTTTAATCAAAAATTAAAGTAATACTGGGTAATATGAACCCATTTAAATTTCTTCATCCTTGTCATTTAAGATTCACTTTAAAAAGAAGTTCAACAGGTCAGTGTTTTTTCCTTACTTTTCCAAAGAAATGATCATTTCATCATTATAGTGTATAGCACAATTTACTCAGAAAGCATTTCTTAAGGAAAAAGATTTTTTCCCATTCTATGGTTTGCTTCAGTCTATATTTAAACTGCATACCACAACTTACCCACCCTATTGTCTGTCTTTTCATTTGAAACATTTCAAAAGTTTTCCTTCCCTGGTGTGTCAGCCAGCAAAGTTTTACAAAACAGCATGCTTTCATTCATTGTGCTTTCCAAAATATATCTCACAAATGCCAACAATGAAACACAGTCTGAAACATCTGTGGACTTTTCCACTTTTAGTGGAAAAATCACTTAGAACCAGCTGTTGACATTAATTGCTCTGTCAATTCCATGCTTTAGAACAGCTGCATTTGACAATGGCGCACTTGCTAATTCATTTACCACATCTGGTTTGTTTTCAGGAAGGACTGTGTTCATGGAAGATGGTAATAGATGAGTTTTGCAATTATGTAGTTTAATAGAGCTCTGAGTTGTGGATATAGAACATCCATTTCAGTGATTAAATATTTAAATTAAATCCCATAAAGTATATTCCTTCAATTTTCTGGGTAAAGTGTTCCACAATCTAGGTATATTTAAAGAAATATTATATGTTGTTTCCTTGGTGACAACGTAATTGGAGGACTTAAAATTTTATATACCATGGCCGTCTTAAATGAGGTAGATGTACTTGGGTTGGCATGCAAAACTTTTGGTAAGTAAGGTAAGTGCTCTACCACTGAGCCACCTTCCCAGCCCTTCATGCATGCAAAACTTTTGGGACAGCATTAATGTTTGAATCTTGGATAGGATTTGATTGGGAATTTTGGCAGACTTTCATAGTATAAGAAGAAAAACGAAAGTCAATACTAATATTTTTTGGGGGGGGTCCGGTTGTGGGGTCTGAACTCTGGGCCTGGGCATTGTCGCTCAGCTATTCAGCTCAAGATCAGTGCTCTCCCACTTGAGCCACAGCACCACTTCTGGCTTTTTTCTTTTTGTTTATGTGGTGCTGAGGAATCGAACGAAGGTCCTCATGAATGCAAGGCAAGGGCTCCACAACTAAGCCACCTTTCCAACCCCAGTAATTCTTTTCTCTGCTACATTGTTATATTAGTTTATTCAAACACACACATACACACATACAAACACACAGATACACACATTTGTAGTATAAAGACCAACCCCATCTGCAAGGAAATATTTTAATAGGAATTCCATAAAATATTTAGTCTGCTGAGTTCTGATTAGAATTTACAGAAATATCTACTTGCTTCTTTCCCTGGACCAGTCATTATCATTTGTGAAGATGTTGCCAATTGAATTTAGAATGCCCCAGAAAGATCTATTTGTTAAAGAAAAATGACTTTCTATTTCCTCCCAGACTGTGGAGAATATTTGAATAGTTCTGGAGATTAAGTTCTTCAGCGTGAAAGCTATGAGAACTTAGACTCGCAACTACTTCCTTATTTTATCTTTTATTCAGTCTAGGTCAAAAACTTTTCTCTTTGACATACTCCCCATCTTGCCATTGTCTAGTCACAGGCTCCCAAAGCAATAAAACCAACTGAACATACACTAAAATCTTCAAACTTGTAAATCTGGATAAGCATTTCTGTTTAATAAGTCGACAACATTACTTATTATGGTAGGATATAAAGCTAACACAGAAGTCTAGTCTTTCTAACAACGTAGAGTATATTAAATTATGCTTCATTATAAAATATCTAACTCCATGTTTTATTTTGTGTTTTTGTTTCTGTTGATCCCAGGGCTTAAACTCAGGGCCTGGATGGTGTTTTTGTGTTCTAAGCCAGTGCTCGACATACAATCTGAAATGGAACTCCATTTTCCCTGGTTGTTAATTGGAGTTAAGAATCTAAAGAACTTTCCTATGCAGGCTGGATTTGAACTGTGACCTTCATATCTTAGCCTCTTAACTAGCTAAGATTACATCCTTGAGCCACCAGTGCCTACCCATGTTGCATATTTTGTGTAATTCAAATTTTCAGTATTGTATAGATGCTCATACTACAATATAAAATAACTTATCCTAGTTTTCACTGTATTTGATGTTGGTATAATTTGTTTAGGGGAAGGGAAAAACCAAATTGTTTAAATAAGGATAAGGTGGACCCAGTGCAAAAATGAGATGTACAAGATGTTATGTAGAAAAACGAAATGTACAACTTTGGCTCAAGATGGGAGAGAGGGTTGGGAAGGGGAGATGGAAAGAGATGATAAAGGGATAGAAAGGAGGAGGTAACAATGCTTGATAAGAAATGTACTCATTACATTGTGCCTGTAATTGTAAACCCTCTGTATGTTATTTTCACAAAAAAACCTAAAAACATAATAAGGATATTTGTAAAGTATATAATGAAGGAAGAATTTTAATCCTTTACAAAATCTATGCAAAATCTATGCTAAACTATCTATATTTTACTGTACCTTTCCTGCAACCAGTTTGATGTAATTTAATACCTGTCACGCAGTTTCTCTATATTCTACTGGAGATTTAATTTTTGTTGTATGTATGTATATGTATATTTATATGTATATATCTATCTATCTGTATATGTCCCAATGTGGATCATCAAACTTGAAACTTTGCTTTTTTTTTTTTTTTTTTTTGCTGTTCAGCAGTTAACCTGGTCGGCTCAATCTGTGACAATATCTGTGCTCATTCTGATCATTCCTTTATTTACCACACCATCAACCTTTTAAAATCAGCTTTATTTCCAGAGATGATTACCAATCAGTCCAACCAATATACACCCAGAGGATTTTAATAAAACAAGCTTTAAGGAAGGAAGATAACATGAAGTGACAACTACAAAATTTCTACAGAGACCTGACATCTTTCACATTTCTGCCTTCCTCCTGATACTTAAGCAAGCATTGACTAACACCATAAATAATACTGTAATTATAACTTAAAGATCAGTGTTTTTGCAACCTGAGGCCTTCTTTTCCATGATTTTTGACATAAAATTTTATGAGACTTTTTTGATTGTGATGGGATTCCATCCAAAACAAAGCCATGTATATCAAGAAAGCCAATGTTTTCAACTCAGAGTACTAAACAAAAGAGGGAGAAAGTTAAGGTTAGCTATATATGTTAAGCACAAATATAGGCAATATCAAGATGTTTTGTAATTGTAAACTTTTACTGGATAAAATCCCTTAATTATATAATATTATCTACTTGGAAAACAGAGCTTAGATAATTCTAGTTCCAGGCAAAATGTTTTATGCTTGTGTTAGGAGGACCTCAGTCCAAGCCTTCCCAGGCATAGTGATACTACCTCAAAATAAGCAATCAAATTGTAATCTGCAGGTATGGTAGTAGTAGAGATGCTGTTTCACAAGTATAGGTTTTAAGTTCAATCCTACAGTAGCTCTGAGAATTTAAATGTGGCATGTCTAAGGTCAAGACCTCATACTTTTCTTACAAGTTCTAATAAAACCTTTACCTATTTTGCTATTTTTTAAAAGTATAACCATAACTTACATGCCCCAAACAAATAATTTCTTATTAGAGATTTTTTTCTATCTATTAAGTAATATGTTATGTCCCACTGAAATCAGACTAAATATAAAAAACCCATTGTCTTACAAAGTGACTGCATATGGAAACAGAATCTCAAAGGTAGCATTTAAGTTGAAGTCTACTCCAAGAGAAGCAGAATGCCTTGAATATGCCAAATAAAGAGGAATCAGAAGCCAACTCTATTCTTGGAGTTCTAATTCCACCAATTCAGAGACAATGTATTTACAATGTTAATGCTACCCTATCTGTGGTAGTTTATTATTGCAATTACTAGCAAACATGTGGAAGCTATAAGACACGAAAAGTCATTGACTCTTCGGATCCAAGACTCATCTCTATAATCCTAGTGATTAAGAAGTATGAGACTTGGGGGATAATGGTTTTCAGGTTGGTAGGAAAGTTCATGAGGTTCTATCTCCAATTAACTACAAAAATTTCTGGGCTGGAGCATGGTTCAAATAGTATACTGACTACTGTTAGCAAAAAAAAAACAAAAAACAAAAAAACTGAGAGCATGATGTATGTTCAAGCCCCAAACTGGCAAAAAGAAAGAGTCCTTAGAAAAATACTATGAGAAGCAGAATTACAAATAGGAAAGCAGAAACAAAACAAATAAACTTATTGATATAGGCAAAGCTCCTCAATGTGAAATATGGCACAAACTGTAATATTTAGGGTTTTCCTTCCTATACAGTAGAAATAAATGGCATTTTTACTTGGCTAAACTAAAATATAAAACTGTATGCAATAAATAATTACATTACTTTTATGTTTCCATAATTTAACTTGTTTTCCTAAATATTTCTCGAATAGTGTAGCTTTTGAAAATCAAGAAATTTTGCATTTTCATATATGATTACATATCTTTCCAAGTGTTGTCTAAAATTGATCTACGCTGAAATGATTGCCATTGACATCTTTCTCAATATATTTACACTTTAAGCTGAACTTCCACAAAACTCATGCCCAAAATATAAAATTTTAGTTTGTTCATGCAAACATAGGAACATAAACTTATGTCTAAAAATGTTAATTACTTTTATCTGCTGTCATTAATGAAGTATAACTAATAGAATTAAGTATATACGCTGAGGGAAATAAGATACAACCTTCTAAATACAGACTTGCAGTCACACACACAATCACACACGCACAAATATATATTTACCACTTTGACTCAGGTTAGATTCCTGACATTGGGTGTCAGCAGTGATCCAATAATCAAATTTTCCTGCCAGACATAAAATACATTCATAATTCCACACAGACAAAAACACCAGATCACTCAAAATAATGAGAATATTTAACAGAACCAGCCAGCACTTGAGCCATCTACTCCCTGATTTCATTCATGATGATGCATTTTTCATATCATAATTAAAAATATTTTTGTCTCTGATTAGCAGAAAAACATATGCTATCATATAATAGAAATTGTAGGTAAAATTACTTGTAATCTTTAATATATCTTATCAAAGACTTCTGTTTCCTTCTTGCAGAGTTTTTCTGGCATTTTGCCCTAAAGTATATAATTAAATTACAAAGGACATGCCATATACTTTAATTCATTTTTCCTAAAGGTTATGCTATGGAGTTGAATCTTATTTGTTTGCTTATTCTAAATTAAATATTCTCAACAACTTGAATTATTGTTTATGTTACTCCTAATCCATTTGAAATATCAAATAGAACTGGAAATTCCCCTCGGCAATGATTTGTGAATATCATTAATGGTTGTGGAGGGATGACGGATTTGGATTATCTAGAGTGCATTAAAAATGGCACTGTTATTCAAAGGGCTGATCATTTAGGCAGCTTTTAAAGTGTGGTCTTTTTATTTCATCTAAGAAGATAACAGTATGCTTTTCATCACATTCTTGCTGGCAGTAGAGTTATTTCTTTGTACAGTTGATGTCCAGCTGCGACTTTAGTGAAACCTACAAACAACTGCACAGCTGTCTGCTCTAGATTTTGAAATTTTCTTCCTGTAGCCCTTGTGATTTGAGCCCAGATTCATGGGATAGTCACATAATCCACAATAACAGAGCAACACAAAGACCACGTGAAAAATGAGGTTGAATTTTTTCTTTGTTGTTTCCTTTTTTAATGTCTTTTAAGGAGCTAAGGGTGTTTATTTCTCATGATTTTTGATATGACTTAAATAAATTTTCCAGATTTTTCAAATAAAATAAAGATATATAAAAGAGACCTATTTAGTTAAATACAGCTAACTATTTACGGGAATTTTTTTAAATTCTAATCCTGTTCTCAGTTATCTTCAAATAAACGTTGAGATGAGCCTAGCATATGTGTAAATTGTCATGTATAAAGCACACAGAATTCTGAAATCTTTAAACTGTGATTTCTATATAACTTCACTTAGAAAAGAAAATTACCACTTGCTTCATGTCTTAAGTAATCTACTTAAAACAAGTTTTATTAATTTTATTAATAGATGTCATAATCCATGGTACTGATGCATTACATATGTATTTGATTCCTTATGCCCACTGAATTAACATTACATGTATTTTATTTTTTTACACATGAAATGATGACATTCTTGAGGATAAAACATGCCTGTTTCTCATTTTGGTTGCCAAAATGGAATTATTAGACATTTGGAACATTTAAATCTGAACTTGGAAATTTCACTAGGACTTGAATTGTGTTACAACTTTAATATTAAAATAAGAAGCATCATTAAAGAGAAAGCAAGATTATGTTATCAAACATTATTCCCTGAATTGACTTTATGATAAAAAACAATTAGATTTATATAACAAGATATACATACTCAAAAGAACTATGAGATACGGAAACAGAAAATTCTTTTTTGTTTTGTGTTTGTTGTTGTTTATAGTTTATGATAATTCTCTCTTTTTTACCTTATGCCTGGTATATTCATTGTATGTCTTCAGGAAGGTGAGGGGTGGGCACAGATCTTTAGGGAAAAGAGTGAAAAATTGCAGCAATGGAGTTCATTGAACATTGATGAAAGTGAAATATTTAACACATGGGTGGCGACAGGAGGGTGGGACTGGGAACAAATGAGGGACCTGAAGACATTTCACAAAAGGAAGTGTACCCATTACCTGACCCTTGTAATTGTAATCCATCTATAAATCACCTTACTAAGAACAATAGACTTAATTTCTGTTAAAAAGGCAAACAAAGTGTTGTTTCTTAGAATCCTAGAAGTTTGTTTGTTCACTGGTTTGAGCTGGTTGAGTCTATCTCTGAAAATAGCTACATTGACATTCATTGGGCGAATTTTTGAGCAACTAGTAGATAAAAGTCAATTATGATTGTTTTTGAGACTGATTCATTTATTTTTTTTAACCTAATTTGTATTATTTCTGTCTACTGGTTTTTGGTTTTGCTTTTCCTGTTTTGTCAAAGACTGAGTGGTGCATCATTACTGCTTATTTAAGATTGTTCTAATTTGTTTATGTACATACTCAAAGCTATAAATATTCTTCTGAGTATTGTCTGTGCTGCTGCTGTGTCCCAGAGGAGGTAGTATTTTGTGTGGTCACTTCCACTGAATTCCATAAACGTTGGAACTTCCCTCCATTTCTCTTCAGTGACTCACTGATGATTTAGCAATGTGTTATTCAGTCTCTGTGAGTTTCAGAATGATATGTGATGCCTTTTGATGTCGAGATCCAATTTGGTTCCATCATGGTCTGACAGGATACAAAGAGTAATTTTTTTTGAATTTTGAAAGATTTTCCTTGTGATCTAAGGTATGATCTACTTGGAGAACATTCCATGGGCTGCTGAGTGGAATATATATTGTGACACTAGTAGGTGAAATACTCTGTAGATATCTGTTAGGTATAGCTTGTCAACACAGTTATTTAGCTCTAAATATTTTTGCAAAGTTTTTACCTGGATGGCCTGTCCAGAGGTAAGAATGATTTGTTCAAGCAACCAACAATTTACTTGGATGTATGCATGTTTTTAGGGTAAGTAGTATTTCTCTGATGAATTTTTGAGCTCTAGGATTCAGGACATTGATATTTAGAATTGTTATATCTCTCTGATGGAGAGTTTTCTTTGTCAATATTTAATGTCCTTCTTTGTCTCTTTTTACTTTCATACCACTTTTATTTTAAAGCCAATTTTATCTAATATTAGTATAGCTACTCTAGCCTGTTTATGAGTTGCATTTTTAATTTGTAAAGATGATGTACAGAAGGGTTGCAATTTCATAAGTCAGATAATGAGCACATTTCTTTTTGAACAATGTCACCTCTTCACTCATGTTCTCCCAGTTTTTTCCTTTCAACCTCCCTCTCACATATAGTTGTATAGTTCATTTACAATGTAGTGTCTACTGACTAGCACTGCTGAATTTCAGCCTTTGTCCCACCATTTCTGTATTCCCCTTTGTCCTATCCAAACGTACATATAAAACTAAAGGTGCATAAATTAAAAAAAAAAAAGGCATCAGAACACTGAAGGAAAAAGCAAAATAATAAACAAATTCTCATTAGCATGTCTTGGAGATCATTTTAATGAACATTATTTTATATGATAATATTCATACAGCTATTGATCCTTTGTGATACTCTCCAAAGGGCATCCTCCTTTGATCTCACTATATTAATGTTTAGAATCCCATAAAATTTATCATGTCCAAGTGCAATGTTTTCTCTTTTACCATCCAACTGTGTTTACTTGTAGAATTAGAGGTACATTCTACTACAACAAATGAGAGAAATTAGGCAATGTATATTACTTTGAGTCTGTCTTTCTTCACTTATTGTAAGTTTTTTCCAAGTCTTTCCATTTCCTTATGAATGTCGTAATGTCATTCTTTCTGGATCAATAGAATCGCATCATACTGAAGAGTTTCTACATGGCAATGGAAAAAGTTAGCAGGATATATAGAAAAAGAGCAGAATGGAAGATTTTTACTAGCTAAGCATTAGACAAGAGTTTTCATAACAAACCCATATTTAGAGATCAAAAAGTTAAACCCAACAAAAATAAACCCTCAAATAAACAAGAACCCAATTAATATATGGGATAAAGACTTAAAGATAACTTCTTAGAAGAAGAAGTAAGAATGACAAATTGACGCATCGTTCTCCATAAAAGAAATGCAAATCCAAACAACACTGAGATTCATCTCACCCCTCTTACAAGGTCATTATGAACAAACAAACAATCACAGATACTGATAAGGATGTGGCCCAAAGGAAACTCTATTACACTGTTGGGGGGAATGTAATCTTGTTCAATCACTTTGGAAAACACTATGGAAATTGCTCACAGAACTGAATAGAGAGCTACCTACCTATGATACAACAATTCTACTTATGGTCATTTATCTAATAGAGCAGAAACAAGGCCACACTGAAGCTACCAGCATAATCATGTTGATTATTGCATTATTTTCTGTAGCCAACATATGGAATCAGCCCAGATGCCTCTCATTGTAAAAAGAGATCAAGGATTATATATATATATATATGTATTATATATATATATTATATATATACGTATATATATGTGTATATATGTATATATAATATATATACATACATATATAATATCTAATTTTATTGGTCCCAATTTGCAAGTATATATGTATGTATATAAATGTAAGTATACAAACATATATACATATATATATATATATATATTCAAACATATAAATACATACATAATGGAATTCTGTTCATCCATCAGAAAGAATAATATTGCACCATTCTAAAGGAAAAATGAAACACTTAGAAATAATATTAAGTGAAAAAAAGCAGACCCAGAGAAACTTAGTTTGCATGACTTTCCTCACTTGTGGTAGATAGGAGTGTCCATGAATTTAAAAGTAAACACACTGGATGGTGTGCAAGGAGGTACAAAGGAATTATCTGAAATGTCAGAATCCATGAAAATACTATAATTCTCTTAAAAGGCTAAGTCAATGCCCAACAAAATTAATACCAGTAAATATGTAGTGCAAGAGAGTATAGTGGGGGGCAATCTGAGAGGAGTAGGAAATTGAAGGGGAAAAGGATAGCATACAGGCAAGAATCCATTGTATACTTCCAAGAATTGAAATATACAAACCAAGGGGTAGTGTGAAATGGGGTTGAAGGTGTTGAAGTGGTAACACAATTCCAGGTGCATTGTACACATAAACTGCTTTGTTAAATGGCAAGAAATTCCATGACATATTATTGAGATACATAAGGATTGGGTTTTATTGGTAGGGGTGGATGAGAGTGTTGAAAGGGGTGACATTGATCAAGATGAACTGTATCCATACACTGTTTCAGTGAATGGCAACTCCTTTGTACAATTAAAGATAATAAACATATTTTAAAAATTAATTATGATAGTTGCATAGAGTTGAAACTCAATTCAATTCCCATTTAAAAATATTTTTAACCGGGAGACTTGGAGAATAAAATTCAAATAATAAAAACTTATGAATCTTTTTTATCAGAATTTGTGAAATTTAAATCAAAACTTTGTTTTTTTTCAGCCATTGGGCTGTTAATATATTTCAAAGTAAGTGGCTTAAAAACATCAGGCGTATATTATCCATACTCTAGAAGCTTAAACATTGGTTTTAAAAATGGTTATTCAAAGCAATTCTTTGTCTTATGGGGGTCTACTTTCTGATTCATTATAATCTATTTCCTGGATATTCACATGGCAGAGTAATTATATTGGACTTCTTTCGACAGGATCATTATTGCAGGGTCATCTCTGAAAGGTTTATTCTAATATCATCAGACAGGAGAATAGAATTTTAACATGTGTATCTGGAAGGAGTTACATCGTCCAAAACACTTTGCTACTTTTGCTTTAACTCAGTGTGGTGTAAATTTGAATATTATTTCATAGAACATAATAACTTAAGGACAAGGTTATATCATGTAAATTATGTGCATGATTCTTCTTACAATGGGAATAATTATAGTGATGGCAAAGTGAAGTATGATTGTTTAGTGGCTCTTGAATCACATCATAGGTAACCATGTAAACGTGGTGCAGCCTTTCTAAGGCCCTTCTGATGTATTTGAACAATCTCCATTGACTTAATTGCGTTCAGAAATATTTGTTTGTGCCAACAAATACAGATCTCCTTTCATTTTAATTACTGTTCACTATTAGGACTCCCACAAACACCAAAATCAGAGTATGCTAATTTCTCTGATAAAATACATCATAAAATTGTTACAATTAATATAACATAAAGACTAATACTAATAGCATTATATTTACTAGTATTCACATTATATAATATATTGACATCCCTTGGTTACCTCAATTTTTAGAATATTTATAACTAAATGTAAATTGTTTGCAAATAATTATTTTATGATGTATGGAAAATGAGAAAAAGATTTGCATAAATATTTACTACAGATGCAAACAGATTCACCTGGTTATTTCTGAACTTTCATTTGTTGGTTTCATTCATGCATAGGGAACATGCAGAGAAATAAAAATTGCAATCTTGCATTTACTAAAGGGATAATTACAAGTTTATGTTGGGCTAAATAGCATATTTTATAAATTAAATTGTTTTTTCCCTACGTTCCTTCCTCCCTTCCTTCGTTTCTTCGTTCCTTCATTCCTTAATTCCTTCCTTTTTTCCTTCCATCCTTCTTTTCTTCTTTCCTTTCTCCCTTTTCCCCTCCATCCCTACCCCTCTCTCTCTTTCTCTCTTCCTTCCTTTTTTCCTTCTCTCTTTCGTACTTTTTCTTCCTTTCTTCCTTTCTTTCTTTTACTCAGACTATTTCTTATGGCTATAGAAAAAATTCCAACTGTTATACTCCAAGGTGTTATGTGTAATTATAAATATACTATATTAATATTAATTTTAATAACCTATGTTATATCTTAAGACAAACTGTAATAAAAACAACTTCACAAAATTTCAGGATATGTAACAAATATTACTTTCCATGATATTGTTTATTTCTGCAAACTAAAATGAGAATTTATAAATAATATTGTGTGTGTGTTGTTCTAGTGATTTGAACTCCAGACTTATCCCCTGATTTTTTTTCCCACCAAGGACATTGCTCTAACATTTGAGCCACAACTCCACTTCTGGCTTTGTGTGTGTGTGCGTGTGTTGTGATATGTGTGTGATTAATTGAGGTGCGACTCACAAATCTTGCCAAGTCTGGCTTTTTAAATTTATTTTTATTTTTTTTATTGTGAAAATACCGTACAGAGGGGTTATAATTACATGTAATGAGTACATTTCTTCTCAAGCATTGTTGCCTCCTCCTTTGTTTCCCCTTCCCGACCCTTCCCATCTACCCCCCCCTCGGCCCCTCACCTGGTCAAAGTTGTAAAGTTAGTTTTTCATCATAACGACTTTTACACCTCATAGTTGCAATGGGTCCACCTCTATCCTTATTTAAACCATGTTTTTTTCCCTTCCCCTCCACAAATTATACCAACATCAAATACAATGAAAGCAGTGGGGGAAGGGACATGTCTAAGACAAGCAGCACAGGTCAGATAAGTTGATGTTAGGTGAAATGGACCCCAAAATAAGTATTCAAATGTTTTTTTTCCTGTAATTGTTTCCAACATATTTATAAGATGATTTCTTTGTTGTCAAGGCTGGCTTTGAACCCTAGCTTCCTGAGTAGTGAGGATTACAAGCTTGAGATACCCATATTCAGCACTAATATAATATATGTAAGAATAAAATAAATTTCTTATTTGAATTCCATTTAGATATTTATTTAGTTATTGAATCTGAATCTGCAGTGTGAAAAAAAGTTTTCATTTTTATCAAAAAATATACACTCAATGGTTTAAATTACAGAAACTTTGTACAAATTGAAATACTCTAATATTCAAAAGCAATGAAGGGATCGTTAATCAAATTTCTAATTTAAGCTAAAACAATAGGCTCTGTCAGGGTGAATAAAGTAATTTTTCATTAAATTAAATATTATCTACTGTGGTCACATGATTTTCTCTTCTTTTAAACCTAAACCTTTTTGAAATAAAATATGGATTCATATATTTTTTGAGTATATAAAAATCTTAATTACTGGTCATTTATTTCTGAGGTTTGAGTACGGAGACATTTCAGAAAAACACTCAATTTCATGTATTTTATGTCAACAGTGATTTTTAGAAATTGAATCAATCTCCATATGAGATAAAACAAGATATTCCATGACTTATGCAATTATTCCTACAGACTTGAATATAACATTTTTGAATGGTATGAAATTCATATTATTCCTACTCTATAGAATAATTAAGAAATAAATGATTGTGATAGTATTTATTTTTCCTTCAACTAGAGAGAACCTAACTATAGATGACAAAACTTGAATAGAAATGTCATAAAATTATGAAAAATTAAAGTCATTATGAGTTAGATGAAAGTCATTTTTGAAGGTCACAAAATGAAATCTCTGAAGCTTCCTTATCTGTTAAATTAAATGTATTTGCACTCAAAATATTTCTCCAGCAATGGTATAACCAAACCACCTCCATGCCAAATAGCCTCTCTGATTAATTCAACTAAATAT
The DNA here is from genome assembly GCF_019054845.1 of Dipodomys spectabilis. Classification (NCBI taxonomy): domain Eukaryota; kingdom Metazoa; phylum Chordata; class Mammalia; order Rodentia; family Heteromyidae; genus Dipodomys; species Dipodomys spectabilis. The sequence continues at coordinate 5,111,920 of NW_024870919.1, read as the reverse complement.
TTAGGAACAGAAGTTATCACAATGTATAGAAATATCTACCCACCACTCTAGAAATTAAATCTGAAATCATAAAGGATTCAGATTAATAATTAGCTTTCACTAAGTTGCCATAAAGAGGTGAATCCTTTCATGTGGGCATAGTTGTAGAGATTTGGTCACTGAGAACTTGTGATCAAAGGTGTTAAGATCAAAGTCCTTTCCTCCTCTTCCTTCCTTTTCTTCTCTGTCTCCTCCTTCTTCTTTTCCTTCTCCCTCTCTCTTTCCTCCTCCTCCTTCTCCCTCTCCCACTCCTATTCCTCTTCTTCTTTACTGCCTGGCTTCCATTAATACACATATTCCAACACATACTCCTGACATGGGGTACTGTGCCACCTCCAACCCAAGTCAATGCGGGTAAGAAACATAATCTGAAATGTGTAAAATCAGAAGTCAAGTTTAATCTTTCCCCCTTTTAAGTTAATTTTATAAAGTATTTTTTCATATTGATAGGAGACTGTCACAGCATGCTCTCATTTATTATAGGGGATAAGATTTACTGGAAAAAATCTAACCAACATCACACTAATGAAATGATTGATTAAATTAATATTATATTAGGACAAATCTATTTTAAAATATAAGATAGAGTTCAATACGTGTCAAAAAATCACCTCTATGATTTCGTATAAAAGGCAGCAGAATACAATCTGTTCCTCAAGGAAATTGACCTATAATTGGCTGTACTGTCAATTTCATAAGTGATGTAAGAAGACTATAGAACAAATTTCAACTCAAACTGCATGATATAACATTTACTTTGTCCCGTGTATAATTTCTTTGTCTGGTTCCCAAAATGACTTGTATTTTATCATATTTTTAATTAAATTTAAGTAGTTATGTAGGACTTGCTGTTTGACAAAGCAGTATATTAACAGTGTATAGTGAGTTTTTTTTCTTTTTCCTCTCCTGAGGTTTGAACTCTGAGTCTGGGGGCTGTCCCTGAGCTCCTTTGGATGAATAATAGAAATTTATCACTTGAGGTACAGCAGCACTTTCTGATATTTCTGAGATTTAATTGGAGATAAGAATATCATAGACTTTCTTGCCTGAGGTGGCTTCAAACCTCAATTTTCTGCCTCCTGATTATCTAGGATTACAGCCGTGAGCCGCTAGTGCCTGGCTTAATAAAATGCACCTTTTTTTTGCCTAGTCCTGGGGCTTGAATTCATGCCTTGGCAATGTCCTTGAGCTTCTTTTTCTCATGCTAGTACTCTATGACTTGTGTCATAGTGCCAATTCCTGCTTTTTTCTTTATGTAGTACTGAGAAATCAAACCCAGGGCTTAACACATGTAAGGCAAGCATTTACCACTAAGCCACATTCCATGGCCAATACAATGCATCTTGGTGATCATTATCCCTCATCCTTCTCAATCCTATCTCACAGCTCAATTTACATGAATTTGTAGAATATTCACTGGCTCTTAATATCATGTATAACCACTCAGAGGATATATCACAGATCATATTTTCTTGATAGTCTTATTCATCAACGTACTAACATTGTGCATTATGGAATTCTGTGATTTTAAATTCTAAATTATCACTCAGATTCACCCACTACTATTCTAAAAATTTTCCTAAGGTTAATGCAAATGCAATCTGTAATTCTTTGATAAAATACAATGATTCTTAGAATGTTAAAGTTTTGGAGTAAGAACTTCACCTTCAGCTCAGGAACATTTTATCATTACTACCCTCTCAAAATACTCAAATATTTATTAATAGTCATTTCCTGTCATCATTTCAACCTACTCTCCTCTACAGATTCTAGCTCTTCAGATGTGCCAATTTACAAACATCATATAATTAGAAAATGTAGTCTATTTTATCCATTTCTCCCATGTAATATCACTGTTTCCAAAGCAAGTACATGTAAATTTTTCTCATGGATAGAGCATATTGTTTGCATGCATGTGTATATTGAAATAACATCCTCAATGGGCATTTCAATGTTTTATTACATATTATTATAAAGGGTTTTGCTATGTATATTCTTGTACATGTGTCTCATTGGACATATGTTGAAATATATTTTGTATATAAAATTGTAATTCAAAATGCTGGATCATAGAGGCAATTCTATGTGTAATATCTTAAAGTTTTCCAGTATGTTTAAGAAACGGACTATATCATTTTAACTGCCAGGCACCCATGTATAAGGATTGCAATTTCTACATAATGGTTGTTCAGGGCTATCTTATTGTTTCTATTTCCACTAATCTCTATATGTATGCAATGTCTAGGTATGTTATGATCTTTCCATATGTTCCTTGATTGTTGTTATATTACTATAGAGATATGTATTTGGGTTTTATTCAGGATGGTTAAAATATTTCATTGGCATTAATATGCTCAATATATTTCTGATTCAAGTCTATTTCAATAAATGTATACGTGAACACACTACATGTACATATGCATATATTCATACATATATGTGTATATATTCAAAGACCTATATATGTATACATATATAAGAATATACAGATGTGTACATACATGTATATATACATATACGTATATTATTATTTTTATTTGTCTATAAGTTATCGTTTCACTTTATTAGCCTAACATGCCCTTTATTGATTTTACTTTATTTTATTTTATGTTTAAGATGTTGTAAAGAGGAGCCAGGTAATGGTGGCTCACGCCTGTAATCATAGGCACTCAGGAGGCTGAGATCTGAGGATTATGGTTCAAAGCCAGTCTGTGCAGGAAAAGTCCATGAGACTCTTATCTCCAATAAACCACCAGAAAGCCGGAGGTGGTACTATGGCTCAAGTGGTAGAGCTCTAGCCTTGAAGTTAAAGAGCTGAGGGACAGCACCCAGGCCCAGGGTTCAAGGCCCAGAACCACCACCAGGACCAGCAACAAAAAAAAGAATACTGACTCAAAAAGCAATAGTATTAAGCAGTCTGAAAGATAGGATCAAGTCTAACATTTTAGAATTATCTTAGATACCAGCAAACTTCGAGTACAATGAGCCATGAGCCCTCAGAATGTTGACTGAATTTATTAGTTTCTTTACACAATCATTATAAGTATGCATTTCCTCATCTATCTTTCTTTCATTTCACCACAGAATGTGTATTTATCCTTTATGTCATACTTGAATACCAAAGCCTTTGGAAGATAGTTATTAATTGGTGTATAATAATTATATGAAGATATCTTATTGAAACATCTTACACTCTCACATATGGATGAAGGGCCTGATAAACCCGTTTCTGGCTTTCTCAATTCCCATTGCCCTTTATATTTCAACTGTATTCTGTGAATGTCTTTGTGCTATCTTCACACATTGTCAAAATGTATTAAAGTGCTATTTACTCACCGTCATTGAAATTTATACAATGATGAATATAAAAGCCAAAATCTAAATAAATGGAGACATAATTTTTGTGGATTGGAGGATACAATTGAGAAAAGATATGAATTGTCTCTTCCCCTTTTTTTGGTCGTTCATCCCACTTGAAATCTGTTCCTGGCGCTGTCCTTCTGCTCTTCAGTTGAAAGTGAATGCTCTACTCATTGAGCAACTGTGCCACTTCTGGTTTTCTGGTGGTTAATTGGAAATAAGTGTCTTACGGACATTCCCATTCCAGCTAGATTTCAACCACAATCCTCAGAACTCAGCCTCCTATGCAGCAAGGATTACAAGCATGAGGCAATAGCGCTCAGCTTCACAGTTTTATTTATGTTTATGACAATTTCTAAAAACACCTGACTAGACTCTTTGAGTCATTGACAAAGAAAAATAAACTGCAATATATTTCTGTCCAATATTAAAGCTATTAGTGTAAAATTGTTATATTTGTATAGGAAAGATTGTACATCTCAATGGGTCTGTAGGGCACCAGATTAGATCCACATAAATATTATCAAGGAATATTTATAAGGGGAAAACCAAACATTTGTGGAATGACGTTCTGTTTAATAAGAGGTGTTAGGTTAGGCAGTATGTGGGAAAATTAAAAAGTGAACATTGACTTAAACATAAAACTTTATTCAAATGTTAACTTCAAGCAGGATTAAAACGTGGTATATAAAACAAAAAGAGAGATGGAAATGTAAACCAAAGGAAGATGTTTTGACAATTTTGAGATGAAGCAGTCTTAAATTTGTCATTAAAATTGTTGGAAAGGAAAACGAGAAAGTTGAACTCAATAAAAGTGTAAAACAATTTCGTCTATGAAAACTCATATACAAGTGGTGAATAGAAGTTGGGAGCAGGTGGTTCATGTATCTCATCCTAGCTACTTGGGAGGCTGTGATTTGAGTATTGCTGTTTGAAGGCAGCCCACAAAATAAACTTCCTGATAATCTTATCTCTGATTATTTAGCAAAAAAGCCAGAAGTGAATCATGACTGAAATGGTAAATTGTTAAAAAAAATTGCAACAAATCTCAGGGACCCTGAGTTCAAGCCCCAGGACCAAACAAGTTTGAATCAACTTGATATAATGTAACTGTTATAAATTTTTAACAGTTAAATCAATGAATATTATACATTCCCACAGAAATATAATTGGAAACAAAAGGCATAATTGTTGTCTTAAAATAAGTAATGGAACCATGAATTTCGTTCACTTTACAATTCATGTTTTTTTTTTCTTTTTTTTTTTTATTGTAAAGCTACTATACAGAGGGTTACAGTTGCATGAGTGAGGTAATGAGTACACTTCCTCTTGAACATTGTTACCCCCTCCATTGTTTTCCCCCTACCATCCCCTCCCTCCCTCCCTTCCCCGAGTTTCTTCTTTTTTTTTTTTTTTGATTGTGATTAAATGATTACATAATTTCAAAGTCACAAGTTCATTCTAACTTCCCTGGAGCAAATTGTCTACCACAGTCTGTAATATATAACAGTGTTCACATGTTATATACCATATTTGTGATCAGCAGCATGGAGATATTTAGTAGTGGTTCAACCAGATGAGCGGGAGTTCTTTGTTTCTTAAGTCCTGTTAGTTTTGTCGTATCACCTAACCTTTTGGATTTAGCATCCACTTATCAGGGAGACCATGTACCGTTTGTCTCTTCGTTCTTGGCTTACCTCGCTCAACATGATTCCTTCTAGCTCCATCCATTTCCCTGAAAATGCCATTATTTTGTCATTTCTAATGGCTGCATAATATTCCATAGTGTATAGATACCACAATTTTTGTATCCATTCATCTCTGGTGGGGCATCTCGGTTGTTTCCATATCCTAGCTATTGCAAACAGTGCTGCAATAAACATGGAGGTGCATTTGTCCTTGTATATTGGTTCCTGTTGTTCAGGGTAGATGCCTAGAAGTGGTATGACTGGGTCGTAAGGGAGGTCAATCTTTAGCTTTCTAAGTACAATTCATGTTTTATGTAACTTTAATTAGCAGACTTCCAGGACTAAAAGTAAGTATATTAATTGTATATACCACAAGAAGCAAAGTTATTATAGTTAAGAATAGATATTTCATCCTAGCCAGAAGATGTTTTTGAGCATTCTCACTAAAAAGAAATGTTACATACAGAAATTAATGGATATGATGTAGCTATATCATTACACAACATATAAATGAATGGGATTATCAATCAATATTTCATAGCTATGCAAAAACTAATTGTGTAGCTAGGAGCCAGTGGCTCATGCTTATAACCCTAGCTACTAAGAAGGCTGAGAACTGAGACTCATGGTTCAAAGCCAGCCTAGGCAGGAAAGCCCGTGAGACTCTTATTTCCAATGAGCCACCAGAAAACTGGCAGTGGCTCAAGTGGTAGAGCACTAGTCTTGAGCTGAAGAGCTGAGAGACAGTGTCCAGGCCCAGATTTCAAGCTCCACGACCAACAAAAAATAAAAAATAAACAGTTACAAATAAACAAATATTTTGGCATAAATGTTAAAAAATATATTCTAACAATTTTTAAATCCTTACTAGGTATACTAGTTTATATAAATATAGAGAATTGATTTCTGGATTAGTTGTCATTGAATCAATTTTGTAAATCACACATTCGTCACTCAATTCATATTTGTATATTTCTATACTTATATAACTTAAGTATAATTAATTGATACGTGAAAGGCAATACTGTTTTAGGAATCTCTCTTGGCTTTCTATAATTAACCCTCCTACTCTAAAATCAATATGCCCTCCAACATAGTCAGACGTTTTATTTCATTGGAGGAGAAAAGTATAAGACATAATCATTGTTGGAACAAGTAACATTTCACATATATTTCACTAAGTTTAAGAACCAAAACATTCAAATCATCTTAACAATGCCAGCAATAGTAAAATGTCTTCTGAGCTTTTCAGTCTTTAAGGAGATGAAAATCTTTAATTATACATCTATTTTTTTCTACCTAACATCCTATATCTTAGGAAGATATTTTTAGGTAACCCTCTGTTCCTGATTAGAAGACCGGAACAAAGGCAATAATGAAAATAATCAAGGAAAATACTTGAAAACTCTAAAAAAGCAATCACAGACACTCCTGTTATCATCCATTTCAATGAGAATGTACGTTAAAGTATCCTGTTAATTAGCAGTGAAGAAGGGAACAGAATACTTTGTTTGAAGACAGCTTGACTTTTAACAATTCAATACAAGCACAATGGATTTATCTTTTTTTTTCTATACAGTTGCCAAAATAAAAGAGAACAACACCCAAGGCAGGAAAACACCTAAGAAAAAGCAGTAAACTTTTGTCTATAAAATAATTTTGAGGGTCTGTCTCTTTCAAAGTCAGGCTTGCAAAGAGGAAAATGTATTTGCTTTGGTGTGAACAATAAAAACATAAAAATCCTCTATTAATGTTTATCATATTTTGACTAGGACTTCTCGTGTTGGAGAAGAGTAAAGGCAAGAAAAATTTCAAGATTTTTGGACTATTCCCCAATATCATTCTTATTTATCAGCTATAGCTATGGAAGTAGCCTTGATTACTCTTAATATCATTCTTCTTTACATTTAGAAGCATTGTTTGTTTCTGGGTTATAAGCTGCAAACACTTGAGTATTAATAAAGGGTCATTTCCTAAGAGTGGAAAGATGCTTTGTAAACAAACCTAAAATATCAAAGACTTAGAATAGTGGAAACTATTTTCTAGCTATATCACAATCTGTATATGTAGACTTTGTTTCCCATTGTTCCAGAGGAACCATTTTTGTTATCTTCTTTTTCACCATCTAGTGATCGTATACCATCCTATACCATCCTGGGATGGCTGTACATTTACTGGATTCTCTAATTGCTGTTGGAAAGTTAGGAAGGATAGAAAATTGAGTTTTTGTATCTGTTTTACCTTATTTTTTATTACTTTAGAAACTGTAACTCAAAATGTCACAAATTATTTTATAATATTAGGAGACAGATTTCATTTCCATATTCTTAGGCTTCTACATAATTTTGGTATTTAGTGATCCCCAAATGTGAAAATAAAGATAGGAAACCTCTTATTTAAATAATAATTAGAATTTCAAGACTTCTTTATGTAAGGCCTGTAAGTAGTATGCACATCATACATGTGTAGAAAGCCAGTGGCAACATTTTCTTATTCTCAAAAACTAGGAAATGTGGTGTCCCTATAGTTGCATCAGGAAAAGGCTGTAGTTGAATTAGTTTACTAATCTAAATCTGCTTTAAAACATTTCTACACGTTTGGTGGCTTGAATAACCCGTATTTATCATTTTGCAGTTCTAAAGGATAGAAATTTGAAAGAAGTCATACTAGATTAAAATCGAGCTACCTACAGAGCTAAAATATTTTTCAAATGATTCTAATGGAAAAATTAATTACTTGTTGTTCTGCTTTCCAGAAATTCAGAATCTGGGTTGTTGTATTTTCCTTTATTTTCTATTGTAGCATCTTTACATGTCTCTGATGGTGCTAACCTCATCACGTCCTTTCGAACTATACCTGGGTCTTTAAAGTACCCATTTGAATATATTTAACCCATCTGATAATTCTTCGTATTTGTTTTCCTTAGATTATTGAAGGGTGATTATTTTACAAACTTATATACATATAATGCAAATGTACATTTGAGGGATTAGTTATTTGGGGAAGACAGATATTATGGAAAGGTATTTTACTATGTAAAATGAGTGTGTAGCATACTTTTTACTATAAACTGTTATCCTTTCATTCATTTTGAACTACATATTTCTTCAATGAAATATAACTAAAAAAATTAGTCCCTGAAAGCAATTAATACTGATTAAAACATTGTCATATACTAGAAATACTAAATGCCAGAGAGCAGCTCCTGAAGTGGTTGTGGCACTATCACTTTTTGTATATTCTACTTATAATCTTCTCTTTTCAACAGCATTTGATTGTTATTTTGGAATTATGGTTAATATTTATTTGACTGCTATTTTTAAAGAATGCATTACCCAATACTGGTTCAATTTTTCTAACTTTTTTGGGTCTATTCTATTTCTGAAAGAAACACAGCCATTTGAATTACATTAACTGCTTATTGAAGTTGAATCAGCGTGGAGAGGAAAAGAAGAAAAAAATATGTCTCTGTGGGTATGTCAAGGTAAAAGTATATCTACAAGCTATTTATCTTAAAATCATCTATTTTTCATTATGTTTAGATTCTGATAAAATTTAGTCTCTCAACTCACACAATATTAATGGAGCCTTATTTCATGCCACCCAAAAGCAAATAACAAATTACTATTTATTTTAAAATTATTTTTAACTTTTTAAATTATAATTTATTTTAAAAACTATATTTTTAAAAAGTTAGCCAAGGCAAATGGTTCACTAGCTATTTAGAGTCATGTTCAGAGTCAATGGTGAAATCCAGAAAGGGAAAAAAACATCATGTTTTTATTCTTCCTTGAGCCACTCTGATTTACTTCATGTTTTTCTGAAAGAATAAAATTCTGGCTTTGAAGCCTTTTGCTTCATATCCACAATGTGTCATTCTTCCTTTATTAATAGGAGAATTTGGAGAAAAGATGATAATCCACACTAGAAAAAGGAGAAGAGGCAAAGAGAAGGAGAAATCTAGATATTTTTTCTTCCTCATCTCAATCACAAGGTCTGGATAATAATTGTGGATATTAGATACAGTGCCCTAAAGTGTTTAATAGAAATAACGTCTATAGAAATAAATATAAATTTATAATAAATAAATTATAACGTCTATAGAAATAAATAATCCCACAAGTGATCACATGGAGAATGTTTATTAATAAAAAATTGGAATATCTTCCAATAGGAAATGTTATCAATTTGTTTAATTCTTGTTTAGGATTTGTTAAATTCTGGTGTGGTATAGTAAACTATCATAAAGGTATAAAAGAATGGTAAGAAATTAGCATCTTAATATCATATTCTAATATTAGCTTAGTTCTGCCTGTGTTATATGTAGGAAGCTGTATTTGAGTTTTGACTCAATTTCACATGCTATACTCTTCCAACATATAAGTTGAAAGAAGACTCCCTCTGGAAATATGCTATTATTATAGCTAAGGGGAAAAAAGACACAGATAATGAAATAAAAATCATTCCCTAGAAATAGCCTTTCACATGGATCACAATGGAATTCTATGCCTCCATCAGAAAGAATGACATTGCCCCATTTGTTAGGAAATGGAAAGACTTGGAAAAAATTATATTAAGCGAAGTAAGCCAGGCCCAAAGAAACATAGGCCCCATGGTTTCCCTTATTTGCAATATCTAGTATATGTATGAGTCAAGCGGAAAAGGTCAGATAATGTGATGTTAGGAAAATGAACCCTTAGATATGTATTTTAATGTTTTTTTCTTTCATGCATGTGTTTCTAACGCATTTATAAGATTATTTCTTTGTTGCTTTGTATGTCCTTCCCCCACAGTATAACCCCTTCTTTCACTATATTTGATGTCAGTATAACTTGTGGAGGAGATGGGGAAAAACAAGTCATTTAAGGATACAGGTGGACCTGTTGCAACAATGAGAAGTACAAGTTGTCATGTCCAAAACGAGCTTTACAACATCGGTGCGGAGGGTGGGGGGAGAAAGATTGGGACTGGGGGGGGGAAGGGGGAGGCTGGGAAAGGATGTGAAGGGTAAACAAAGGAGGAGGCTGTAATACTTGGTAAGAAATATATGCATTATCCTGCCCATGTAATTGTAACCTCTCTGTACATTATGTTCACAAATAAAATAAAATATTAAAAAAAAATAAAAGAAATAGCCTTTCACCACTTCTGGTTCACTTTTGTAAGCTGAAGTAAGTCACATGACCCACCTTGACACTGTAGAGTAGAAGTAAATCTCACATACAGGAAGCTGATTCAGGACATAGAGTAATATGCCAAGATATGCCACAATTGAAATAAAGAGGAAAACAAGAGAACCATAATACAATCAATCATATTTGCCATCACATGTCTCTACAGGAAGGATGCTATTGAATTCCTTATTTTCTAAACTACTGAGATCTTCAAATCATGTCTTTTATGTTTGCATATTACAGAAATTAGAGAACATTTTGATACTGAGACAGCATAAAATCTCAAAGAAAGTTGGAGTAATCATTTCAATACTACCATTTGTTCTCCAAGAAAACAAACCATTTTATAGACAATAATTTATAATTTCTTACCTAGTATCTTATTTTTCCAAAAATGGATTTTGTTAATATATGTGACTATCCACCAGAATAAATGTCTTCATTTATCTGCATCTTGAGCAAACAGCAAGTCAATTAGATGTAAGTGGGAGTTCATCAGTAGCACTTTTTAAAAATGCAAAAAATGTGGACAGGGAGCCAATATACCTATTTTTTTCCACCATCACCTACTACATCCTCCTTCTTCCTTCCTAGGAAACACACCCAATCAATAAAAAGGCGTAGATATTTGGTTCTTGACCTGGAAAGTGGAAACAGAATGTTATGGATGTCGGGGATGACAGTTAATAGTGTTTTACCTAATAATGTCACATACAAAAGCCCTAAGAGTACTATAGGTCTTAACACTACTTCCTTAGTGATGTGATAGGAATGTCAGCCTCACTGGACTTAGTATTGTTTTCCACTTCCTTTTCTACCACCTGGCCTAAATTGTAATACATATTAACAGAATGAAAAAGTAATGCCATCTTAAGAAATTCCCATTGCAACAAGACATTATGTCGAAAAAAGAACTTTACAACATTGGCGGTGGGGGGGGATCGGTGGGCAGGGGTGGTAAGGGGAAACAAAATAAGAGGCAAAAATGGGTGATAAGAAATGTACTCATTACCTTGCTCATGTAAGTATAAACCCTCTGTACTGTATTTTCACACAAAAAACTTATTATAAAAAACATATAAAAAAGAAAGTCATTTAGGGCTCTGGGAATGTGGTTTCATGGAACAGTTATTGCTTAGCATGCATGAAACACTGGGTTCAATTACTCAGTACCACATAAACAGAAAAAGAAACACTGGAAGTGATGTTTTTCCTCAAGTGGTAGAGTGCTAGGCTTCATCCAAAAAAAAAAAGAAGCTCAGGAAGAGTTCCCTGGCCTTGAGTTCAAGCCCCAAGACTGGCAAAAGAGTCATTTACCTACGAAATGCAAAATAAAGAACCCATACTTGGAATATATAATTGCTCCTTCCAAATGATACCTATCAATAGTTCTTAATTCACGAACTTTACCTATATTAGAATACTGTGTTGAACAAAAAAAAAAGTTTTGTTAATAAATAATGGCAATTAATACCAGGAATGTGCTTAGATATCAGTGAAGATTAATCCTGGAAATTCAAAGATTCTAGGCTCTTGAGTGGCCACTGCTAATCACAATCAGAAGGGTAGTATAAGTGAGATTTGGAAATCTTTTTGGTAAGTTATGGCACCAAAAAGGCAGAGGTTAATTAATAGTTTTGACAAAGGAATAACTCCAGATGGAAGGAATAAATGATAATAATAACTAAGTTATAACATAAACTGTTCCAGAGAACCATTTTTGGTTATTGAAGTACAAGTTATCAACTAGGCTTATTCCTCATTGCCTTTAGCATTCTAATAACTTAGACTAGTTCATAATCTCTGTGTGATAAGTTGTATAACCTTCTATGCTGTTCTTTCAAACCTGATCTCATTTGCTTTCTACAAATCTGTCTTTCTCTATTTCTCTATGAACAATTTCTGATACTAAGTCCACATACACAGACAACAGAGGATGCTAATGTAAGAGTCCCATAGCTCATGAGTCATTAATGTAAGAACATGGAAAAGCAGGACATCTTATTGCTACCTCCATTTTATTGAAAAGCTACAATGTCACACCATTTGATTCAAATTTCCATTCTTTGTCAACATAGTGTCATTAAGTGCACATAAATGCAAATATGAGCTAGGTGATTGTGGCTCACTCTTGTACTACTAGCTACCCAGGTGGTTGAAACCAGAAGATTGTGGTTCAAAGCCAGCCTGGTCAGGAAAATCCATGAGAATCTTATCTTCAATTACCACCAGAAATCCGGAAGTGGTGCTGTAGCTAAAGTGGTAGAGCACTCAACTTGAGCTGAAGAGCTGAGGGTCAGCGCCCAGGATCAGATTTCAAGCCCCACGACCAACAGAAAAAGTTCCTCAAAAGGAATTACGAATTCAATAGTAATCTTCCAAAGCAGAGATCATAATTCCAAAATAATTCAGTGCACCTACTTTTGCTGAGTTAAGTTATGGTTTCTTTGCTGAACATATTCTCTTCTTTTAAAAAATGGTCGAATACTAGCTTTAAAATTAACTTCATCTAACATGTCTTGGTTCAAAAGAGAAGTCCATACGGTTGATGTCACTTGCCAAAATCTTATCTGTAATTAAACACCAAAAAAGCCAGAAGTGGAGGTTTGGCTCAAGCAGTAGAGTACTAGCTATGGTGGCAAGAGGGCAGGAAAGACAACGGTTCAGGGACAGGGTCCAGACTCTGAGTTCAAGCCCCAGAACCAGCACAAACTAAACAAACAAACAAGCAAAAAAAACCCCACATATTTCTTTGGGATCATCCTTAGAGCACTGGTTTGAAAAGAGGCTCCTTTTGCTGATCATACTCACTGGATCCTGCTTTTTGGAATCCTTATTGCTATGGTGAACTCAGGACCAGATTAAAGGAATGGATAACTGACTCCTGCAACAAGACAATCATATCAGGAGCGAAATATCTAGGCATAAGGTACCTTTAAAACTATATGTCGTTGTTTCTTTGCAGTAGAACACTTTTAAAACAACGTTATTTCCTTTTCATCTATGTTGGCCTTCAAATGGCATATTGTTTCCTTTTGTAATACTCTCAACTAGAAATTTACAGACAAGTTTTATGTGAGTAAAGAACACAATCGAAAAAGTCAGGGACAGAGTTTCCTTAAAGCTTTGAATTCTTTTCTTGTACAGTAAAAGGAGAAGACAAATTAAGTTGGACTTGTCATTTCACTATGTTCAATTCCTCTCTTGGAATCAGTTTCCACTTCCAGTAACAGTTCCTTCTAATTACTACAAGTAACAATCTATGGTGCTGCTCCAGTTAAAATGAACGTTTTGTGGCTTCATTGAAATAGCACAAGTACATCTTTGTACATGAGGTAACATGTGTTTCAGTAACAACGTAGTCATGAGAACATACGGAATTTAAATTGCTTACAAAACATTATGCATGTACATATGGCCATAAAAAACGATGTTAAGTGAAATGAGAATATTACAAAGGTAGGGACCAGAGATATTAAGAAATTCAAGTAATCATTATTAAAGGGATCAAATCCATGGAGTAATGAATCAGTGAACCCTGCAGGTGCATCTGAAAATGTTCATATCCTGTGTCAAATGTTAGAACGTCTTTGAAAATTGTACATAAACAGTCAGAGCTGTCAATCTAGTGGATAAGATCATCAGAGAAGTTCAGAATTGCTAGCCTGTTTCTAGGTTTAATAAACCAACAAACTATGGCAGGGCAATGTGATACAAGCCTGGAATTCTAGCACTCAGACTAAGAGAGGAGATTAGAGAGTGGAATTACATAACGATACCTTTCCTGGACCAGGTAGTATAATTTTGTCTCAATGGAACAAGCCACACAACAAGAAAGGAATACACAATTGGAAGTTTGGGCTAATTTTTTCACTATGTTTTGATAAGTCAAGTTTCCTATTGAAATGCAACTCATATATAATCTTCACTAATGTTTTACGTGCTCTTTTCATTACATGCTCTCTTCATTGCTAGATGCAAAATAGCTCATGATTCCCAATCAAAAATTTGAAAAAGTAAGCATCATTCTGTTTGATTCCAAAGAAATGATGAAGGATTACAAAAGCTTAAGCCTGGAAAAATAGCAAAGTTCATCTAATGTGGAACTTTGGAGGCCTGCCTGAATTAGAATTTAGATTTGAAATAAATGTTTTTGTTTATAATTTCATATTCTCTAGGATACTACAAAATTGTTTTCAAGTAGAAGATTTAATTTAGAAATTCACAAATGATTCTGGCATTCTATTTGCCTAGAATATTCTTTCAAGTGAGGTATAATTAGAACTTAGTTAATAGATAATTCCAACAGTTTATGTGTAAGATGATAATGTGAATAATCTAGACAAAGTTGCCAACAAATGGATGCTATTAATTTCTAAATTTAGAAAAAGAGCAATTTTTGAGACTTTGGTGTAACATGGTATGAAGAGAGTAATTGTATGACATCTCTTTTCTTCTACCTATATATAACAAAGCAATAAATTTCCTTACGTAACTCTTAATTACTCATACAATGAGGGAAAAAAGCTAGGTTTAATGTTTGTTTTTATTTTGTTTTTGTTTATGCTAGGGCTTGTCCTCTGGGTCTGGTCACTGTCCCTGAGCCTGTTTTTGCTCAAGGCTACTGCTCTACATCTTGAACCACAGTGCCACTTGTGTCTGGATATTCCTTATGAGTTTTTGGAAATAAGAATCTAAGGAACCTTGCTACCTAGGTGGGTTTGAACCATAATCTTCAGATCTTAATATTCAGATATTCAGATCTCCTGAAAATCTATGATAGATAAAATAATGTGTAATAAAATTAATATAAAATAATAATATAAATACCATTTGCAAGTGTTCTGATCTCAAGAATACCACTGGAGGGAAAATGATGCCGAAAGTTTAGTGTAGTGTTCTTTTCACAATTAGGAGGGCATCACAGCAGAAGTGTAGTATTTTTTTTCACAATAGTGAAAAAAAAAGTCATGATGTGAATTCAGGCAATTTTAAGGTGAACCTTACAAGTTGCAAACCTTTGGGTTAGGATAACTTTACAGCATAAAAACTTGGGATTGATTGTCATAGAAATAATAGCTTACTCTGATGAACAAATGTTTAGTCTTCAGGAATTAATTATTATAGATAGGTCATAGTTTTATTTTCTACCAGAATGTGGTTATTTTTTCTATTGACTTTTAAATATGTAACATCTCATTGGAAATTTCATCTATTGCAGAATTAATTAAAATGCAAACATATACTGTTTTAAATGTCTCTGGTATGGCATGATCAGAATTTGAAAATGATTAGTTAGTAGTCATCTGAATTTTGAAGAATACATATATTCTGTCATCTTAACAATTATTCAATTTTAAAAGTTAGGAGTTTCCATAGAATTAAACTGTTTTCTGTTTTAGTATGAGATAATGTTTTTTTCAACTTGAAGGCAAGTATATTGTGAAGATATTGTATACTTTGGTAACATTCAAGTTGATGACGCTCTGATAAAGAAAGGGGGAATAGAATGGTATTTACTATACCAATACAGTGAAATTATATTTTATGTAAGTTATTTTTTAATTTAATTTTATTGTCAAGGTGATATAAAGAAGGGGTTGCCAAAATTGTAAGATGGTGAATAGATAACATGTCGAACTTTTTACCCAGTACCTCACTTTTCTCACAGTTTTCCTTCACTCTACCCTTCACAAGTTGTAATGTAAATTTCCATCATGTTGTCTTGTGAACATTGATATTACATTGGTTTGTACTTTGTCCATTGTCCCGCCATGTTGTTGTTACTCTTCCCTTCTCTAATTAAGATAAATATATATACAATGACATGAAATCAAATACAGCAGGGGACAAACCATAGGGGAAAACACAAAAGAAAAAAGAATCACAGAGTACATGAAAAACAACAACCACAAAGAAAACCTTTGTTTTCATATGTAGTTCATTTTGCTCATCATCATCTTATACACAGCTACTGAGCCATTCTGCTCATCTGCTAGGACTATCTTAGATATTTCCTACTTGTGACAAATTAGGGAAACCATGGAATCTTTTTCTTTGTGTCTTGTTTATTTTACTTAGTAGGATTTTTCTATTTCCGTATGAATTGGAAGCATAGAATTCCACAGTGGATATATATATATATCACATTTTGTCAATTAGTTCATCTACTGAGAGGCATATTGATTTAAAACATGATTGCATGTAAGTATCACTTAGGGTCATTCAAAAATGACAGATCCCACCTCCCCAGATATTCTAAAATCATGATTTATATGAAGATGGGATTTCATGGTGGTACAAGGGTTGAGATATCTGGATGAGTCTAATGTATATCTTGCACTGAATTATGCAGGAAGGTATCCAATATCATATGGGTTGAAATGGTAGTGACAAAATATTCTCTTGAAAAAGATATAGGAGGCTACCAGAAGTATGAAGTAGTTCAGATAATTTTGAAGGATTTAGAAATGCAAGCTCAAGTATGTCACTTTAAATAAAAATTATGTAATTGGAATGGCAAAAGATGGGGTGGGTAAAGAAAATGACTGAGAGTAGATCATTGTCCCAAGTTAGAGTATAAAAAGACATAATCTACAACTTCCCAGTTAAAAAGAGAGTAATATACTATGTCCCACTTAATTTAGGTACATGCAATTTACTTGGATTTTTCCTACTTCAACCCTCCAAAATAAGTGAAGTCTTATAAGAAAAATTATGTTATTTCCATTACTTCAACCTGAACACTGTGATGAGCCCTCTTTTTCTCACTTTGCTCTAAGTAAACAGTCCCTAAGGTGATGATGATGTAGCTTATTAGAGTCAGAGTTAGGGGCTTCTACTTGTACAATTATCCCAGAAGAGTTTAAAGCAGTTTTTCCCCAAGATATACAACTACATTTTCGTAAGCTGTACTTTGAACTCACCCTCACACCTGAGCACATTATTTGAAATTATACTTCACATTTCCTTGGCACATTCTACTTTGTGCCTTTCGCTTTTTTGCACATTCCTTTTGAGTTCATAATTGCTCTATATCCATTTCATCTATACAAACTGCTAAGAATATTGTTCAAATACCACTTCTTGTTTGCACAAGACCAGTCTATGTATGAAAGTACTTTGTCCATATTAAGCAATAGGATAGTACTCACTCTTTGAGGAGAAAAGTTCCACAATATAACCCTATGCCCACATTAGAGGATGTAGAATTTAAAGCATTTTGAGAGAACAGTGATATTAGAATTGAAAGGCTCCTTAGGGAAATTTTCTTGGAGCTCATTAGTTTACGCAGGAGAAATATAAATATCCACAAAATTTGGAGCTAATTAGTAAGTATCCGAATTAACATTAGATCCTAGATGTTGTGTTAATACAAGTCATGTTTTTATTATTGTTACATCTGAAACCTTCACAACTTGACAATGTGTATAAGAAAATGAAAGAAAGGCATTAAAGCAAAATGTCTTATCTTTTTAGGCATTCAGTCGTACTGGTGAGGGTAAACAGTCTGAACTCTTCCATTCAATAAAAGCTTGAAGTTTATAAAGTCATTCCCTACATATAAGAATTTGTGTCAGGTTAATTGACAGGGTTATTTCACCATGGAGATATCCCTAACAAGAACTAGAGTTAAATAGAGTATATGGCAGTTATGATGTGTCAATGGATATTGAGGCATTTTCTATTCTAAAAAACAATCAATTCGAGGAGTCTTCAGTCACATCAGTAATGCTGTATGTTCAATCTAATACTTGGTGTTACTTGTCCTACACTTATAATGAATAGGCTGATAAGACATCCAAACATATCTAAAGATATTTCAATATAATCCCAAACTGATGTGGATACATGGGCCACACATTGGAACTGTAGGACAAATTAGGCTTTTCTGTGCTGTAGTTCAATCTATAAACTCCTGACTAAACGAAATCTTTAAAAATATTGATAGAATGCCTCTAAGTAAAGTTCATGACAGTTATATCTGTATAATTCTTCTAAGGTAAGGAAAAAAGCATTGGTTCCCAACATTTAAAATCAAAAAGATCTGTTGAATTTATGGATCCAGAATTTTATGGCTTCATATTCATATCCCAAAATTTTATCAATATGACTTTCACCAAAACAATGTTCTTATTGAATTTGTCTATGTCCTTTTACTTTTCAAATCTAAATAGCATATTTCTTTCAATATCTTCTTGCAAATTCCTTCCTTTACTTCTATAAATCTGTGCTTATTCCTTTTTTTTTCCTTATTTATCCCTTTCTTCCAATCTTGTCTACAGTGGTGCCCACATTGCTCACACCTGTGTCAGAACTTTCCTTTTCCTTTTCCCTTCAATAATGCCCCCAATTTTATTATTCTTTTTCATATTCATGGTCGTGGATATTTTGATGATGTCTAAACAGACCCATCTTTGCATGTAAACTTTAGAACTATCAGATATTTTCCCCTAAATCCATCATTTCCACCTGTGGTCCTTATAACTAAGGGTAGCACTAACACAGTTGCAAGCCAAACGTGTGGAAGCACATTAGATTTATTCTTTCTCTTCTACTCCCTCCCATTAGATAAGATGAATGATCAAGATTTTCTCAGTTTCTGTCCCTCAAATGATTTCTATTTTTTTGTGTGGGTCCGGTCGTGGGGCCTGAACTTTGGGCGTGGGCGCTGTCCCTCAGTTCTTCAGCTCAAGACTAGCACTCTACCACTTGAGCCACATCACCACTTCCGGCTTTTTTTTTCTCTGCTTATGTGGTGTTGAGAAATCAAACCCAAGGCCTCATGCATGCAAGGCAAGCGCTCTACCACTGAGCCACCTTCCCAGCCCCCATTCAAATGATTTCTATATACTAATTTTTATGCCCCTGACACCAGCCTGTTTCTTTTACTCAATACTGTCACCTAGTCCTAAAACAACCATTTCCAAAGTATGCTTTTTCCACATAGTCTTTTCATATTGGTTCTCTCCATCACCAAATTACTCTCTTTGTAAGTACACAGAATGAAGAGCTCAGACACAAATTCTAGTATCATTATTTACTCACTACATTGACTGTTGGCCTTACATTTCTCATCTATAAATGGATGTAATCTACCAGAAATAATGAAGAATATATGTGTTGACTTCTAGAGCAAGAAAAAAGAAAAGTGAAGAGTCCTTATATTTTCCACCCTACCTAACAAGTAAAAAAAGAGTCAAATTAAGTTTGTTGATATAAAGTCACAAATTGTTTCCTGCAAAAATAAAAATAAATTTCACCTACTGGCTCCAAAGTCTATGTCCTTTTAAGGTAACTACAGATACTATGTAAATAATGGTACTATGTAAATAGTGTCATGTTTTGTCAGATTTATTGAAGAACATACCCTTAATATATCATTGGAAACGTTGGTTATTGAATAGTATCTATATGAGAATATTTTTGAACTAATCTCATTAAGCTGACATCTTAGTCCATCAAAATTTATAAGAAAATAATACCACCAAGAAAAGTGTATATACATTAGAGAGACTGCAGGAATAACATTAGGGTTTTTACTGTATCTACTGTTTATGTGTCTCTTGATATTGAAACTCTCCTCTTGTTATTCTTAATGTATGTAATCCAACGCTATTTATTACTATATATTCAATGTGGGAAATATAGCTTCAAAAATGTGTAAAATTTTTTCCTTTTCAATCACAATATTGTCATTGTCAGGGTACACTGTGGTCATCATCATCCTCATCAAAATTATCATTAGCATCATAAGTGCTAACTATTGAAACTCTGATATGTATCTATGATTTGTGATCATTTGTCTTTTGATTAATAATTTTAATGTTACCACTGTGCATGCAACCATATTAAAATTTTGAACAAAGAAACAAAAAAAAACTAAACTGTAACTGATAGCTTGACTATGTGCTTATAACAAACTATAGAATGGATTTTTGAAGTATTGCAAATTCCTATCCAGTATGAATTAACTTCCTCTCTCCCCACACTACACACAAATATTTAAGAGTTTGAACAGAATTATTTCAAGTAATATACTATAAATATTACTACAATATCATGTGTACATCTAAAATTCCCTTAAAAGTAATAAACGCTACATTCTATTGAAATATTAGTTATTTTATTCTAGGAAACTTTTGGAAAAATAGACTGTATATCTTTGAAATAAAAAGGTAAAAAAGTAGTAGCATAAAAAGTTTTAGAGGGAGCCTGTCTTCAGAAATATATTCGTATATATATATATATATATATATTATATGTAGAAAGACATACATTTTTAGAGATTATTTGTCATCAGAAATATATACATATATCGAAATTTATGTGTAGAACCATGTACATTATAGTGAAATAAAAATCTTGAAACACAATTAAAATTAAAAAAAAAATACATTAAACCAAGGGCCAGTGACTCACACCTATAATTTGAGCTATTCTGGGTAATGAGGTCTTAGAAATGTGTTCGAAACTAGCCCAGAGAGTAAAGTACATGTTAGATTCTTATCTCCAATTAACCACTAAAAACAGGAATTAGCTCTATGCCTCAAGTTGTAGAGTGCTGGCTTTGATCACAAAATTCCTTAGGGACAATGCCTAACCTTGCAAACAACATCAAGAACAACAACAATATATATCACATTAATTTCACAGAAGCATCTTCTACCTGCTGTGAACATGTCTTAGAAACATGAATATATGCCCATGGAAAATGTTAGGTAAAAAGTATAGAATATTTACGTCTATGATAAAAACATGACTATTTAGATTGTTTAAGATATTTAGGTAATGATTCGAAATTAAGAATAATGATAATATATTGGGACTGTCTTTTATTCTATTTTACGATAGTAATAAAATGATATTTGTAATTATTCTGTAAAATTACTCTTGCTTGGTGTTTGAATTATAAGAGATAAACATTTTTAAATGATTTCCACAGGAAAGGATAATTTTAATGGTATTAATTCTTTTGTAATTTCAAAACAATTAAGAAAATTATTCCAAAGCTGGTTTGCTCTAAGACTATATTCGTTTTCTTATTCTAATTTTCATATGTTTGTAGAAATTAAAATTCCAAAAATGCAATGGATGTTGGCATTCAGGATCATCTTCATAGATACTAATAATGGAGTTGCTTAAGTGGAATTGTTTTATTTCATTTGTTTTTGTCACAAATAAATCAACATTATTGTGTATTTTGTTTGTTTTCACGTTATTGACTCATCCTGAGAATACCTTTTTTTGGGGGGGAGGGTCCAGTCGTGGGGCCTGAACTCTGGGCCTGGGCGCTGTCCCTCAGCTCTTCAGCTCAAGGTAAGCAATCTACCACTTGAGCCACAGCGCCACTTCCGGCTTTTTTCTTTTTGCTTAAGTGGTGCTGAGGAATCGAACCCAGGGCCTCGAGCATGCAAGGCAAGCACTCTAACACAGAGCCACCTTCCCAGCCCGTGAGAATACCTTTTTCTAGAAAAGTAGAGAAAAGCAATTGGATTGAGCAAGTAACATATGGCTATCATAAAATGCAGATGCATAATTTGTGTTTTCTATCATTTGCTAAAAGTTTCTTCCAGAAAAGGTTGTCAATTACATATAAGTGATGAATAATTCCTAGATATTCCAGTTATCACATACATTTTTTGATTGGGTTATCTCTACATAAACTCAAAAAACAGAAAAAAAATCTCAAAATAACGAGAAATCACATCTTTGTTTTAGAAGCTGTAGTTTACAAAGAATTTTTAGCCAACACCAAAAACATCTTTTTAGGTGTTTTGCATTTTTTGTGAAGATTTTTTTTTTTTTTTGAGTTCGGTCGTGGGGCCTGAACTCTGGGCCTGGGCGCTGTCCCTCATCTCTTCAGCTCAAGGCTAGCGCTCTACCACTTGAGCCACAGTGCCACTTCCGGCTTTTTCTTTTTGCTTATGTGGTGCTGAGGAATCGAACCCAGCCCCTCTGGCATGCAAAGCAAGTGCTTTACCACTGAGCCACCCTCCCAGCCCCAGTGTGTGAAGAATTTTTAACTATAGTTTTATTTTTTTGCTGACATGAAATTCACATGCAATATATTATCTCCTTTCACTGTATACATTTTAGTGCTTTGGAAGTGAATTGTACAATCATAGGTTTTTCAAGCCTAATTTTCACAAACTTGCATTTCTTCAAATAGAAATACCTTAAATTTTAGAACAGATATTAAAATAGATATAAAATTGAGTTACAGGAATTTGTCCTGCATACATCTTCTATAGGGTGTCTTTTCAAAATTTGTTTTGGGGAATTATTTCCAGGTTCTCACTCATACTGTCCAAGTGCACTGTCAATGAACTAAATTCCCGATTCATAAAAGATTTTTACTTCTCCTTAATACATACATAGAAGTGTAATGGCTAGAACATATACAATTCTCTTTGACCTTTTGAAGACTTGAAAACTTGCTTGCTAAAATGACTGCAGTATTACACAAATCATTCTGCTATGCGGAGTATATCAATTTCTCCACAAATGCATTACTATATTTTGTGTCATCTTTTTATATTATGGTAATACTATTGAGTTTTCTTTTTCTTTTTTCTTAGATACTAAAGAGGAGCTTAATTCATTTGCTCCTCCTATTGACTATTAATTTACATATGTTCTTTATAGAAATATCCTGTTCAGGAAAAATTTATACAGAATGACAAGATATAAAAGTACTTAAGATTCAGGATCATTGTAGAATTAACAGTGTAGCATTAACAAATATGTGCCCTCTATCTGTTGGATATGTTTTCACTAATTTCATAGAGTTAAGAGAGGTTATCAGTTGATATTAGTTTATTGTTGCTTTTCTTTAGCCAGTAATGCTTTCCATGTCAATTTTTTGGAAACCTTTAAGATCCATTGTCATGAATTTTTACATTTATATTTTGTAGGTTTTTACAACTCACATTTTGTTTGATAACCATTTTTTATTTTAATTTTTATTTTTTGTGAACATACTGTACAGAGTGGTTACAATTACATGGGCAAGATAATGAGTACATTTCTTATCAAGCATTGCAGCCTCCTTTTTTGTTTAACTTCACATCCCTTCCCAGCTTCCTTCTGTACCCCACGCAATCTTCCCACCGCCACGAAAGTTGTAAAGTTCGTGCTCGACATGACAACTTGTACTTCTCATAATTGCAATGGGTACACCTGTATCCTTAAACGACTTGTATCCCCGTCTCCTCCACAAATTATACCGACATCAAATGTAGGAAAGCAGGGGTTATATTGTGGGGGGGGGGTGGGACATATAAAGCAACAAAGAAATAATCTTACAAATGCTTAGAAACAAATGCATGAAAGAAAATAAAAACATTTAAATACATATCTAAGGGTTCATTTTCCTAACATCACATTATCTGAACTTTTCTGCTTGACTCATACATATACTAGATATTGCAAATAAGGGAAACCATGGGACCTATGTTTCTTTGGGCTTGGCTTCTTCACTTAATATATTTTTTTCCAAGCCTTTCCATTTCCTAACAAATGTGGAAATGTCATTCTTTCTGATGGAGGCATAGAATTCCATTGTGTATATATACCACATTTTCTTGATCCATTCATATACTGAGGGGCATCTGGGTTGGTTCCATATCTTAGCTATGGTAAATAATGCTGCAATAAACATAGTTATGCTGGTAGATTTAGTGTGGTCTGGTTTGGAAACATTTGGGTAAATGCCCAAAGTTGGAATTGCTGGGTCATAGGGGAGCTCTATGTGAAGTCTTTTCAGGAACCTCCATACTGCTTTCCAAAGTGGTTGAGCAAGTTTACACTCCCACCAACAATGAAGTTAGGTTGCCTTCTGTCCACATCCCCTCCAGCATCTGCTGTTGTTAGAGTTCTTGATTATATCCATTCTTACTGGGATGAGGTGGAATCTCAATGTTGTTTTGATTTGCATTTCTTTTATGGCTAGGGCAGTTGAGCATTTCTTCATGTGTCTATTGGCCATCCTTCTTTCTACTTCAGAGAAGTTTTTCTTTGATTCTTTAGTCCACTTATTTATTGGGCAGTTGTTTCTTTGAGGATTTGTTGTTGGGTGATTTATTTTTTTGTGTTCCAAGTATATTTTAGATAAGAGACTCTTGTTCGTTGTAGGGCTAATGAAGATCTTCTCCCAATCCCTGGGCTTTCTATTGATCTTGCTAGCTATGTCCTTTGCCATGCAGAAGCTCTGCAACTTCATGCAATCCCATTTGTCCAACCTTTCTTTGATTTGTTGTGTTTCCGGGTCTTTATTAAGAAAATTTCAGCCTGAGCCAAGGAGACCTAGGATTTCTCCTATTCCATCCTGTAATGTTTTCAGAGTGTCTGCTTTAACTCCGAGGCCTTTGATCCATTTGGAGTTGATTCTGGTGCAGGGTGATATATAAGGATCTAGCTTTAGTTTTCTACAAGTAGTTAACCAATTTTGCCAGCACCATTTACTGAAGAGGCTGTCTTTGTTCCATTCTATTGTTTTAGCTCCCTTATCAAAGATTAGATGGCTATTTTTCTGTAGGTTCATTTCTGGGTTTCAATTCTATTCCATTGGTCCTGAGTTCTGTTCTTATGCCAGTACCAAGCTGTTTTGATTATTATGGCTTTATAGTAGAGTTTGAAATTTGGTATTGATATTCCAGCAGCAGAGTTTTTCCATTGAGGAGCGTTTTTGCTATTCGGGGTCTTTTATTGTTCCATATGAATTTTTGGATTGCCTCTTGTATTTCCTTAAAGAATGAGGTTGGAATTTTGGTAGGTATCGCATTGAATTTGTAGATAGCCTTGGGAAGTATTGTCATTTTCACGATGTTAATCTTTCCAATCCAGAAGCATGGGAGGTTTTGCCATTTTCTAAGTCTGTTTTGATTTCCTTTTCCAAGATTTTAAAGTTTTCATCATAGAGGTCCTTCACTTCTTTTTTAAGTTAATTCCTAGGTATTTCATTTTTTGAGGGGCTATTACAAATGGAGTTACATTCCTAATTTCAGCCACACGTTTCTCATTGTTGGCATACAGAAAAGCCATTGATTTTGGAGGGTTAATTTTATACCCTGCTACTTTGCCAAAATTTTGAATCAGCTTGAGAAATTTGGGAGTGGAGTATATGGGATTCTTTAAATACAAGATCATGTGTTCTGCAAAAAGGGAGAGTTTTATTTCTTCTTTCCCTATTTGGATCCCCTTTATGTTTGCCTCTTGTCTTATTGCTGTAGCTAGGCATTCTAATACTAGATTGAAGAGAAGTGGAGAGAGTGGACATCCTTGTCTTGCTCCTGAGTTAAGAGGAAAAGGCTTTAGTTTTTCACCATTAAGTATAATGCTGGCTGAAGGCTTGTCATATACAGCCTTTATTGTATTGAAGAATGTTCCATGGATTTCTAATTTTTCCAAAAACTTCATCATAAAGGGGTGTTGGATCTTGTCGAATGCATTTTCTCCATCTATTGAGATAACCATGTGGTTCTTATCTTTGCCCCTGTTGATGTGATGAATAATATTAATTGATTTGCGTATATTGAAGCAGCTTTGCTTCCCTGAAATGAATCCTGTTTGATCATGGCATATGATTTTTTGGATAAATTGTTGAAGTCTTTTTGGCTAAAATTTTGTTGAGAAGTTTTGCATCAATGTTCATCAAAGCAATGGGTCTATAGTTCTCTTTCTTTGATGAGTCCCTCCCTGGTTTTGGGATGAGGGTTATGATGGCTTCATAGAATGTGTTCGGTAGTGAACTTTTTCTTTCAGTTTCATGTTAGAGTTGGAGGAGTATTGGTGAGAGCTCTGCTTTGAAGGCCTTGTAGAATTTCCCTGTAAAACCATGTGGTCCTGGACTTTTCTTAGCTAGGAGGTCTCTTATTGCTGTTTCTATTTCAATGCTTGATATAGGCCTGTTAAGATGTTTTGGCATGTCAATATTTGCTAGGGAATGGTCCGTTTCTGCCAAGTTCTCAAACTTATTAGCATAAAGTTTTGAGAAATATTCCCTTAAAATGTTCTGAATCTTCTTTTT
Organism: Dipodomys spectabilis; assembly: GCF_019054845.1. Classification (NCBI taxonomy): domain Eukaryota; kingdom Metazoa; phylum Chordata; class Mammalia; order Rodentia; family Heteromyidae; genus Dipodomys; species Dipodomys spectabilis. The sequence continues at coordinate 5,085,629 of NW_024870919.1, read as the reverse complement.
TTCCGTGGTGATGTTTCCATTCTCATCTTTGAGTGTATTTATTTGGGTGTGTTCTCTTCTTTTTCTGATAAGATTTGCTAAGGGCCTTCGACTTTGTTAATTTTTTCGAAGAACCAACTCTTGTTTTGTTGATTCTTTCTATAGTTTTTTGGGTTCTAATTCATTTAATTCTGATTTAATTTAAATTATTTCTTTCGGTCTACTGGATTGGGGTTTATCTTGCTGCTCTTTTTCAAGGAGATTTGGATGTGTCATTAAATTGTTGGTTTCATATCTCTCCAATTTGTTGATGTGGGAGCTCAGAGCTATAAACTTGCCTCTGAGTATTGTATTGTCTTTGTTGTGTCCCAGAGGAGCTGGTAATTTGTGTGCTCATATTTGTTGAATAGCATGAACATTTGAATTTCCTTTCTAATCTCTTCCATGACCACTCGTGATTCAGCAGTGTGTTGTTCAGCCTCCATGTGTTACCGGACTTTCTTTGGTGGCTTTTGGTGTTGAGTTCTAATTTTATTCCCTTGTGGTCAGAGAGAATGCAAGGTATAACTTCAATGTTTATGAATTTAGACAAGTTTGCATTGTGGCCTGAAATGTGGTCTATTTTAGAAAACGTTCCATGTGCTGCTGAGAAAAACGTGTATTCTGATGCTGCTGGGTGAAATATTCAGTAGATGTCTGTTAAATCTAGTTGAACTTTGCAGCTGTTTAGATCTGCTGTTTATTGAACAGGTGGACCAATATACTACAGATATCTAGGTGTTTGATAGTCACTGATATTTTACACCTTGTGAAAACACAAGACCCCAGATATTATATAGGGAAAAATGTCTTTAGAGAATGCTTAAAACAACTAAAATGAATTCAGGAATGAGTTAAGATTTAGATAACACTATAGCATAATAAAGTTGAATGATAACGACTTGATCTGTACTACAGAGGAGAGTGAGAGGGGATAGAATGATGGACCACCTACGAGCTGTATGTCATTGTTATTGTGTTTCAAAAACATAAAGACTTCAGAGAAGAGAAGCAGGAAAATAATCAAAGTGTCCTTAATCATGTTTCTTTTTAATCCACCTAATAGTGTGGACTGAGAGTCAGAGAAGTTGGGAAAAATAAAGCAGAAAATAAAGCATTGTATAGACCTCTTACAATGTAAATAAATTGTAATAGGAATATGATAATTAATTTCCAAAGAAATGAAGGAAATAGGTAAACTCTAAAGACAAAAAGAATGAAGATAGAAAAGTAGCAGAGTAAAACCTTTATCAATAACAAATACAAGAATTTGGAAGTGAAAAGGAGTGGAAATCTTCTAAATAACAATAAAATAACAATAAAAATTGCTAATGTGGATAGAAAATGGATCACATTGTATCATATATAATTTTGAAAAAACATACTAGGAATGAAAATTTAAAAGTCATAATTTAAAACTCTATTTCCATTATTACTACACAGTATAGTTCAGTGGTAAAATCTTGACATAGCAAATGTGAAATAATGGTGTGATCTCCCAAGAATTACAAAGTACACACAAAGCACACACACACACAAACCAGATAAACACACAGACACACACACACACACATACACACACACCACATACACACATTTGGAATATTGATATCATAATATTAAATAGAGGAAATTATCACAAATAATAAAAATAGGTTAATATATGAAATCATTATCTTGCTCATACTATTTAAACGTTCAGTAGAAATCAAATAGTCACAATATACTTGGATTCTTATAGATTAAGTAAAGTGAAAATTAAGAAATAGAAGACATGAGAACCTTTGCAAATAAGTTTTAAGTAATAAACATTTTGAAACATGTATTGTTTAATTTTGACAAAAGATTAATGTTACTGGTGTATTAACCTCAAGATTTACAATATGATAACCAGGTGCTCTACATCTCGCTATGGGTGGCAATATCTCTAAACATTCCACTCTGGATATTTTTATGATAAGTTCTCATAGTTTCTCAGGCTCTCCCGAATTACAAACCCTATTTTCAGATCCTACCACAGGTAGAAAATGGAAGCCACAAATCACCATGCTAAGCTCAAACTTCTTTTTAATTCAATTACAAATATTTACAAAAAAGTGACCAAGGAATGAAGCCTTTCTTAATATAGTATGTGCTTCTTGAAAATACAGTAATTATTTGTTACCTAGAAAAATATGTTTAGAACTATAAGAAAATCAATTTATTCAAATTCATCAACCATATAAAAATTAAGAAAATAATTTTAAATATTCACATGTTAAATATTTTAAAAGCAACATATATGTGTCTGAATAATTTACATGTGTAAAAATCATGCAAAATTAAATTAATTCTCCTACAACTCTGAAAAAAGAATTATGCCTAGGAAACAGGAAAATAAGTAATCAAGATCAAAATTTGAAATATAGAAAATAAAATGAAGTGTACTCTTTAGTTGACTTAAGTAACTATAAACCTTTTTATATCAATTTTATAATAAAAATGCATGAACAAAGAAAGCAAAAGTACATTTGATCAATAGCAACAGCAAAATCATCAGTAATTGAGTATATAAAAAAAAAAGACGGAGGGAATAACAATGTTCCTTCCAAAAGAAATGTACTCATTACCTTATTTATGTAACTGTAACCCCTCTGTACATTATCTTAACAATAAAATTATATTGAAATTAAAAATAAAATAAATAATATAGAAATTAAGAATTCTTAGAAGCCATTAGTTAAAAACTTTATAAAAAACTGCCCCAAGTACCCAAGGAATATATTTTGATGATACTATTTAAATACTTAAAATTCAGCAGAAAAGCAAAATGTTTAACAACTTTTACAAATAAAGTAATAAATCCGAATATATTACTATAATAACCATTGAATGGATTTTTAGTGGCAGTCAAATATGTAAGAAATGAGGTAATATGCCATTCATTTGCCCTTAATAAGTGAGAAAGAATGTTCTAGGTCTTTAAAAATATATCATAAGTTTAATGAAGAAACTATTCTGTCACGTCATATGTCATATGATAATCAGATAAAGATGATATTAGAGCAAAGATTAGATTATACTAAGTTTTGGGATGCTAATGTATGTACTTATTTTGGTTTTGGAAAATTGTGACAATTTCAAATTCGGGTATTGTTCTTGCTAGGCTGGCATTATGTCAGTGGTTAATTTTAGGATAAGGGTTCCCTTTCCACAAGAATATGTACCTGATTTGTCCTTTTATCTTTCCCATCATCAATGACATCAGAGTTGCACACCCACTTGTCTAGCTTCCTGGATCCTGCAGTCCTTCCAATCTTAGTCTCTACATAGTGCAGGATGGTGGAAATGATCCAATGCACCCAACTATAGATTGAGAAGGAACTCCCCTAAAATTTGTCCTGGATTCTGTTCTCAAGCCTCCTAAGTAGTTAAGAGTACAGATTGGAACCCCTGGTGCCAAACAGTAACAGTATTTTTTAAAGCAATTAGACATTTATATGACAGGCTTGTGATAACCTCAGGAAAATAATAAAAGACTATTGAAGCATAGAGGACAGACAGAATTTTAGCTCGCTACTCAGAGGGTGAATCAGCTTAGCTAGCGACTACTCGGGAGGCAGAGATCTGAAGACCAATGTTCAAAGCCAGTCCAATCATGAAAAAACATGTGATTATCTCCAAAAAACCAGAAGTACAGCAGTGGCTCAAGTGGTAGACCACTACCTTGGGCACAGATGCTTAGAGCAGGAATGATGAATGCATGCATGAGCACATGAACATACAAGTGTGTGTACAGGCATGTGTGTGCACACACACAAATGAGTTTTCAATGCAGAGTTCTTCATTTTTTTTTACCTTGCTGTACTTTATTTCCCTGTATTAGTTCACAAATTAACAAAATCAGCTAAGGACCTATTTACATACAACTCTTCATGTTTCTCTAAAGTCTACTCTCTTTTTGGCAGCCTGCTCTTATTTGACCCAAAAGTAAATTATTCAGGAGATCAATTCATCTCCCTCAATTCTGTAATGTTAGATGATTGTTAATGTTCTTCCTAGCAATATAATTTTGTGAAATCCTGCATCAAGCAGCATATTTCTTTCATGAAATGGGAAACCTCTGGAAAAAAAAAATTAGGTTTTACTCCTCCTGGCAAGCATCTGGAAATTTATTATCTTCATATAATCCATGAGATGTCTGTGTATGCCAAAGATGGCTGTGAAAATAAAAAGACCCTTTTAAGCACATAGAATTCATATACCATTAATATGTATGAAGATTTTTTTTTTATTATTCTGAAAATACCATACAGAGGAGTTACAATTACATGGGCAAGATAATGAGTATATTTCTTATCAAGCATTGTTGCCTCCTCCTTTGTTTCCCCTTCTTATCCCTTTCCATCTCACCTCTCCGCCCCCCCCCCCCCGTTATGCCCCGCCTTGCGAAAATTTTAAAGTTCATTTTTCGACATAACATTTTGTACATCTCATTGGTACAGTGGGTCCTACTCTATCCCTTTTTAAACAATCTGTTTTTTCCCTTCCCCTCAACAAAGTATACCAACACAATATACAATGAAAACAGGAGTTATATTGTGGGGGAGGGATATACAAAGAAACAAAAATTCATCTTACAAATATGTTAGAAACAAGCGCATGAAAGAAAAAATGTTTGAATGCTTATCTTGGGGTACATTTCACCTAATATCAACAAATCTTACCTTTTCTGCTTGTCTCAGACATATACTATTTATAACCAATAAGAGAAACCATGGGGCCTATGTGTATTTGGGCCTGGCTTACTTCACTTAATATAATTTTTTCCAAGACTTTCATTTTCCTAACAATGGGGCAATGTCATTCTTTCTGATGGAGGCAAAGAATTCCATTGTGTATATATACCACAATTTCTTGATCCATTCATCTACTGAGGGGCATCTGGGTTGGTTCCAAACTTAGCTGTGGTAAATAATGTTGCCATAAACATAGTTGTGCTGGGAGCTTTAGTGTGGTCTTCTTTGTGATCATTTGCGTAAATGCCCAAAAGTGGGATTGCTGGATCATAGGGGAGCTCTATGTGAAGTCTTTTGTGGAACCTCCATACCACTTTCCAAAGTGGTTGAACAAGTTTACACTCCCACCAACAATGTAGTAGGGTTCCCCTATCCACATCTCCTCCTGTATCTGTTGTTATTAGAGTTCTTGATTATAGCCATTCTAACTGGGGTGAGGTGGTATCTCAATGTTGTTTTGATTTGCATTTTTATAGCTAGAGAGGTTGAGCATTTCTTCATGTGTCTATTGACCATCTTTCTTTCCTCTTCAGAGAAGTTATTTATTGGGCAATTGATTCTTTTAAGATTTGTTGTTGGGGGATTTAAATTTTTGGAATTCCAGATATATTTTTAGATCGAGACCCTTGTCCATTGTATTACTAGTGAAGATCTTCTCACAATTTGTGGACTTTCTATGGATCTTGCTAGCTATGTCCTTTGCCATGTAGAAGCTCTGCAATTTCATGCAATTCCATTTGTCAACCTTTCTATGATTTGTTGTGTTTCTGGGTCTCTATTAAGAAAGTTTCGGCCTGTACCAAGGAGATCTAGGGTTTCTCCTATTCCATCCTGTAATGTTTTCAGAGTGTCTTCATGACTCTGAGGTCTTTGATCCATTTGGAGTTGATTCTGGTGCAGGGTTATATATAAGGATCTAGATTTAATTTTCTACATGTAGTTAAACAATTTTGCCAGCACCATTTACTGAAGAGGCTGTCTTTCTTCCATTCTATTTTTTTTAGCTCCCTTATCAAAGATTAGATGGCTGTAGGTCTTTAGGTTCATTTCTGGGTTTTCAATTCTATTCCATTTGTCTTGAGTTCTGTTCTTTTGCCAGTACCAAGCTGTTTTGATTACTATGGCTTTTTAAAAGAGTTTGAAATTTGGTACTGATTTTCCTATATCAGTGTTCTTTCTGTTAAGGATCGTTTTGGCTATTCGGGGTCTTTTATTGTTCCATACGAATTTTTGGTTTGCCTTTCTTATTTCCTTGAAGAATGAGGTTGGAATATTGATAGGTATCACATTCAATTTGTAGATAGCGTTGGGAAGTATTGCCATTATCACGATTTGATCTTTCCAATCTAGGAACATGGGAGTTTTTGCCACTTTCTAAGTCTGTTTTGATTTCCTTTTTCAGGTATTTAAAGTTTTCATCATAGAGGTCCTTCACTCCTTTGGTTAAGTTAATTCCTAGGTATTTTATTTTTGGGGGGGCTATTACGAATGGAGTTGCTTTCCTAATTTCAGCCACAATTTTCTCATTGTTGGCATACAGAAAAGCCATTGATTTTTGAGGGTTAATTTCATATCCTGCTATTTTGCCCAAGTTTTGAGTCACCTTGAGTAACTTGGGAGCAGAGTCTTTAAATACAAGGTCATGTCATCTGCAAAGAGGGAAAGTTTTACTTCTTCTTTCCCTATTGGTTTCCTCTTTATGTTTGCATCTTGTCTTATTGCTGTAGATAGGCCTTCTAATACTAGATTGAAGAGCAATAGAGAGAGTGGGCATCCTTGTCTCGTTCCACAGTTTAGAGGAAATAGCTTTAGTTTTTCATCATTGAGATAATACTTTCTGTAGTTTTGTCATACACAGCCTTTATTGTATTGAGGAATGTTCCATAGATTCCTAATTTTTCCAGGACCTTCACCATAAAGGGGTGTTAGATCTTGTCAAAGGCTTTTTCTGCATCTATTGAGATAACCATGTGGTTCTTATCCTTGCTCTTGTTGATGTGATGAATTATGTTAATTGATTTGTGCATATTGAAGCAGCTTTGCATCCCTGAAATGAATCCTGTTTTCTCATGGTGTATGATTTTTTGGATGAACTATTGAAGTTGATTGGCCAAAATTTTGTTGAGAGGCTTTGCATCAATGTTCATCAAAGAAATGGGTCTATAGTGCTCTTTCTTTGATGAGGGTTTTGGGATGAGGGTTATGATGGCTTCATAGAAAGCGTTTGGTAGTGAACTTTCTCTTTCAATTTCATTGAAGAGTTGGAGGAGTACTGGTGTGAGCTCTGCTTTGAAGGCCTTGTAGAATTCTGCTGTAAAACCATCTGTTCCTGGGCTTTTCTTAGATGGGAGGTCTCTTATTGCTGTTTCTATTTCAATGCTTGATATGGGCCTGGTTTAACTCATCTTGGTTTAGTTTCAGCATGCAAATATTTGCCAGGAAAAGGTCCATTTCTGTCAAGTTCTCAAACATTTTAGCATAAAGTTTTGAGCAGTATTCCTTTATAATGTTCTGAATCTTGGTTGTTTCTGTAGCGATGTTTCCATTCTCATCTCTGAGTTTATTAATTTGGGTGTGTTCTCTTCTTTTTCTGATAAGATTTTTTAAGGGTCTGTCAATTTTGTTAATTTTTTCGAAGAACCTTCTCATTTTGTTGATTCTTCCTATGGTTGTTTTTTTTTTTTTTTTATTCTAATTCATTTAATTCTGATTGAATTTTAATTATTTCTTTCCATCAACTGGATTGGGGTTTATCTTGATGCTCTTTTTCAAGGAGTGTCAGATCTCATTAAATTGTTGGTTTCAGGTCTCTCCAATTTGTTAACATAGGAACTCAGAGCTATAAACTTGCCTCTGAATTGTGCCTTCGCTGTGACCCAGAGGAGCAGATAATCTTTGTGCTAGTTTTTGTTGAATATCATGAACATGTGAACATTTTTTCTAAGCTCTTCCATGACCCACTGGTGTTTCAACATTGTGTTTTTCAGCCTCCATGTGTTACTGGACCTCCTTTGGTGGCTTTTTGTGTTGAGTTCTAATTTTATTCCCTATTGGTCTTAGAGAATGCAAGATATGAATTCAATGTTTCTGAATTTTGACAAGTTTGATTTGTGACCTAAAGTGTGGTGTATTTTGGAAAATGTTCTATGTGCTGCTGAGTCAAATGTGTACTCTGATGCTGCTGGATGAATATTCGCTAGATGTCTGCTAAATCAGTTCATGTTTGTGCTTGTTTAGATCGGTGGTTTCTCTGTTGATTTTGCCGAGTTGATCTATTTAGTGGGGATAGTGGTGTGTTAAAGTACCCAAAAATGTCTTTGGATCTATGTGAGATTTAAAGTAGTATTTCTTGATGAATTTGGGTGCACTATTGTTTGGCAAATATTTAGAATTTTAATATCCTCCTGAAAGAGAGATCCCTTAATTAATATGTAGTAACCTTCTTTATCTCTTCTCAATAATGTTAGTTTGAAGTCTATTTTATCTGATATTAGGATTGCAAATCCTGCCTGTTTATGGGGGCCGTTTTCTTGGTAGATTTTGTTCCAGCCTTTTACTTTCAAAATGTGTTTGATTTTATGGGCAAGTAGTGATTCCTGAAGGCAGAAGATAGAAGAATCTTGCATTGAAAACCAACTAGACAGTCAATGTCGCTTAATTGGAGAGTTACATCCCCTAATATTGAGAGGTAGGACTGAGAAGTATTTGGGTGTTCCTGCCATTTTATCCACCTTCTTGGGTGCTACGCCTACTGGATTCTTCCTATGCTTCTTGGATTCTGTTTGGGTGTGTTTTCTTGGCCTCTATTGTGTGGTCTTGTTGGTTTTGTATGTTTAGGATATCTTTAAGTATCTTTTGTAGAGCTGATTTGGTAGAGATATATTGTTTGTTTTACTTTGCTATGGAAGATTTTTATTTGATCTTCAATTATGAAGGAGAGTTTAGCTGGGTACACGATTCTTGGTTGATAGTTGTCTTTAGAGCATGGCATACATCATTCCAGGCTCTTCTTGTTTTAATTGTCTCTGTTGAGAAATCTGAGGTGATTCTAATTGGTTTTCCTTTATAGGTGACTGATCTTTTCTCCTTGACAGCTTTAAGGATCTTTTCCTTGTTCTGAATTGATCTTGTGTGGCTTATAATTGGACGATGGGATGTCCTGTGCCTGCCTGGTCTATTTGGAGTTCTAAAAGATTCTTATATCTGAATATGCCTATCTTTCTGCGTGTTGGGAAGTTCTCTGCTAGGATCCTGTTGAACAAATTTTCTAGACCATTAACTTCTGTCTCTATGTGCTCCTCTACACCCATTTCCCTCAGATAAGGCCTTCAGATAGTGTCTTCCAAGTGTTGAATAGATCTATCATATTTCTTGAATTTGTCTTAGATAGTTGCATGTTCTTTCTCTATAATACCTAGGCTGTCTTCAATGCCGGGGATTCCATCTTCTGCATGGTCTAACCTACTGTCAAGACTTTCTACTTTATTTTTCATTTCTTTTCCTTCTAATTGGTCAGCTGTTATGGCTTCAAATTCTTTGTTGGAGCTTTGTTTTAGATCTTGTATGAAATTCTTTACTTCCTTAATTTGGTGTTCTGTGTTTATTCTCAAATCACTTAGTTGATTGGTCATGTTTTTCTTGGACTCCCATTCCTTCTGTTAGGCTCCATTCCGCATTTCCTTTGTGGTCTCCCTGACTCCTTTCAGGTGTCCGTTTATGGATTCCATGAATGCCTCTATTGATCTTTGTCTATGCTCATCCCGCTCTTGCAATTCTTGTATTACTCTTTGATTGGATTTCTCACGTTCATGCAACTTCTGTAGTTCTCGTTGACTGATCTCAGCCTGCTCACACAATTCCTTTATTTCTCTTTGAGTGTTCTCAACCTGCGTACACAATTCCAGTATCAATCTTTGAGTAGCTTTCTCAAGCCCATGAGCTTCCTGTTTTGATCTTTGGTTTGCCTCCTCTCTCTCCTTATCAGGCTCACACTGAGTCCTTTGCAGGGTTTCAATCTTTTCATTCACCATGTTTACCAGTAGTGTTTGTAGAAGTTTTTGGGAACTCTCCTCTGGATTATTCATTATCTGTTCTGTCACCTGATTATCTTGAGTGGGAATTGAGATACCCGGACTTGCCATTTTTCTTGTGTTTTTCTTGCTTGTTCTGCCTATTTGGGATGAAAGTAATGCCAGTTTTGTGCTAGAACACCATTTTAATGCAAGCATCCACCAAAGCCCTGCAATTGCATAGTCAAATGTCTGCAGATACAATCTAGTTCAAAAGTTACAGTCTATTCAACATTAAACAACTATGTATTAATGGGCTAAGAATAGCAAAGAAGAATTTGACAAACCAGAAATTATTAAGTTTAGGGAGAAAAGTGGGGAAAATAGGGTTAGAGGGATGTGGAATGGTAAAAGGAGAGTGAAATTAACGAATTCCTAATCTCGCAGAGATAAATGGATTGGAAAGAATGATAGGAGAGAGAGAAGAAAAAAATTGAAAAAAGAGACAAGAAAAAAATGGAAAGAGAAATATTTAAATTTAAAAAGTGAAACTCTTAAAAGTAATGAAAATTTAAAGAAGTATTATTGAGAGAAAATGGAAAAACAAAAATTTATATTAAAAAGTGAAACACTTATGAATTATGTAAATTTATAGATGATATTGAGAGAAGAAAATGATAAGATGAGAGGAAGGGAGGGATAAAAAAGAGACCTGAAAAACTAAAAAATAAAAATTCTTCAAATATTTTATAGGTATAAATAGATAGGAATTTAATCCTAAGAAGTTTTGAATTGAGTAATACATTTTTGGATTAAGTATATGCACAAAGGGGGATAAGGTGTTATAATCAATGACAGATATATATGAGGATGAACAGAACAACAAATTATTCATGCAAAAAAGAACAAAAGATGAAAAAGTAAAACTAACGAGAAAGAAAGAATATAAAAGACAAACAGGTCAGTAGAGATTTTTTTTTATAAGCACACACACACACACACACAAACACACACACACATAGACCTAAAATAAAAGTTATAAGAGGAAGAAAAAATGATTAATAAAAACAATTCTTATAATTGAAAAGTAAAAATTTTAAAAAGATACAAAAAAGACTTCTTTGATTTTGTTTTTGGGGGGTTGATGGGAAGATCCTGTATCTCCCTTGTGACAGTAATCAGTCTCTTGGTGGAGTCTCTGGTTTGCTTGTGGTGTTTGGTTTTCTGTGGCTTGATTAGTTTCTTAAGTCAGTTTGTTTGGGCAGGCAGAAAAAATTCCCTTGGTTTACCCAGAAGTTTGTGATCTTCCTCCCAGGCTAGTTCAGTGGGAGGGAGATCTGCTTTGAGTATCACAAAACAGGGAGATGGCTGTTTCCTCTAGTTTGGAGTTGCTGTGATAAGGCTGGGTTCTGCATATACTTGAGGCCTTTCAGCAAACAGTAGCTTTTCCCTGAGGGGCTAGCTTCTGAGACATTCACAGAGCCCAGCCTGGACCCATTCTCAGGGTTTATGTTTACTGAGTTTCAATTAATTATCGGGGCTGCTGTAGGGATGGCAACCTCTGGCTCTGTTTACCCAGTGAAGAAAGCCATTCCTTCATGGGTGTAGCTTTCTCTGCCTAGTTGTGGTGACTTTCCCATGGGTGGAGTTGAGAATGGCAGGTCAGGGTAGGTACTTGTGACTTGCAAAATAACTCTTTTGTTTTCATCAAAGGACTGAGTTGGAGCTAGCTGCTTAGCCAGGCCTTTGTCTACATCAAAGATGGATATCTCCAATGTTGGGGGAGGGGTGGCCTTCCCTCCTCTGCTCCCTTTGAGAAGGAGTGAGGATGTCAGTTTTGTACTCATGCTGGAGTGTTGGTTCCAGGGTAGCCTCTGGTCTGTTATCTGCAGGATGAAGATATCTGCTATTTGTCAGTTCTTGCTGGTGTTGAGTAAAATCTGCTCGCCTGCTACATCTGGCACATTTGTCCCAGACCCTCTGGGATGTAGGTATGGCGGCTATGGATGCCACCACAGCCGCCACAGCCGCCTCAGCCATGGCTGCTGGAAAATGCTCAGATCTGTCTCCTTACCTGGATTTTCCCTCTCTGGCCAAACTCACTGTACTGTGATGGCACACATGGTGTGACTAGGACTGTTCACTGGAACACTAGAACTGCTTTCCATGCGAGAACTTGTTTAGCCACCAGATTCTCCTCCGCCATCTTCTAGAAATTCCTGAATTTGTTTAAATATTACTGGAATTGTTTTGGAATAAATAATGCTCACCTTGACTATCTTGAGAAAGACTAATTGGTTTCTCAGCGCTATAGGTAAGAACTTGAGTGAAAGAAACAAAAGGAAAAATGAGGAACAACTCAACACATACATTCAAAAGAAAGAAAACAACCCAAGAAAACACAAATTAACTCAGTACTCAAGAACCTGCAGGAAATGCAAATATTTTTTTAAAAAATAGCTGTGATAAGCTTATGAAAATTCTGACTACATGGGAGTCTACTGTTGTGAGGATAGTGGCTAAAGCTCAGACTGGACAGAAAGATCTGTACACAATGCCAGGCACTTGTTATTCTAAATTCCAGGAAGAATAACATGAAGTAGACTAAGCCCACGATCATACACAAGTAGGAAGCAAGATTCTATCTGAAAGTTAATCAGGATAATTTAGGGCTGGGGACATGCCAAAGTGGTAAGAACATCCATTTAGGAGACACAAGACACTCAATTCAAATTCTAATATTATGGGTATTAAAGAAAAAAAGCCATGACTTTATATAATAGGAATAATTGCAAGATTTGAATATTTGAGTGGAGAAAAATCCATGAGAGAGATAGAGTTTACACATGTTGCAATGCTTTCTACTTAAGTGATAATACTATGTGGTACTCCAGACATAACAGAGTTACCTTGCAAATGAGCATTGATGTGCATTTGGGTGAAGGAAATAGTCTAATTACACAGGTGTAAATTAAATACTTTTTGGGGGTAGATTTTAGTTCTTGTACTAAGAGCCTGGGTGATATCTCTGAGTCTTTTCTCTCAAGGCTATCACTCTACTACTTTGAGCCACAGTTCCAATTCTGATTTTCTGTTGGTTGTTTGGAGATAAGAGGCTCATGGACTTTCCTGCCCATGATGGCTTCAAACCATGATCGTCAGATCTCAACCTCCTGAGTAACCAGGATTCCAGGCCTGAATCGTCCATGTTTTTAATAATTTAGTAAATTGTACAGTTACAGAAGTTATAATTTATCATTATAACCTTTATAATATATGTGTGTATATTTATATCAATGAATGCATATAGAAATATTTTAACATATTTTTGTGTCTATAGTAGATTTATGAAATCATCCTTCATTATAAAATAACATGGAAACAAGTTTAATGAGGAGCAAAGCAAAGGGAATTGTCACGTTTCTTGTTTTTGAATGAAATATGAATTGTGAGAATCAGTTTGAGAAAACCATTTAACAAAATGGATAACAGCTATTTATTCCAATCCCTTTATTTGCCCATATTGTGCATCCTCACACATGAGTGTCAAAGTCAAACTACACTTTTTTGCCTTTGTATTTAAATCACATGTTATAATTTAGGGGATAGGTGAAGTAACCAAATAAAGATTAAAATAATAGTAAGTGAAGCTATGAGTTAGAGCTGAAAATTATTTTAAACATGATAATAGCTAATTTAATTCCATATCTCTTACTTTTACTCTATTGTCATATACTTCATTCCCACATTAGGAAAGTACATAGAAGGTTCTCACTAAATTATGTGGAAAATTATGAAAAAATGTATTAAAAGAATATGGGCACATTGGGGCTGGGAAAGTGGCTCAGTGGTAGAGCTTTTGCCTTGCATGAATTAGGCCGTGGGTTTGATTCCTCAGCACCACATAAGCAAAAAGAAGAAAGCCAGAAGTGGCGCTCTGGTAGATTGCTAGGCTTGAGCAGAAAAGCTGAGGGACAGCCCAGAGTTCAGGCCCCTCGACCGGACAGAAAAAAACAGTAACAACAACAACAACAAAGAATATGGGCACAGTGTGGTTTTAGCTGATTGAGACCTGTAGGGGGTAGTGTGTTTTTGAGGACTTGAAAAACATTGTGATGGAGATGAAGGAAGTGATTATTCTGGAAAATTGGCTAGAGGATTGCTCCCAGAAAAATAGTGATGAATTCTTCCAAAAGGTTAGAGTAAAATCATTCTCACAATCATGTTCACTACTGCACTATTCACTGTAGAGAATTTATGGAAACAGCCCAGATGCACTTTAGCAGAGGGATGGTTGGAGAAAGTGTTGCACATATACAAAATTGGATTGCACCCATCCATTATAAAGACTGTTACAACATTTGCAAAGAAATGGTTAGATCTAAAATTATGTTAAGTAAACGAAATCACAGCCAGACACAAAAAGGATGCATATTTAGAAGCCAGAATTTTATGCAAGTTAAACAACAGTATTAATGGAAGCATGCTATTTGCAGAGGAGTATTTAACAGGTGTAATTTCTTATAAAATTCAACTTTTAATCCAACAAAATGAATACCAGGAGACTATGACTTGTAAAATGTGAGGGGAAGTCAAAGGGAAGAAATAAAGAGACTTATGGAAGTAGAGAATGAAGCCATAATATTTAATGCAGATAGTATGAAACTAGAAAAATTGAATGTGGGTTGAGGTTTGGAAGGATGTGAGAAAGTTATGTAAAGATCCATTGTACTTATAAACTGATTCGTTGAATGGAAAACCATCCGTACAACTATTTAATAAAAATATGATTAAAAACAATGGAGACATCTGATCTTAAACCATGAGTCAATATGATAATCCCTTCTCAGAAATTTTCTTTTCAGGTATTTTCCTCATAATGACAGAAAAATGAACAACGCAATGAATATCAATACATCACTTTTTATACCCTAAATAGACACAATATAAAAATCACAGTAAAAATATTAGAATATACACATGATAAAATAACAGGTAGAAAGTATCAAACTGATTGTTTTCCAAGTACTTTACCTTTGGTATCTAATTTCATCCTCACAATAATTCCATAAAGTGGAATTACTTCTATTTTTAATTCTAAGGTGATGATATTTAAGTCTTCAGAGTTGGAATTACTAGTACAACATTGCACACACGGTAAGTGTTAGCCTGCTTTCCATTCCTACCATATGAAATAACCTCATTCTATTTTATAACTACCAGCACTCAGTCTACTAATTCTAGGAAAATTCCCCAAAATTATTGTGCACACTCTAATAATATTTCACTTAATAGGTAACTAAGCCGAACACCGGTGGCTCACACTTATAACGCTAGCTACTCAGGAGGTTGAGATCTGAGGATTGTGTTTCAAAGCCAGCTCGGGCAGGACAGACTGTGAGACTCTTATCTCTAATAAACCACTAGTAAACTGGAAGTGGCACTGTGGTCCAAGTGGTAGAGCACTCGGCTTGAGTGGTAGAGCGCTCGCCTTGAGTGGAAGAGCGCAGGGACAGCACCCAAGCCCAGAGTTCAAGCCCCATGACCAACAACAACAAAAAAGAAAATAATATGAAAACTCCAAGTTCATAATCAATTTATACCTCCCTGGTGAAAGGAACTGCTAAACTATAACATTCTTGATTTCTAGCTCAAAATAGTAGAAATCATATTTTATCCCTTCACTTAACACTGCACTGCCTGGGGACATCTCTGGTTAACACAGTCTTACTGAAAGAATGACCTGCCCAATTCCTGATGGAAACAGACTGCAGGTCTTTAGAGCAATCGTTTCCACATTGTAGCTCACCTCAATTGTTTACCATTAGAAGTATTTTGATTCCTTTTATACACAACATTTTGAGAGAAATTTACTAATTTAAAATGTTATTAAAGAAAGACTGATATAAAAATCACTTTTGACCCCAGCTAAATATTGAACTTTCATATACCCAAAAATGCAGTCTTACCTATTATTAATATTAGGAACGAGAGGTTGAAAATCATAGACACTAAGACCTAAGTATGAATTAAAGACTCTCCAAGTTGTGAAAACAATTGGTTTAAAAAGACATGAATACTACTGCATTTTTAATTCCCTATGATAATGATAATGATTCCCTATGATAATGATAATGATAAACTATTAACACTTAAAAATAACTCATTTTTTTGGGATTAGGACACAAAACACAAGGTTAGTCCTAATCATTTTAAAAATCCATTATTTATGCTAAAAGTTCACTCATAACTATAAAGATTCTAAAACTAACCGAAGTACAGAGGAAATAATTTAACTGCATCATCTACATTCAATGGACTGTTAATAGAAAACAAAGTTATACTAATAATTAGCTTACCCAACTCACTTACATTCTTTTATTCTATTCCATTTACTTTCATAAAAACTGGGTTTTCATAAAATAAAGCATAAAAAAGCGTATATACCCACTTACATTTTCAGATCTTAACAATATTTATTTAAGAAATTTTGGCTCTACAGTCAATGAACTGAAATAATACTAAAATATTCAAAGGATTTTCAGAAATTGCAAGACTTGCTCTGGGATGTTATGTATATTGGAAAAGATATTCAAAAAGCCTTATTTGTTAAAGTAGCCATAGTTACACACAAAAGAGCCATTAGTAAAGATCCCTGTGCATGTACAAAACACCTTCAAATGTATCCACAATCTGGACATGACACATGCTTTTTGTTTGTTCGTTTTTGAAAGGAATATCTAACAAGCATATCCACAATACTTATTTTCAATAAATAAGACGGGATATTCAAACGTAATATGGGTTCTCTTAATGAGAACAGATATAATATTGCAAAGAAAATGATTTTCAACAGAAATCCGGAAAGAGTTTATCCAACTTGTGTTTCACAGGAATAACCAGAGAGTAATACCTGTTTTGTCAAGTCGACCAAATCACTCCATGAGTGTATCTTAAAAGTATAACCAATTTAAGAGGTCAAATACGTATTTTGTACTGACAATCATCTTACAGCAATAACTTACTAACTAATTATGTCTGTATCTTCTTACCTAACATACAATAAGAGCTGAAAGCGGTCTCTTTTTCTAAATTAATATTGTAAATGCTTTGATTATGATGACATTATTATTAAACAAATAATATTTACAGAAGTGTGGTTCCACTGAAATGACATGACAGAACACTAATAAATAACAACATTGCAACACAGTTAGCTTTTTTCAGCCTCACCCTGTCCACATTGGCAAGCAACATTGCAACAGCACACGCACACATATACACATACATACATGTTCGCACATGTACACACACATATACATGCATGTTAAATTCAGGGTTTATTGTACAAAAACTCCAAATAAAATATTAGTGATTAGGACAAATGATAATATGCCTTATTAAAAAATAATACATAAACCATTACCACGCATGTTGCATTTTACCTGCCTCTCCACATGTGACCACTTAATTTATTTTTAATTAATTAATTACCCTATTAATTAATTCATTTGTTTGGTGCTAATCCTAGGGCTTGAACTCAGGGCCTGGCTTTGTCCCAGAATTTAGTTTTTGTTTCATTTTTCTCAAGGCTAGCATTTTACTGCTTGTACCACAGCTCCATTTCTAGCTTTTGCTGGTTACTTTCAAATCAGATTCTAATGGACTTTTTTTTCTTGGTCTGCTTTCAAACCACAATCCTCAGATTTCATCTTTCTGATTAACTACTATTAAAGACATAAGCCATCAGTGTAGCTTCTACTTTTTCCTCTATAGTTATCTAATGCCCATACTTAGATAGTAATTTTAAAATGAGAGTATAGAAGCAAGATGTACAGTGATGATACTGTCCTGTCAGAAAGTTAGTAATGTAAATTTATTCTTAAAATCATACACAAAAATACCATGACATAGTGTAAGAGAACTCACTATTGAACATATGAGCTTTAAGTGCATTCTAATAGATCCATTATTTATTGGTACCCAACATTAGTAAAATGTATGAGGCATTGGTAAAATAGAAGTCCTTTGCATGACTACATACATTCCTTGTTTTTTCAAAGACACTTGTTTTCATCTAAAAAGTAGGCCTGTCTATTGTCTTCATGTGATTTTGATGATTGAAAGTGCTTAGTGAGAAGGCCAAAATGTATTAGTAGTCCTTAACTATCAATTCTCATTTTTTTTCTTGGAGAATATAATGATCAAATCAATAGTTCAGAATCAGCAAGCAATACTTCAGAATCATGCTTCAAGTGCAAATGCATCACCAGTAAGAAATCCTCAATACCAATTTCCAAAAAGTTTTGTCAAGACAAAATCTCCCTGCCTTCTCTAGCTGCTTTACTACCTTCTTATTCCTTCATTGTACAGGAAAAGTATGATTCAACTGATTTCAGTCAAATCTGTTACTAGAATTATCAAGGATTTAGTTTATTGTCTGTAATTTGGTCAAAGTTATATCTCTTTACGTAGGCTACTAAAATGTATTTACTAATTTCAAGTAAATACATAAATTCTATTTCCATCTCTTTTAAAAATAAATTTTTCTTTGCTCTATAAATTGATCAGAGGCATGGATTTTGTGGCTAGCTAGGTCATTACACATCTGTCTCTCTCTTTCTTTCTCCCTTTCTTGGTTCTCATAGACAATATGATTGCTCCATAATTATCCTAATTTATTTTGCTTTTATATTTTTGGTTGCATCATTTCACTTTTTGCTCTGCCATTTCCCAAATCATTTATATAAAAGGCATTATTTCCTCTTTTCTCATTCCTAGAATAAGCTACACATGTAGATATAACTGGTCCTCATTTTCAGTGTGTACATTTGAATATGGAGGAACATCTTTCTGCTGCTCTCCATCAACTCCCTCCTCTCCAGTTAGAATGATTTCGAATAGTAAAATTGGAAAAAGAGAAAATAAATCGTGATGAATAAACAGATGCAGAAAATTCACTGGGTATTTCTGACTAGTTCAACCAATGGGAACTATTAGGGAAATACATGGACACCTCATTCCCACTGGCACTCAAAGTCTCTGGTTAGGCAATTCTTAGGAATATGGGGAACAAGATGAAAAAGTAAGGAATGGTATCAATTGCAAGAAAAAAAATTGGAGAAGGATCCAAGCAAATCTCTTCATTGGGCTGCCAAAAATATTCAGCTTACTGCAGTGCGGAGACTTCTTTCCCAAAAGGCCACTCATGTTAATAGTAGGGATGATGATGAGTATAACCCTCTTTGAGAAGCCTACAGTGGACACTTGGACATTGTCAGTGAGTTGGTGTCTCAATCGGCACATGCAATACCTGTAGATGACTGGACACCGCTGCACAGTGCATATACGTGGAATAATACCAGAGTGGCTTCTTTCTTACTTCATCATGATACAGATACCAATGCCCAAACTAAAGGACTCTTTTTTTAAAATTTTTTTTGGTCTGGTCGTGGGGCCTGAACTCTGGGCCTGGACGCTGTCCCTCAGCTCTTCAGCTCAAGGCTAGTGCTCTACCACTTGAGCCACAGCACCATTTCTGGCTTTTTTTTCTGCTTATGTGGTGCTGAGGAATAAAACCTAGGGCCTCATGCATGCAAGGGAAGTGCTCTACCACTGAGCCACCTTCCCAGCCCAAATATTTTTGTTTGTTTGTTTTTTGTTTGTGTTGTGGGGTTTTTTTGTCGGTTGTGGGGCTTGAGCTCTGGGCTTGGGTGCTGTCCCTGTGCTCTTCAGCTCAAGGCGAGTACTCTACTGGTTGAGCCACAGCACCACTTCCCCAAACTAAAGAACTCGTGACACCCTTACATCTTGCTGCTGAGAATTGAGATAGCAAAGGTACGCTGGATCACCTTCTGTTGAACCATTATATAAAACCAGGCCTGAAGAACAACATAGAAGAAACCGTATTTGATATTGCCAAAAGGATAAGTATGTATCACTACCTCTATGAAGTTATGGAAGGCTGTACAAATTGTTCAATGAAGTCCTAATGGTCGGGTTAAGTTTCTTAAATTTCAAAAATGCAAGTCCATCTTTTGTGTCCCTACAAAATATTTTCACAATGAAATAAGAGCAATATATTTTTTTGGTCGGTCATGGAGCTTGAACTCAGGGCCTGGGAGCTATCCCAGATATCCCTTGTGATCTTCAGCTCAAGGTTAGCGCTCTACCACTTGAGACACAGCTCCACTTCCAGTTTTCTACTGGTTTATTTGAGATAAGAGTACCACAGACTTTCCTTCCCAGGCTGGCTTTTAACCATGATCCTCAGATCTCAGCCTCCTGTGTAGCTAGGATTATAGGCATGAGCCACCAGTGCCCGGCAGCACTAATATTTTCCTATAAAAATTCATGGATTCTGCGGAATTCTTCCAAATGAATTGCCTGCCTTGGATGTCAAAATGTATTCAATAGTTTTTGTATACATGTATAATATTTTCTTCAGAGTTTGTGATTTTTTAATCAGAAATAATTTTAATTTACCTGTTGAAATGAGTAGTACAGAAACTAAAATATTTCTGGTGCTTGTCTGAAAAAGTATATTTTAAAATATACTATATTCTATGTTTGCAAAATGTTCATAATTTATTTTATTTTCTCCGAGATATTCTTTGAATTCTACATTATTTTATAACATATAGGTTCACTAATGTGTCTTTTCCAATTGCATTCCATATAGAAACAGTTTGCTTCCTTTTTTTTCTAGGACTTAATATTATTTTTCTTTGTGATAAAATGACAATGTTGTCTAATTTGAAAAGATTTGTAAAGTTTATGCTATGTAAACGCCTTTGTGAGGTGAAGATTTAATACACTGATGTCAAACTAAATTTAATTCTATGAATTACGTGTATTGTTACACTTGTAATTTTGTAATCAACTTTTTAATAACTGTTTTTCATTTCTTGCATCTGAAGGATGAATAATATGGAATACTTCTCACATTTTCATATTATCCTTGTGCAAGTGCCATGTTAATCTCTGTATTGTAATTTGAGTATACATGCTGCTGAAGCATGTAGTATCCTCTAAATTTAAGTAGTTAATGATGCAATCATTATACAGGCTTATATCTATGGGTGCCTACTTGTAACAAGGAAACCTTATTGTTCCTAACAATGCTATCGATCTTATTTCCCTAAAATTCTGTGAATAGTGGAAAAATTATATTGATCAGTCGATTGCTCACATTTGCAAATTTTTTTGTCAATGACTATCTTAATTCTTTTTATTTGGAATTTGATCATACTCTCAATTATTTATAGATAGGTCCAAAGGTGATGGCGTTTTCAAGTACTTATTTATCCAACTGAATTAGCTTTGTGGACCTAATGGATTCAAAGTAAGCGTTCCTTAAGAGCTACTTCTAAACTTCTTCAGCTGACATTTTCCCAAATGAGGTGTTACTGGAACAAATGTCTACCTGAGCCTTTACCCTTCTTCCATGGGGGAACAGACCAACCAGAATATCTTACCCTGAAAGCATAGATTGTCTTACTAGAACAAAGCTAATCTTGGTTACAAGGGATCATAGAGAGATGAACAGTTCAAATAGAACTGTTCAGACTAGAAGGTATTTTATCAAAATATAATACCTTTATTATACCTCCATTTCAAAAGTAGCTAAAGCCAAGAAGGTGAAAAAATTGTTCGTATGCATGATAACTTAATGTCCTGGCCTGTCTACCATCCAACCAGGCAGGAACTTACACTACTGCCTTTTTATCACCAAATATTTTCATAGTTGCAGGAGAAGTGCATATGTTTCTCCTCATTATTAGACATTGAATTGATAATGTTTTAATCACAGTGTTTCCTCTTGCCTCCATGCTGTAAATCTACAAATGGTAAAGCTTTAGGTCTAACTCTATCAAACACTGAGGTAGAGATAATGGAATAATACTTTAAAACAGAGTTGCCTTTAATACAGTAACTACAACAGAACAATGCAAAACGTGTGCCTTTTAATTATATTATATATAGTTATATATTTTATATTTATATGTACTGATTTTATATTTCACACAATGAAACTTACTAGAATTAGTTGACAATTTGACAAATAAATTGATATTTATTTATTCCAATAAATAGAATTTGAATATAAATAATTAGGTTTAATATATATATTAGACTATAAAAAGTATCAGTGCAATGTTTTTAGTATAAACTTGTGATACATTCTAACTGTTCTTGGTCTTCTGAATCCACATGGTAAAAAACAATTTTTTCCTCTAATCTATAATGGATTTTACTCTGCTGCTCTGTTTATTGTTTAACTCACTTGTCCCAAACTGGTTTTCTCCATATTTGTGAAGCATTCCTACCTGCATCATCAGATAACAGGGGCAAGACTTCTCACCATGGCCCAAGCAACATATCAACACAAAGTAATTGAAGACCCATCTCAATTTCGCTTTTCCTATATTTCAGGGCCCCAATTCCTTGAGATGCAGGAATTAGCAGAAAGTAATTTTGAAATGCAAGGCTACTTAAAATGAATGATGAGATCGCAAAATTTGAGAGAAAGTACTGGAATTTAAACATTCAACTTACAGATGACCATCCCATATGAGTGAACAAGTTCACAAAGTGTCATAAGATTATTTTTAATACCCCTCACCTATGATTAACGAAAGATTTTATTCCAACATAAGTGGGCCAAAAAATAGTTCCTGGAAGGATAGATCCATAATTGGTCTACCAAAGCCCCGAAATCTGGACCTATAGCTCAAATGTAATTCAGAAAAACATTTGAAGCACTAAGGAGTGCTTCAAACAATGGGACTTCAGTACAACATGGTTTTGTGGTATAAAAATGTCACTCTCAAACCAATGATAACCTAAATTTAATCTCCTGAAAGTGTATTCCTTTTCAAATAAACTTTTTGAAATCGTATTCCCCAAAATAACATTTGAGAAATTGATGATACTTAGTGACATTACAAGTTTTTCAAGTATAGGGAGCAAGTTACAATAGAGTTGAATTATTTACACAGCACTAATGCCAAACATGTTCAACCGTTCATTAAAGTGTAGAAATAGTACCACCCACAATTTGTGTTTTTCAGTAAGGGCCTTTCAGAAGTGTGTTAAATAGATCAGCCTCCTAAATTTCAACCCAAACGTTACCTAATAAATTTCATCATTTAATAAGGTACATTTTAAAAAATCAGAAATATTTGCCTTATCATATGTTATTTTATGTTTTCCCTCTGTCTAACATAATAAGAAATATTACTTTAAGTCTTGAATATGGGTACTCATCAGAGATATGACACACATAATATCTGTCTTCAATTTCTATCATATTCCTCTCTAGGAATAAATTTTAATTTTTTTCTTTTTCCAAAACTTATAGGTAGTAGAAAATATTATTCCATGTAAAACAAAAGAATCACACCATTGTACAAAGCCATTTATAAAAATTCATAGTTAGGAATACATTCTAATCCATTTTTAACTTTCTTTTTGACTAAAGATTAATCTTCCAAATGGGTGAGAATAAATCATGTTTAGGTGCTTCACGTCTCCAGTCTTGCAAACTGTTGTTGCAGATGAATGAATTATGGAAATATAAGCTGACATCAGTTCAAGAATATGCAGGATTGAAACTCCATGGAATGTATATAAACCTTTCAAAGTATTAATAGATAGCTTAACAGAATGACTATCAGGAAGTTGAAACCAGAGAGGAATTATAGTAAAGACATAGAATGAATGAAAAATGAACAAGGGGTAAGTACAGCTAGAATACTCAATGTACACATATCATGAAGGAAGTGGTAAATTGGAAATAAATCTTGGAGAAAGGGTTGGTTGAGAATGATGGAAGGAATGACTCTGATCTAGGAGCATTGGACAATTAGATGGATATATTTAATTGTAACACAATTGCACAACCTTTTAAAATTCAGTTAAAAACACAACAAGAAACAAAAACACACAAAAATCACAACCAAACAGCAATCTCTAGAGAGTATGAATATGACCTCTCAAAATTTTAATCAGTTAATGAAGGGCAGTCTTGGGAAAAGAAACAAAGCTGTTCAAAGAGGGCAGTTTGGGGTAGGGGAGAATTTTGAACAGAATTAAATTGATTGTCTAAGGTTATAAATCACCTACATAGGCTCTAAACAGTATCTTTCTTCTATGAGTTTTCTGTCTGAACTGAATAATCCAGTCCTGAGACACACTTGGTAGCTTGTGAGGTAGAATGGAAGAAACAAGATCAAGAACCCATTACTCCACTGGAGAGAAAACAATCCTCTATATTTTCTCTAATCTCTCTGCACTACTCTTTCTTCATAGTTTTAAGTCAATTGATTTTGAATTATATTTTTCCTTTTTCTTCTGGCAAAGTAATTTGTCAAAATGATTTCATTAAATATTATTTGTCATTTTCTTCTTTCATGCTGTTTAATTGGCCAAGTGAGTCCATTAAACTTCCCTCTTGCATTTGTTGCCATGAAACAATATCTATGTTAATGAGGAGAAATCTAATGTCAAACTTTGACTCCAGCAAACAGTCCAAGACGCTGTGATCACAAATATTTGCTGTATTTTTTTTCTTTTACCTTGAAAGACTTCTTGTGTCTAAAGTGCCCACAATAAAAGTACTACATCACTTGTTGGTTCAATCAGAGTTGTCTAACCTCAAAGATATATTTTGCTAACAAGATGCTTAGAGGAAACCAAAAAATACTGCACTTTTATCTTCTCTCTTAAGATTCTCCTTAGATACCATATCAGGAACAGTGAAGTTATTCTATGCAAAATTATTTCAATAGATTATTTTTCTCTTGGTCTTGCATTTGTTCACCAAGATGTATGGAGGAGAATAGAGTTAAATCACCCATACTTGGGAGAAACTGTCTGTTACAAAAGGACAATGCTTCTATGTCCTACTTCTATGTCCTTCTCTTAGCTCTTGCCGGAGTTCCAATTAATCACAGCTTCTTGGCTTCAAGTCTAGTGAAGCTGAAGAACCTTACAGGCTCCACCACTGCTACATCTTCATTATTTCTCTTTTAAAACTTTTAAGTTGCCTCATTTGGATGTGGAATTTATTTTCATATCTTCATTCAATCAGTTCTGCATTGTAGTGAGACAAATGGGCTCTGTAAAATCACTTTAGGGAGTAAAAATTCTAACACAATTTATATCAAAAAGTTTTGGTCTCCCTTCACTGCTGAAGACAATACACTTAGCTAAGGCTTCTAAGAAAACTTTTTAAATTAACTTTCCCATTTGCTCAATTCTTTTCTGAACTTTTTGGCATATGTAATAAAGGAAGTCTTCACTATCTCATATTATTAAGAGTATTATTTTTGTGAGCCACATAGAAATGTGAAATCATTATTTTGAAGTATCCAATCAGATTTTTTTTTTTTATGTTTCACTGCTTCATGTCCAAAGACATTGTGGAAAGTGTTGCAAACAGAAAGGTGTAACCCCAACACCTTCTTTCATTTTCGAGGTCACTTTCTCCCTAAATATTTTCACTCAAATTATCTTTTTCAGAGAATTAATGTTTGATAATTAAAGGTAAATTCACAAATTTTGATGCTTTATTTTTTTAAGAACTTTTAATTTAAATTCCAATACAACCTTGTTTCAAACAGTGAGAATATAGTTCCTGAGTAAGGACAACTCTCAAGGGAACTTACAGGATTTACAGCAAGGTTTCTGAGGTCTGTGTGTTTAGTGTGAAAAAGAGCCATCTTCATCCACATTGCTCCTTCTCTACTAAGTCTCCTTGGATTTCTTTGCATGAAAGCCTATTCTTCCAGGAAATTTAAAATTTTCTTAATAGACTAAGTTGTTAAAAATTTTGAACAATTAAATTTTACCTGTCATAACTTTAAAACTCTTGAAAATCCTTTATCAGAACCACAAATTCACCAATCCTAATTCCACCTTCACCATCAAAAATTTAACATGTTGTTTTCATGATATAGTATCCATGCAGCTATTATTTTCCAGTGGCTTTGTTATGCGTATATATAAGCATATTAGCTGATGCTAAGCAAAATGAATTCCAAGATATGGAACCAGATTTTTTTTTTCATTTGTGGTTGTTGTTTTGGATGAACTATGTGATTTCTGTTTTCTTTGGGATTTTCCCCTATGGTTTATCCCTGCTGTATGTCATTTTGTATTGTGTATACATTTACCTTAATTAGCGAAGGGAAAAGGAAAAGCATAATGGTGAGACAAAGGACCAAAGGCAAACCAATGCAATAGCAATACTCACAAGACAATATGTTGGAAATGTACATTACAACTTGTGAGGAGTGAAGGGGTGAAGGAAAACTGAGAAAATTGAGGATGGGTTACCAAGTTTGAAAAGTTATGATTTAATACTTTACAATTACTGTAACCCCACTGTACATCATTTTGATAATAAAATTGAAAAAATAAGCTACATAAAATATAATTTCACTGTATTGGCACAGTAAATAATATTCTTTATGTAGTAACATTTTAAAAATCAATACTATGTGGCATCTCATTGGAATTAATTACCCCTTCTTTATCAGAGGGTCATCAACTTGAATGTTATCCAACTATTCAATATTTTCACAATATACTTGCCAAATTTTTCAAAAAAGAATAAATTTAATACTTTCTCATTTTAAAAGAGAAAACAGTTTAATGCTATTGAAACCCATAACTTTTAAAAGTAAGTAAGTTGTTAAGAGGACAGAATTCAAAATTCTTATGACTAACAACTACTCATTTTTAAATTCTCAACATTCCTAAGAGATTCAAAACAGTACCTGTTTGCATGTTATGTAATTCTGCAATAGATGCATTTTCCAATGTGGTGTTACAGATTGAGAAGTAAACAGAAAAATAGCCACATTCTGGTAGAGGATAAAACTATGAAGCATGTGTAATAATTAATTCTTCAAGAGTAAGCAATTTTTTATAAGAGTAAGCTATTATTTCTATGACCATCAATCCCAAGATTTATGCCATAAAGTCATCCTAGCCCAACAGTTTCCAACTTGTAAGGGACACCTTAAAATTCCTTAATTCACATCATGTATACCTTATCTCTATTTTGAAAAAATACTACACGTCTGCTAATGTGACACTCTCCTTGTTCTGAAAAGAACACAATAAACTGAGCTGCATCATTTTTCCTCCACTGGTATTCTTGAGATCAGAACACTTGCAAATATTATTTATATTTATACTTTTTAATTATCATAGATATTCATTATGCTAAGATAGGAAAATTATGATCCAAAGCCCACCCAGGAAAGAAGGTTTCTTAGAATCTTATCTCCAAAAAACTTCTCCACAAAAGCCAGATTCAAGTGGCACTGAGGTTGAAATGGTAAGGCTTGAGCCTTGAGCATAAACAGGTTCAGAGACACTGTCCAGGCGAAGAGTTCAAGCTCTAGGATGAACCAATAAAACAAAAACAAAATTGAAAATAAACCCCAAACCCAGCATTTTTCTCCATGTATACAGAGACACGTAAATAAAGAAATGGCGTCCTGTGTTATATATAGGTAGAAGAAAGAAGATGTCACACAATTACTCTCTTCATACCATATTAAACCAAACTCTTAAAAAACTGGTTTTTCTAAATGTATAAATTGATGTCATCCATTTCTTGGCAACTCTGTCTAGATTATTCACATTAATATGGTATACATGAACTGTGCGAATTATCTATTAATTATGTTCTAATTATAAGTCTCTTGAAAGAATATCTAGGCAAATAATATGCCTGAATCATTTGTGAAATTTTCAATTAATCCCTCTACTTAAAAAGAATTTTGTAGTATCCTACAGAATATGAAATTACAAACAAAACCAAAAAATATATTTTAAATCTAAATTCTAATTTAACAAGGCTAAACCTCCAACTGTGTATTCCTTTCTTGTTGTTTGGTTTGTTTTACTGAGACAAAATTATTCTACCTGGTCCAGGGAAGGTATCTTTATGTAATTCCACTCTCTAATCTCCTGTCTGAGTGCTTGAATTCCAGGCTTGTATCACATTGTCCTGCCATAGTTTCTTTATATAATCTAGAAACAGACTAGCAATTCTGAACTTCTATGATCTTATCCACTAGACTGACTGCTCAGACTGTTTATGTACTATTTTCAAAGATGTTTTAACATTTGACACAGGATAGGAACATTTTCAGATGCGCCTGCAGGGTTCCCAGATTCATTCCTCCATGGATCCTATCCCATTAATAATTATTGCTTGACTCTCTTACTATCTCTGGTCCCTACCTATGTAATATTCTCAAATTCTGGGGGAAAGTTCACTTGAGGGCTTTCTAATACTAAAAATTATCACTTGATTCAGTCTTACTCAGGATCTATTTTCTACTCTTTTCTAACTTTTCTACATATGCTGAGAGTTATTTCATTTGTGTATTTTTGTGTGCACCTATAAGTGCCTCTGTGTGTATGTGTATGTTTGTATGTATTTATGCAAAAACCTAAAGCTGTTATTCAGCAATCTTCCTCGTGACTGGTATTCCAACTTTTGGCTGGTTAATTATAGGTAGTGTCTCAAAGCCTATACTGTCCAAGCCGGATGCAAATTGAACTTCCCAGACTCCTTTACAATCTTAGGTTTTATTTTTCCAGGAGTATTAACTTTTAAACTTCAAACACTTTTGTGAGTGGAAAGTCTAACCTGTAGCCCATATTTTTAACTCAAGAGTTCATATAAAGATACATGAACATTTACCTTACATATCCTGAAAGTATACTGTTAGAAATGTGGTCATAAACCAAGTTGTTGTGAGATCTGAGGATTGGGGTTTAAAGCCAGCACGGGTAGGAAAGTCCTGGAGACTATTTGCTCCAATAATTACCAGAAAACTGCAAGTGGCACTTTGGCTCAAGTGTAAGAGCACTAGCCTTGAGCTGCATTTCAGAGGAACAGCGCCCTGTCCCATATTTCAATTTCCACGAACAACAACAACAAAACAAAGAATATAAGAAAAGGAAAGAAAAAGAAATGTGATCTGAGCCACCAGGTTCATTGCTAGTATAATTCCTGTTCTCTCAAGATAGACTCTTTTTTTCCAGTTATGTCTATTCTTCTATATCTGACTTACATTGGAAACAGAATCATTCTTCCATTCTCCTTTTTGCACATTTACGTGATTAGCAAGCGTGATTTAGAAAGGGAGTGGCCTCATGCTTCGTGTTCCACTTAGGAGTAATGCTTTCTCCATATCACTCGCATAAATCTACATACTGGACTTGGCATTACTGTTTCAATGTTTTCTTATTTGTAGAGTCTTCTATATTGTATTGAACACTTATACATAAACACAGAACTTCTTTTTCTCCTATAATTGCTATTGTTTCTCTTACTGTTAGCTCATGTACACTTGGGAAATTAATGCATAGCAGATAGACTCACAAAAAATGATCTGAGAACCTTCTTCCCATTTAAAATTCACATTAATTTACAGAGCACATAAGAAGTTTGAAAAAAATGTTCTCATGGATAATGTATTTATAAGCAATTTAAATTGAATTTCTCTTTACTAAGTTGTCTCTGAAACACGTGTTACATCATGTCCAAAGTGTCCTTGTGCTATTTCAATGAAGCCAGAAAACAGTCATTTTTTTCTGTAGCAGCACCATAGATTGTTACTGGAAATAAGTGGAAGTAACTGTTACTGGATGTGGAAACTGATCCCAGGAGAGGAATTGAACATAGAAAAATGATAAAGTTCAAGTTAACTCTTGCTTTCCTTTTTACTGTACAAGAAAAGAATCCAAGGCTGGAAGGAAACTCTGTCCCTGACTTGTCTGTAAACTTCTGGTTGAGAGTGTTACAAAAGGAAACAATATGCCATTTGAAGGCCAGCATAGAACAAAAGGAAGTAACTTTGTTTTAAAAGTTTTCTACTGCAAAAAAGCAAAGATAAGGAGGTTTTAAAGTGTCTTATGGATGGATGTTTCACTCCTGAGATGATTCTCTTGTTGCAGGAATCAGTTATCAATTCCTTTAGTCTGGTCCTGAGTTTTCCATAGCAATAAGGATTCCAAAAAAGCAGGATCCAGTGAGTATGATCAGCAAAAGCAGCCTCTTCTTGGACCACCACTATTTTAAGGAGAGTCCCAAAGAAATGCCCAGGGTGTGTTTTGTTTGCGTGTTTGTTTACTTTGTGCTGTTCTGGGGCTTGAACTTAGAGACTGGCGCCTGTCCCTTAACAGTTGTCTTTCTTTCCCACCTGGCTCAAAGCTAGTACTCCACTGCTTGAGCCAAAACTCCACTTCTGTCTTTTTTGGTGTTTAATTACAGATAAGAGTTTGACAGACTCTCTTTCCTGGGTTGGCTTTAAACTAAGACAGTAAGAAAGCTAAGTGACATCAATTGTATAGACTTCTCTTTTGAACCAAGAAATATTAGATGAAGTTTATTATAAAGCTAATACTTGACAATTTTTAAAGAAGAGAATAGGTTTAGCAAAGAAGCCATAAAAATAACTCAGCAAAAGCAGGTGCACTAATAAATCATTTGGGAAGATTACTATTGACTTCATCATTCCTTTGGGTGAAACTTAAAGCCATATTTGCACTTTTTGTTGGTTGTGGGGATTGAACATTAATCCTGGGCACTGTCTCTCAGCTCTTCAGCACAACTTGAGCACTCTACCACTTTAGCTTCAGCACCACTTCTGGGTTTCTGGGGTTAATTGAAGATAAGTGTTTCATGGACCAGTGTTTCCTGACCAGGCTGGCTTTGAACCACAATCCTCTGGTCTCAACCTCCTGAGTAGCTGGGATTACACGCATGAGCCACCAGCACCCGGCTAATATTTGCATTTATGTGCACTTAATGTCACTATGTAGACAAAGAATGGAAATCTGAACCAAATGATGTGACATTGCAGCTTTTCAGAAAAATTGAAGTAGCAATAAATATGTCCTCCTTTTCCATTTTGTTACATTAATGACTCATGAGTTATGGGACTCTTACATTAGCATCCTCTTTCATCTTTGGAGGTGTATTTAATATCAGGAAATGTTCATAGAGAAATATAGAAAGACAGATTTTTAGAAAGCAAAGGAGATCAGGTATGAAAGAACAGCATAGAAGAAGATACATTTATCACACTGAGATTAAGAACTAGCCTAGGAGATTTTGAATGCTAAAGGCAATGAGGAATAAGCCTAGTTGATAACTAGTTCTTCAATAACCAAACATGGTTCCATGGAACGGTTTCTCCTATACATTAGTTACTATCATTTTTTCTTTCCATCTGGAGTTATTCCTTCTCTTCTGTCACAACTGTTAATTAGCTTTTGCCTTTTTGGTGCGATGACTGACCAAAATAATTTCCAAATCTCACTTAGACAATCCTTCTCATTGTGATTAGCAGTGACCCCACTCAAAAGCCTGGAATCTTTGAATTTTCCAGTATTAATCTTCACCTGACATCTAAGCACATTCCCGGCATTAATTGCCGTGACCTAATGAACAAAACTTTCTTTCAACACAGTATCCTAACATAGGTAAAGTACATGAATTAGGGACTATTGTCAGGTATTAGCATGGAAGACGCAATTATATATTCCAAATATGGGTTCTTTATTTTGCATTTACTAACTAAATTGTTGTTGTTGCTGTTGTTGTTTTGGCAGTCCTGGGACTGAACTCAGCGCTTGGGAATTATTCCTCAGCTTTTTTTTTTTCCTCAAGGCTAACCCTCCACCACTTGAGGCACAGGACCACTTCCAGTGTTTCCTTTTCAATTTATGTGGTACTGAGGAATTGAACCCAAGGTTTCATGCATGCTAGGCAATCACCATACCATGAAACCACATTCCCAGAACCCTAAATGGCTTTCTTAAGATGGCATTACATTTTCATTCTGTAACTATGTATCATAATTTTAGCCAGTAATTTTTGCTAGAAAAGAGCATCGAACACAGTACTGATTCCAGTAAGGCTAAATGGACAATAGATAACTGTCACAGTGTACCCAGGGCACATAGGGACTTACCTCATGGAGCTGGTGCAACAGACTGAGCGAGACAGCTCCTGACCCACAGCCTACCGCCAGAATGAGAGGGCCACCTTGGTACCAACCACATGGGGATGCTGGGTCACCTCCTCCAGCACCCATTGAATCAGTTCCTGAGAGAGAAAGAGAAAGAAAGAAGGTCAGAATTACACTTAAGCCATGGGCCAGTGGCTCAGGCCTATAATCCTAAGTACAATGGAGGCTGAGATATGAAGATCGTGATTTATTGTCATCCCGGGAAGGAACACCTCTGAGACTCTTATCTCCAAAGAACCACCAGAAAACTGGAAGTGGTGCTGTGACTCAAGTGGTAGAGTACTAGCTTTGAGCTGAGGACCTCGGGGAGCTTCCCCAGGCCCAAAGTTCAAGCCCCATGACTGAAAAGAAGTGGACTTCCCACCACAAATAGTGGACTGAATAGCACCCATTGTCCTAGGGAGCATGGCAGAGAAGTCAGGCGAGCTTCCTGTCAGCTGGGAGTCATTAGTAGGTCACCCGGCTTATCTGTGCCTCAGTTTCCCCAGCTTCAAAACTGAACAAAGTGAAGGATCCCGTTCCTCATGGGGATAGGGTTATAAAGAAAGAGAGCCATGTTTTGTTTCATAATCCCATTCCTGTTGCAGCATTAATAACACACACCATCTGAGATCTTTCCAGGTAACTTCTGATCATATGCTCTCAGAATTGCCAAGAACAGTATCAGATGGCCCCTTCCTCTGTGCCTGTCCCTGCTCCAGAGATCTTTCTGTATTAATCCTTTGTATCCTCACAACTGTCCCATGAGGAGACTGAAGTCCAATGGTTGAGGCCCAACCCAGAGCTTCACCTCTGGTCAAGAATCTGCTGCCATGGACTGAGTTTGGGCCAATCCAACTAAACCAATGATTGAGCGTGGCGCTACATGTCTACCATTCCAACTACAGAAGAATGGGCCTGGTGGCTCATGCCTGTCACAGATAGGAGGACCATGATCCAGCCCAGCCTGAGCATATATTAATTCTCCATCTCAGAAATGCCCAAGACAGAAAAGCTTGACTAGAATGGTAGAAGACCAGACTGACAAGCCTAAGGCCTTGAGGTCAAATCCTAATATACAAAAAACAACCAGACTCCCAGTGCCAGAGGATCATGCCTATAATCCTATGTACTCAGGAGGCTGAGATCTGAAAATCACAGCTCAAGATTTAAAATAGGGTTGGGCTCACCCATCAGATATCATGAAGAGAAGACCCAGAGTCTGACCTATGCTGTTGTGCTCCATACTAGCAGAACTCATGTCCTTACTAATTGTTGGCCATGCTCTCTGTCCCCCTGAGAAGCCATCCCCTGCAGGCCACACTCCCAGGTCCTCCGAAGCTCCCCACAACCAGGCCCAAAATAGTACACAGCTCCATTGCACACAGATCACTTGTTCTTGTAATTTAACAGTGCTGTGTCCCCTTCAAGCCTCTCACCCTTCCAGGCCTCAGACCTCTTCTGTGAAGCCCATACATGCCCCAAAGATAGCAGGTAGAATTTACCAAAGCATTCGGCCTCCTTGTTTCAACCCACTTCTTCACACACACACACACACACACACACACACACACACACACACACACACACACACACACACATCCAGACCGGTGACAGAAGATTCATCCATGCAGCACCTGCAATTTTCCAACTGATCACTCACTGAGCACAGTCAGGCTGTACAAGGAAAAAGATGATCTCTCTCTTTCTCTCTCTCTCTATGTCTCTGTCTCTCTGTTTCCAGGTGAAAGTTTGACCAAGCACAGAAGACAAGGGCTCACACAGCAAGGTGTCTATCTTCTGCATCCAACACCTCCCATACCCAGAAAAAAAAGTAAAGACCAGATTAGGGCCGCAAGCTGGCTCGTGGCACATCATTGCACCATTGCCTGAGGAAACCATGGGTCTGAGCCCGCAGCACCAGATTTGAAATGCTGCTCCATGGAGAAGTGGGGAGGGGGCTGGGACTCAGGCAGGCACATAGTGGGCCTGAGGAAGGCCTCTCCTTGTAGGCCTCAGGTCTCTTGCTCACCACTCAGCCACCTCTACCTTCCTTAACTGCTGGTAGTGGTGTCAACAAACAGAGGGAATCATGGTACTACTGGGCAGCATGGAATGTGGGCAAGGCCACCATTTTTGTATCCCATTGGTCAGAAAGAACCATGAAACAATGGGGGTGTGGCTGGAATCCTGTGATGCAGGCAGAATGGGCGGAATCAAAATGATGGCAGCCCCTTTCCAAGGGAACTCTTTCCAATCCAGTTGGGGACAAGAGTGTGACCTGCTTTAGCCGGATGGCTGCACAGATTGTTGTGTATGTCTGTTTGTTCCCAAACCTTGAACCCACGATCTGGGCACAATCTGTGAGTTGCTTTTGATCAAGGCTAGCTCTCTACCACTGGAGCCACATGGCTTTACTTCTGGCTTTGTTGGCACAAGTTGGACAGGAGTTTCAAGGTCTTTTCTGCCTAGGGTGACTTTGACCACGATCCTCCTTTCACAGCCTTGTAAGTTTTAAGGAGGACTGATGAAAGCCACTGATGCCTGGCTAATCATTGGTTTTGCTGATGTTCTTTGACAGGACTGTGAGTTCCCTATCCTCAGGTTTAAGTGGTAGGAGCTGGAGCCCACAGTTTGAATCCTGGTCCTGCCACCAACAAATGGCAGGAGATCCTATGAAACAAATTCCTATTCATATGATTGCCAAAGGAATGAGATGTATGTCATGATTAAATGGGCAGTAATTGAGTGATTCGAGGATAAAAGTATACATAATTACATTATAGGACACTGGTCGATATTAATTAATACTTTATGAAACATTTAAACAATCACCTTCATTAAATAGAAGCTAAATGAAATACCTACGAATTGGGCATTACATGCCATGGAGATGCCATTTTTTTTCTGCCAGGACTGGGATTTGAACTCATGGTCTAGGTAACCCTGCCATTGCACTGTGTGGGAAGGGGAAGCTTGCCTCCTTGAATTCAAGAAATTCAAGTCTGTTCCTTAGGCCTGAAATCAATGCCCACCACTAGAAAACATCCTGTTTGTGTACATTTTAAATATATGATTTATATTTATATACGTATGTTGATTCCATATTGCATTCAGTGTAGTTACTTATTTTATTTTTTGTTTTATTCATGCATTGACTACTCATTTTATTGACTATTATGAAACATAGAACAGTGGTTACATTGATTACATAGGATATAGGTTTGCATATGTATTGCACATCCTTCCTGACACCCAGAACTTTCACAGGAAAGGAAAACATGTGTCACCATCAGCTTCTTAGTACACGATTCATTTTCTGGGAGTGTTGGCATCTGAACTCACAGCCTACAAGGCCCAATTCATGAATGTGTGTGTGTCAGCCTGCCATCCTGTGGCAAATTGAGCTGACAGGCAATTCCGAGTACTTGAGATCGAGCCCCAACGCTTGTCAAAATAAGAACAGATTGACGTGCAGATGGTAGTACACTAATAAATATGTATCTTTATTGTGTGCCAGAGATGTCTATACATTATTCAGTTATATAGACTACATTCCTACCAATTCTTGGGTATTTATAATGCCTCTGTGTAATTAATGTTATTGCTTTCATGCTTAACAAACTATTAAGTAAATCAATCAATATTCTGAAAATATTGTATTCTGTATGTAATAGTATTCTTTTACTGCTTCATAAATATTAAATAAAATCAGTCCCCTGAAATGATGCTGTCTAATTTTATAGGAGCGTCATTCACCATCAACTCATTGATAATATTACCTTGTTATTCCCATGTATGGGAACGAGTCTCTTAATATCTCCTGCCATTGATTGGTGTCAGGACTAGAATTCGAAATCAAGGCCTACATTACCATGTGGACCTATGACTTCCTCAGTCTGACAACCTTCCGCAATCCAATGTGAAGTACCCTTTTCAACAGTGTCATTCAGACCTAGGAGACTCACCGTGCAAGGGAAGAAAACATAAAAAGGCCATCTTGCTGCATTTTTTCTGTACATTTTTGCCGCACAAGGCTTGGGGCTCTAGGATCCAAGTGGCTGCACCCCAGCATAGGGTGATCAATGCTGAGGCAGAGTTAACACAACCTGAGTTCAAGCCCCCTGCTGAGCAAAAAATAATTAAAAGAGATTAGCTCCTTGGCTTGCAATTCACCCCGTTTATTCTGCCAGGGTTTGGATTTGAACTCAGAGTCTGGGTAAATCTGCAGCACTGTGGAAAAAGGGGAAGCTCACCGTACTAGAAAATAAGAAAGTCAGCCTCTACTCTAAGCCAAAATTCAAGCCCCAGCCTCGGAAAACATACTATTTATATACATTGTAAATACAGGATTTGTACTTACCTATGGATGTTCAGTCCATACACGTTAGGTGTGGTTGTTCCTTGTACTTTTTGTTTTATTCATTTATTTACCGTTGATTTTACTATGATGAAACCCATTCCCTTTATTACACTGATGACATCCTATCACATGGAATCTAAATTTGTATACATGTTCTCCATCATGCCTGACACCCAGGACTCTCAGAGAAAAGGAAAAAAATTTTCACACTTGGCTTCTTACTGCATGATCCAATTGTTGGTAGTGCTGGGATCTGAACTCAGGGCCTAGCAGGACCAATTGGTGAATAGTTCAAGGTGACCACACCAGCCTGTGAGCAACAAAGGAGTTAGGCCATTCCAGGAACTGACATTGATCCCCAGGGTGGGCCACGATAGTCATAAATTAATCATTTAAACATAGGATCTATATTTACATATATGTGTGGATAGCATCTTACGTTTGGAGTACTTTTTCTCCTTATTTTCTGTCTTACGTAAGTATTGTGTATTTTACTGGGTAAGGTAAAAGATATAACAGTGCTTACATGGAAGACAACCTCATACCTTGGCTTAGGGTTTCCTATGCATTCTCCCTCCAAGCTGAGACCCAGGAATTTCACAGGACAGGAAAACAGGTGAATCGATGGGCTTCTCACATCACGATTCATCTTTTGGCAGTGTTGGGATTTGAACTCAGAGTCTATCAGGCCCAATTGGGGAAAGGGTCAAGGTGAGGACACCAGTCTGTGAGCAACGAAGGAGATAGGCCATTCCCAGGAACTGACATCGAGTCCCAGGGAGGTCCAGATAGTCATAAATTCATAATTTAAATATAGGATCTGTATTTACATACATGTGTAGACAGTATCTTGCATTCGGTGCACTTCTTAATTTGTGTCTAATTCATGGAGTTATTGTGTATTTTACTGAGTATGGTGACAGGTATAACTGTGCTGACATGGATGACAACCTGTTCCCATAGTTATAGGGTTGCCTATGCATTCTTCATCCTAGTGAAAGCCCCGGACTTTCACAGGAGAGGAAAGCATGTTCAACGACTGGCTTCTGACAAGAGAATGAATCTTTTGTCAGTGCTGGGATTTGAACTGAGGTCTGGGTAGCTCTGTTGCACTTTGGGGGAAGGGAAATCTCACCATCCTTGAAGACTAGAATGTCAGGCCTGGTCCAGGGCCTGATTTGAAGCCCCAGCACTGGACAAAATAACAAGCCAGCCTTTTTTAAACATAGGAACTCTCTTTATCTACAAGTGTGGTATGCATCTTGCATTCAGTGTAGTTATTCTTTTTATTTTGTGTCTTATTCATGGATGTATTGTGTATTTTATTGAGTATGGTGATAGATATAATTATGCTGACATGGATAACAACCTATTCAAATGGCTATAGAGTTGTCTATATAGAATTCTCAATGCTCACTGAGACCCAGGACTTTCACAGGACAGGAAAACAGGTGGATCAACTAGCTTCTCAAATCTATGGTGAATCTTTTGGCAGTGCTGGGATTTGAACTCAAGCCCTAGCAGGTCCAATTGGTGAATGGGTCATGGTGAACACACCAGCTTATGAGGCACTAAGGAGGTAGGCCATTCCCAGGACCTGAGATGAAGCCCTTGTGGGGGCCAATATAGTCATAAATTCATCATTTAAACACAGGATCTATATTTCAATACATGGATGGGCAGCATCTTGCATTTGGTGTAGTCATTTTCTTTATTTTGTGTCTTATTCATTGATGTATTTTTTATTTTCTTTATTGTAGGATGACATATATAACTGTGGTGACCTGCATGACAACCTATTCCCATGAGTATAGAGTTGCCTATGCATTCTCCATCCTAGCTGAGACCCAGGACTTGCATAGCACAGGAAAACTGCTGCAATGACTGGCTTCTCACATCAGGGTGAATTTTGGCAGCGCTGGTATTTGAATTTGGGCCTAGGAGGCCCAACTGCCCAATGGGTCCACGTGATCAAACCAGACTGTGAGCCAATAAGGAGCTGGTCGGTTCCCAGGAACAAAGATCGAGCACCAGGGAGGCTGCAATTGTCCTGAATGAATCATTTAAACATGGGATATATATTCAAATCCGTGTGTGGACTGCATTGTGAATTTAGTGTAGTTATTTTATTTTGTATGCTATTCATGGATGTATTGTGTATTTTCTTCAGTATATGATGACAGGTATAACTGGGCTCACATGATAACAACCGATTCCCATGGCCACAGGGTGGCCCATGCATTCTTCATCCTAGTTGAGACCCAGGACTTGCACAGGAAAGGAACACAGGTGCAACAATTGGCTTCTGAATTCAAGATCAATCTTTTGGCACTGCTGGGATCTGAACTTGGGGAGCAGCAGACCCAATTGACGAATGGGTCCATGTGAGCACACCAGCCTCTGAGCCACTAAGGAGTAAGGCCGTTCCCAGGACCTGAGATGGACCCCCAGGTGGGGTTGGGGGGGGCACACAGCAGTCATCCATTCATAAGTTGAAGATAGTATGCAAATAAGTACACATTTGTATAGAGTAGGAGAGATGATAACCTGTGATGGAATCCAATCTACCATGTGTCTACTGATTCTTGGATCTTTCCAGATTCCTTCATTTCATGACTGTGATGATTATTGTCACGCTTAATCAACACTGCTTTACAAATAAGTGAAACCCCATGAGTCTTGCCTATCACTTCCTAGTCACATCATGCATGAACTACACATTCGATGAGATCGATCACATTCCATGACTTTTCCTGGTCCAGAAACCAGTATCTCAGTATTTCCCGCCATTGTTTTCTCATTGGGGTGGGCTGAATTCAAGCCTCAGGCATGGAAAACATACTGCTTGTATACATTTTAAAGACAGGATTTATACTTCCATACAGATGTTCAATAGATACCTTGTTTGGTGTGGTAGGATTTATACTTCCATACAGATGTTCAGTCCATATCACGTTCAGTGTGGTTATTAATTTTATTTCTTTTTTTATTCATTTATTTACGATTTTTTATTGATTTTTATGACACCTATACCATTTATTACATTGTTTACATCCTATCACATACCATTTAGATTTGTAGATGTGTTCTCTATCATGCCTTCCACCCTGGACTCTCCCAGAAAAGGAAAACATGTGTCATACTTGGATTCTTACTCAAAAATTAAATTTTTGGCAGTGCTGGTATCTGAACTCAGGGCCTAGCAGGCCCAATTCATGATTGGGTGAGTGTGAGTACAGAAGCCTCTAGCCAATTAAGCTGTCATGTGGTTCCCAGGCACTGAGATCAAGCCCCAAGTTTGGCCAAAACAGCAATACATGGATAGGCAGAGGGTGGTATACAAAAAAATATATATTGTTAAAGAGTTCCAGAGCTGTCTATCTATGACTGAATGACATCTACTACATTCCTACCAACTCTTAGGTATTAATTATATCTCCATTGAAACAATATTATTTTTTTCATGCTTAATAAACTATTAATTAAGATCAATCAGCATCCTAGGATTATTGCATACAATTTTAGACGAGACAAATGCATGAACTACTGTTTCAATCTTTATTATTATGCATAGGAACGAGTCTCTTGTGATCTCCTGCCATTGGTAAGTGTAAGGATTAGGATCTGAACCCAGGGCCTATGCTGACATGTTGGCTTATGGCTTCCCTGTTAGCCAGCCAGCCATCATCAATGGCAGGCCAGGTCCACTTTGAAACCATGTCATTCAGACCCAGGATGGTCACCGTGCAAAGACAAAATTGGAAAACCATGAGCCTTCTACAGCTCCCCACTTTTTGTGCTGTTCTGCTTTTTTTTTCTTCCTGCAAGCCCTCTGGACCTAGAGTCTCAGGATCAGCTTTGGGATCCGAGGGTGCACCCCAGACTAGGGAGAGTGAGGATGAGTCAGAGTTGCCATGAGCTGAGTACAAGACCTGTGGTTGACAAAATTAATGAACTAATTAATTCATTAATTAACTAACTAACTAAATTGAAATAATAAAGCTCCTTGGTTTGGATTTTTTGCCAGTTTTCTTTCCTAGCCTGGGACTTGAACTCAGAGTCTTGATGAATCTGTAGCAATGTGACAGAAGGCACAGAGTTGCCATTACTTGAGTTCAAAGCCCATGCCAAGCCAAAAATAAATAAAGTCACAGACCTCAGCAGGAAAGTTGAAGACAGCCTAGGGAAGGAAAGCCTGTTAGACTCTTACCTCCAATGAACCATCAAAAAACCCCATGTGGGTCAAGAGGTAGAGTGTTTACCTTGAGCTGAAGGGCTCAGGGACAGCACCCAGGCTTCAGTTTGAAACACACAACTGGAAAAAGAATGAGGGTTAATCAAAGTAATTTTCCTATTTGCTATTTATGAGAATATTTTTTGGAACATGAATGCTGATGTACACCAGAATTGGAGTCAGACCTCAAGGTTCAAGTGTAGCACATCCATAAGCCCAGCCTCTCAGATTCTAGCATTATAAACGTGGGTCCTACAGGGTTCTGAAATGCACATTGTTGAAAGGCTTAATATGCTCCCCAAGCCCTTTGTGATAAGCAATGTCAATGTCATTACAGTTCTGACCCTAGCAGAGATCC
Source organism: Dipodomys spectabilis (assembly GCF_019054845.1). Classification (NCBI taxonomy): domain Eukaryota; kingdom Metazoa; phylum Chordata; class Mammalia; order Rodentia; family Heteromyidae; genus Dipodomys; species Dipodomys spectabilis. Next base: position 5,044,823 of record NW_024870919.1, on the reverse strand, counting down.
AATAGCTCACGCCCATCACCCTAGCAGAGATCCAATAGCTCACGCCCATCACCCTAGCTCAGGAGTCTGAGGGTCTCTATCACAGGGTGAAACCCGCCAAGGCAGGGAAGTCTAGGACATTCCTGACTTCCTGTTTTGAAAGGTCAGATGCCTAAGAAATTCCTGTGTTTCCCTTGGTGATGAGAAGTTACTTGCACTCTAAATGTTCTTGGATGTTCTTGATCTACAGAAGGAAAGAAATTATTATTGACCCAATCGGGGTTCAAATGAAGTTCACAGGATCCAAGCCCAGCTCATGTTAGCAGGAAGAACTCCAGTGTAACACTATATTTGAAGGACAGTAAACTGTTTCAAAAGCCAGGCTAAGTACAGAGACTAGGCCTGCAGAATTAGGAGGCAGAATGTACACACTCAACAGGGAAGTGAGCTGCAAAACCACTTCATCATTCCCAGGCACAGCCAGCAATGGGGGAAACCTGAAACATTTGTTAGAGTTTACACCAGGGTCAGGCTTTTCTCAGCTTCTTCAAACAATGACTAACTTCCTCCCTCAGGTGAAGGGAGACTCGGGCTATCTTTAAGTTACCAGCAGAGAGCTGGTTTAGTGGGGGGAGGGGAGGAACAGAGTATAGAAAAACCCTGTTCTCTGGACTTAGGGAGTGGGTTTTTGACTTTCCATTTGTCAGGTTTGAAAGCCCTTCTATCTCTGCCAGTACATTTTCTTACTTCATTCTCCACATCATTAATGCAAATCCCCAGTCCAAGAGGGGCAGGGCCATTTCTCTTCTGTCTCCAAGCACCTGAGTTAGAACCTGGCTCTGCCCTCTTGACTCTGGGGCTCTTGGCTGCCTGAAAAGTGGGACAGAGACAGTCATCCTGCTCTGCATTTTGTGTGGAGGCGATGCTAGTGTCCTGGCAACCCTGCAGAAAGATTCATGACTGGCAATGTTCCCTTCTTTCCTTCTGATATCAAAAACAGATTCATCTATCAACTTTCTTTCTTTCTTTTTTTCTTTCTTTCTTTCTTTTCCTTCCTTCCTTTCCTTCCTTCCTTCCTTCCTTCCTTCCTTCCTTCCTTCCTTCCTTCCTTCCTTCCTTCCTTCCTCCTCCTTCCTTCCTTTCTTCCTTTCTTTCTTTCTTTCTTTCTTTCTTTCTTTCTTTCTTTCTTTCTTTCTTTCTTGTTCTTCCTTTCTTTCTTTCTTCTTTCTCTTCTTCTTTCCTTCCCTTCCTTCTTTTCTTTCTTTCTTTCTTTCTTCTTTCTTTACTTTCCTTTCCTTCCTTCCTTCCTTCCTTCCTTCCTTCCTTCCTTCCTTCCTTCCTTCTTCCTTCCTTCCTTCCTTCCTTTCTTCTTTCTTTTCTTTCCTTTCTTTCTTTCTTTCTTTCTTTCTTTCTTTCTTTCTTTCTTTCTTCTTCTTTCTTTCTTTCTTTCTTCTCCTCTCTCTCTCTTTCTTTCTTTCTTTCTCTCTCTTACTCTCTCTCTCTCTATCTGTATCTGTATCTGTATTTCTATTTCTTTCTTTCGATCTATCTACCAACCTTTCCTACCTAGGTAGCTATCTCTTGCCAGTTGTTGGATTGAACTCAAGGCTGTGCACTGTCCTCTAGCACTCTGCTACTTGAGCCACAGCACATATTCTGGCTTTGTCTGTGTACGGTGCCTGAGGAATTGAACCCAGGGCTTCTTGCATGCTAGGCAAGCACTCCCTCTTTAATCCATATTCCCAGCCCCTTCATTTTTTTAATGGTAGTTTTTTACATAAGTATGCTTACCATTTTATGTTCTCAAGTTTAATTTTCTGAATACTGGTTACTTCTAAGAAACCTGATCTTCTCTTCCTCTGTCTGATTTGTGATTGTTCTGCATTGCCCTCATAATAAAATGTACATAAAGGCTGCTGAAAGCTTCAGTGTGCATCATATAAAGGCACAGGCCTAGAACACTGGAAGAGAAAAGCAATGGGCCTGAAATGAAGAGAATGATGCAGTATTCACAACTAGCATATCTGAAAAATAAACCAGTAAGTAAAAGCAGAGTTTGCACTATGGGAGGTAATATACATACACACATGAGTAGGTAGAGCACTGATACATTTTGTGGCCATCCCAGGGCTTAAACTCAGGGCCTGATGTGTCCCTGAGTGCTTTTGCTCAAGGCTGAGGCTCTACCACCACCACAGCTCCACTTCCCACCTGCTGGTAGTAATTGGACATAAGCAATTCCCGGGCTTTCCCTGCCTGGTCTGGTATTGTATCTCCTGCTCAGTTTTCGCTCTCAAAGCTGGAGTTCTACCCTCTGGGCCACTGCTCCCACTTCTGGTTCTCTGGTTGTTTATTGGAGAAGATAGTCTCAGAGACTCTTCTGCTCTGCTGGCTTGAATGACGTTCTCCTGAGGAGGCTTCAAGTGGTTTCCTCAGGATTTACCCGAGGAGCCGCTCCACACAAACCCTTAGTCTAAACCTCTAGGAGTACTAGAGAAAAATGGAAACATTGATATACCCCAGTCGCAAGACCCCCCACCAAAAAGACCACCGAGAGTCAGACTTTACAGATGTTTTAAGGTTTTATTTAAATGGGCTGCAGCTCGGGCCTTGTTATACACTCCGACACACCATCACCTAGGAGAAGAGCCCCAAGGTAAAGATTTGCAGGGTTTATAAAGGCACACAACCAACCAGGTGTTTGGATTACCACCATGTGTTGCTCTGCTAGAAACAAGCAACAAGTGGTAACTGCCTCAAAACTTTAACCCTTCATTCTCCCCCCTTACTTATGGTCCTGAGACAAATCTTGTGGCTCCAGCCTCAAACTAAATTCCAACAGCTCTTGATCTTGAAAGGGTATGGTTCCTAACTGACCTTAGCCATACTATTAAACAACAATACCAATAAAAATCAGTTCATTTTTCTTTTCTTGAGGTTAACGCAGAGTGGTTGGGTAGGATGCTTGGAGACTTCCCATGTTCCCCATGGCTGTCCTGGGCAAAGGGGGTCAGCCAGTCTGGCGTGGGAGCAGTGGATCCAAGCAGCATTTTCCATCCACCTAAAGGGAAGTAGGTGTAGCCAGTAGCACCATGTGAAGTCTCTTCCACCGTTGTTACAGAGATCTCAGGTTGTGCCTTTGAACAAACACCCAGTCACCTGGTTTAAACAAATGGGGGGTAGGAATAGAAGCAGAATCATATAATGCTCTAAGCTGGGGCCATATCCTCTTATGCACCAGCTGTAAATAGTCAAGCTTACACAGAAATTCAATATCATCCAAATCAGCAAGCAATTCAGTCTGAAGGCTAGGGATAATGGGTAGAGGGTGTCCATACATTATTTTAAAAGGAGTAAAGCCAAGCTGATTGGGTGAATTTCTTACTCTAAACAGGCATAAAGAAGCAGCGATACCCATTCTGCACCAGTCTCCAAGGCCAATTTAGTTAAGGTCTCTTTTACAGTCCGATTCATGCTTTCTACCTGCCCTGATCTCTGGGGTCGATAAGCACAGTGCAATTTCCAATCCGTCCCCAGTGCCGCGGCTATTCCCTGACTTACTTTTGAGTTGAAGGCCGTCCATTGTCCTACCCCCATGGTGGATGGGAAGCCATACCTGGATAGGATTTCTTCCAGGATCTTCTTCCATATGACATTCGCAGTCTCATGCTTTGTTGGGTAGGCTTTAACCTATCCTGAAAAGGTGTCTACAAAAACTAGCAAATATTTATATCCAAATTTTCCGGTTTTAATTTCTGTGAAGTCAACTTCCCAATACCTGGCCTACCTCCATGGAGTTCGAGCTCCTTTTGTAACCAGTTGAATAGGGGCACTGGTGAGCTGACAGGCTTTAAAATTTTTAACAATGTCCTCAATGAGTTGATTTCCTTGCCTGATTTTTATTTCTGAGTCCTTCATTCATCTGGTTCCCATGTGAGAGACCCGATGGATTCTCATAAGAATCCTCTTGCCCAATCTTTGTGGCAAGATAATTTTCCCCTCACCAGTTTTCCACCAGTCTTTATTTCTTTCTCTGTTTGGGAGGCAAAGCTTGTGGCCCTGGGTCTACTTCTGCCCTGGGCTGGAGGTTCACCTCCTTAGCTGCTGATTGGCCAGGTTATTTCCTTTGGTTATTGAATCATTTACCTTTGATGGCCAGGACAGTTGCATAATGGCAATATTTGCTAGTTCCCATAAGGCCCGGATGAGGCTTAAAATTTCTTGTTCGTTTATAATAGCCTTTCCCTCAGCTGTCAACAGCCCCCTCTCTTGGTAAATGCCTCCATGGACATGCACAGTGGCAAAAACATACCGACTGTCCATGTAAATGTTTAGTCTCTTCCCTTTTCCCATCTGTAGGGCTTTTGTTAGTGCCTCTAGTTCTTCTCTTTGTGCAGATGTTCCCTGAGGAAGTGCTTCTGCCCACAGTATCTCAGTGTCCATGGTGATTGCTGCACCGGCGTACCATTTTCCATCTCAAATGAAACTGCTGCCATCTGTGAACCAGGTATGCTTGGCATGCGATAGTGGCAAGTCCAACCAGTCTGGCCTCTTATTTTAGCCTGGTCACTCTTTTCACACTCAATTTCACGTTCTCTGTACTTCCTTTCCTGTCTTTGCTGCTGTCTCTCTCTTATTGTAAACCTTTTCTCGCTGCAGCTACTAGATCCCAATAGACTTTTCACCAAGTCTGTCGAGAGCCTGCAACTTTCACTTTATGTCTGGTGCAGCTTGATTTATATAGGCAAACATAATCATCTGAGCTGACTCTTGGGTTTCAAGATCATACAGATATATTGACTTAAAGGTTTTATGAGCCGCTCAAGATATGCTGCCGGAATTTCACTTCCTCCCTGTCTATCATCATAAACTTTGGACATATTAGTAGCTTGGCAAGCCACTGCCTTGAGACCTGCCAAAAGAGCCTGGCGATAGATGAGGAATCACTCGCTACTTTCAACTGTATTGTTGTCCCATGTTGGTCGGATCTCAGGAAAATAGGCAGTGATCAGGTCAGGATCCATGATTGGTGCTCTGGTGGGGCCAGGTATATGTTTCCGGGCTGCCTCTTGCATAGTGTCTCTCTTCAGTGGTAAAAAAGACATGTAAAAGCTGACTAAAATCATCCCAAGTGGGCTGATGAGTAAAGAGAATAATTTCAAGCAAACAAATTAAATCCTGGTCTTTCTCAGAAAAAGGGGCATTTTGGGTGTGCCAATTGTATAGATTACTGGTAGAAAATGGCCAATATTGGAGTTGCTGTTGACCATCTGCATCCACAGGACCTATGGCGTGTATGGGAAAAACAGCTGCATTAGAAGGGGGGTTGATCCCATGGCATCGTCGAGTGACTGGCCCCTCAGAAACTATAAGGTCAGGTGCCAAGTGTTCTATAGCTCCCTCTTCCTCTTGATCATTCTCAGGTTCTGAAAAAGGAACCTGGAAAGGAGAGTATGGGGGAGAAAACATTTCTTCTTCCAAGTTATCTCCCTGAAAAACTGGGCGGTACCTTTTCTTTTCCTTTGTCTCAGTTTCTTTTTGTAAGTCTAGGGGGCTAGATGGAATGGTGCCTATGGTTTCCAGTCCTGTAAGACATACAGTCCAAAAAACAATAAACAGTACAAACAAAACACACCCAGGCCTGACAGTTACAAAAAAAAGCTTACAAAGTGGAGATCTCCCAAATTCGTCCACTGACTACAGTCACGGTGGGGTTCCACACCCAGGCCACACAGCAGAAAGAGCAGAGCCACAGTGGGCGAGTTGGGCCTCTGTTAGGAGGCCCTCTTGGTCAGTTCCGGCCCAACACTGAACCGACCCCCACCCGCCAATTCACATGGCGGGGTTCCAAGGATCCCCATCCCACAAGAGGATCTTGGACGTCTCCCCATTCCTCCAGGGTTGTGGTGCAAGCGTGTCTGCTTCAACAACCCTTTATGAGTCTGAGTGTCCATCCTCATAAAGGAAAATGAAAGTAAAACAGACAAATAACAGGACAAGACAAAATAACAATGAAAGCTCTGTTTTACCTTTGGAGTCTGAGATCTCAGGGTTTTTTGGGGGGATCCCGGACGAGCCCCCACTAATATGTTATACCCAGGTCGCAGGATACCCACCAAGAAGACCATCGAGAGTCAGACTTTACAGCTGTTTTAAGGTTTTATTTAAACGGGTTGCAGCTTGGGTCTCATCCTACACCCCAACACAGCGGAGCCAAGGAGGAGAACCCGGAACTAAAGTTTTCAGGCTTTATAAAGGCACACAACCAACCTGGTGTTTGGGTTACCACCACGTGTAGCTCTGCTAGAAACAAGCAACAAGCAGTCACTGCCACAAAACTTTAACCCTTCATATGAAGATGCTACTAGTGTGTTCTAGACACTTAACATTGGACACACAAAACACTCATAATTATTACATCATTTTATAGCAAAAGGAGCAATACAGACTGTATGAAGATCACTCCAGCTTTAGGCCCTCATATCCTGAGACAGTAAATTCACAGAAGCTCAATGGTAAGTGACAGAACTGGCATGTACTGTGGATATTTGCTCCCAAATCCTGTGACACTCATTTCTCACTTTTGGCCTAAACCTGTGACCAGAGGGGAAGATGAGGAGAGAAAATCATTCTCAAGGAAAGCAGCTATAAACAACATTGGGTAGTTTACTTATAAATTAAAACCTTGGGAATGACCCTGTTAAGAAGTCAGATTGTCCAGATTAAAAAATGAAGAAGAGAAGAAATAAGGTGCCCGTGGCTGCTGTCTGTAATCCCAGGTCCTCAGGAGGCTGAGATGTAGAGAAAATTAGTTTGAATACAGGCATTGTAGGAAAGTCCATGACACAGTTTTTTCTAAGAGATCACAGAAATACTCAGAAGTGGGGCTGTGACTCAAGCTTAATGCAGTACCTTTGAGCAAAAGGAGCTCAGGGACCATGCATAGGCTCATATTTCCACCCCAGCACCTGCACCATCAAAAAGAGTCTGTACTTCCATGTCTTTGTCTATGTATTGTATTCTTATAGGTGAAATTCCCGAGTAGCTATGATGAATGGCACCAACCTAGGAAATTTGTATTCAGTACAATGAGTTCATAACAGAGAGACTTCTTTCAAGATAGTGCATGTTCCGGGACTCCCCTCACTGTTCACAGTGTAACCTGAGGGTTTCTCTGCATCACAGGCCTGCTGGAGGAAGTCTCTCTCATTGTCTGGACAGGCACACAAAAGCCCCCACTCCTGTACAGCTGGGTAACAAACAACTCCATCTGGGCCAGTTAGTGAGGATGAGTGTGGGTGGGCTCTGAAGGTCAGGACAAAAAGGCCTCTTTGTACCATTAGCTATCTCTCTACCAGTGCTCTGTTTTAACAAGAGAACTTCATTTGTGCCACCTCCCATGGCAGGCCAAGTTCTGTGCACTTATCCTGCCTTTGTGAGACTATATTCTGTTGTTCAGTTACAGAGCTCAATATAATTCAGGAGTCCTTCAGGCAGACAACTAGGGCCCTGAACATAATGAAATGATTCATTGCAGGCAATGTTGGGCCGATGGTGCCTCCCCTATGTTACCAGAAGCTTGGGAAATCCAAGCACATATTGGATATCACAAAGCTTCCTGTCATCTAGGACTGGTGAAGCTCATCAGTTTTTGAAACCTTAGACTTCTCCTAGTTGGGCCCTTGGTGGCTAGATTTTGGGGTTGAACAGAGGGTCTGGGTGCTGACCATGAGCTCAGTGCAGAAGCCCAGTGTTTTACCATTTTGTGTAACAACATCACTTCTGCTTTGTGAGTATATGTGTGTGTTTGTGTGTGTGTGTGTGTGTGTGTGTGTGTGTGTGCACATCACGGTGTTTGTATGCGCGGGTGTGTGTGTGTGTGCACACATATACATGAGTCCTGAAGCTTGACCTCAGGATCTGAGCACTGTACCTACTTTCTCTTACAGAATGATATCCCTCTCCCACTTGAGCCACAGAACCACTTCAGGCTTTGTCCTAGTGATGTGGTCCTGAGAAATCAAGCCCACGATTTCATATATGCAAAGCATTCTACCACTAAGGCACATTCAAAGCCCTCTGCTTCAGCTTTGTTAGTTTATTTATGTCTTTTTTTACTGTTGTTGTTGTCAGTTGTAGGAGTTGACGTCTTGGCATGGGTGCTGTCCCTGACCTCTTCAGCTCAAGTCTTGTGCTCTACCACTTGAGCCACAGAGCTACTTCCAATTTTCTGGTGGTTCATTGGAGCTAAGTTTCTCAAGGACTTGCCTGCCCATGCTAGCTTTGACCCATGATCCTCAGATCTCATTCTGCTGAGTAGGTAGGATAACTGAAATAAGCTCAAGCACATAGCTTCACCTTCAGGTTCTTAGCAGTGAATTGGAGATAATAGTCTCATGGTACCTTTTGTGTCTGAGATAGTTTGGAGCCCAGATTTTTAGAACTTAGCTTCCCGAGAAGGTAGGATGGCAGGCTTCAGCTATTGATCCCTTGGCCATGGCCTCTGTTGCAAGGGGGTCCATGGCTCCACGTGGTGGAGTGCTAGCCATGAGCCCAAGAGGTAAGGGTCAGTGCCTCAGCCCCGAGTTCAAGGTTCATGACCAAGAAAAAACCAAACCAAACCATTGTCTGCTGTAGACAACTCAGGAGTCTTCAGTAATACGTAATTTTGTCCCTGACATGGGGACCTATCTGAGCCTCAATATTCTGGTTTGTATAATCATCTAAGTTGTGGAGCTCTTACATAGACAAGATGTAAGAATGTACCCAGTTAAGGACATAGCACATGGCACTCTTTGCACCACTAAGCACACAACATCCTATGAAAGATTCAGCACCCAGCGCCCAATGCAGGACTCAGAACACTGCATCCTGTGAAAGACTCAGCACATAGCACTCTGTGCAGGACTCAGAACTGAGCACCCTAAGGAGGACTTAGCACATAGCTCCATTCCACAAGCTGTCATTTGAATAGGGTGCTTTCTTCAGTATCACCATTCTTTGAGGAAAATTTACAAACCATACAAGTTCATATATAATGGTTTAGTGGGGTGTTTTTCTGGGGAAAGTGTGTTAGCCATGGGTCTTGAACTCAAAGCTCTACCACTTGGAGCCACATTTTGAGGTGTCTTTCAGACTTCCTGCCAGGACTGGGCTTTAAAGCCCCTGAGCAGCTAGGATGACGGACATAAGCCAGCATGACATGGGTAACACGTGGAGCTGGGTTGCAGCGGTTTACATGTGTCTAAGTCAGGTTAGGTGGCAGCTGTCAGCATCAGACTCCTAGCTTGCTCTGTAATGAGGTATTTGAAGTTCTGTCCTTCTATAATTGCAGTTAGAATGTCCTACCTTTTTTTGGCATCAGACCTAGGGCTTGAGTAAGAGCTTAGACACTGTCCCTAAACGTTTGTGCTCAAGGCTAGCACTCAGTTGATTGAAAGACAGCAGAACTTCTGAGTTTACTGTTTTGTGGCACTGAGGAATCGAACCCAGGGCTTCGTGCTTACTATGAGAGCACTCAACCACCGAGTCTCAGGAGTGAATGAGGTATAAATAGATAGAGATTGCTGTATATAAATATTATATACACAAAAAGATATTTCTGCATATTATTAAATTATACATAATATTGCTACCAATTCTTAGTTATTAAATTATGTCTCCATTTAATGATGTGTCCCAGTTAACAATTAATAAAGCATTAATTAATAATTACTCAATATCCCATAATTGTTTATCATATATGTACATATAGCCGTACATATAATTAGATATTTCATAGAATGAGACCAATGTCTATATATTATTAAATTATGCATCATGTGTTACTCCCCATTATTAGTTATTTAATTATGTCTCCATGTAATTTTTATTCTGTTAATGCTTAATAAAATATTAATTAAACTTAGTGCACATCCTACACATATTCCATCTAATTTTATCCTAGAATGATTCATTACTAATTCAATCTGTTTATCATTTACTGTAGTGGCAATTCTTCTACCTATGATGGTTTTTACCTTTATTACATCCTATTATGTAGCATATAGATTTGCATCCAAATTATACATCCTACCTGACACTGAGCATTTTCACAGAAAAGGAAAACATGTGTCGTGATCGGTTTCTCACTCCAAGATTACATTTTTGGGACTGCTGCGATCCAAACTCAGGGCAAAGAAGGCTCAGTTCATGAATGGGTGACTGCCAGCACAGCAGCCACTAGCCAATTCAGTTGCCAGGCAGTGCCCAGGCCCTGAGATTGAGCCCCGTATATTGACTCCAAATTGTGCTTAGCGTAGTTATTCATTTTATTTTTTTATCCATTTAGCATTTATTTTATTGACTGCTAAAACACATGGAATATTTACTACATTTCTTACATAGGATATAGAGTTGCCTATGTATGAAACTTCACACCTGACACCCAGGACTTTCACAGAAAAAGAAAGCATGTGTCACCCTGTGTCTTACTGCATGATTCAATTTTTGTTAGTGCTGGCATCTGAACTCACAGCCTACAAGGCCCAATTCATGAATGAGTGAGTGTCAGCACGCCAGCCTGTGGTATATGGAGCCGACAAGCAGTTCCCAGCACCTGATATTTAGCCCCAGGGGTTGACAAACCAAGAACAGATGGACATGCAGATGGTAGTACACAAATAAATATAGATCTTTATAGAGTGCCAGAGATGTCTATACATTGTTTAGTTATATAGGCTACATTCCTACCAATTCTTGGGTATTTATTATGCCTCCATGTAATTAATATTACTGTTTTCATCCTTAATGTATTATTCATTATATCGACCACTGTCCTGAAACTATTTTCTCCATGTAATTAATAGTATTCTTTTAATGTGTCAAAAATATTCATTAAAATCCATCGGCCTCCTAAAATCACTCTCTAATTTTATGCTAGTGTCATTCAGGAACAAGTAATTCAACCTGGACATTCATAACTTTCCATCGGTATTCCTATGAATAGGAACGAGACAATTAGGATCTCCCTCCATTGGTAGGGGTCAAGACCTGGCTCGAACACAGGGCCTATGTTGTCATGTTGGCCCATGGCTTCTCTGGAAGAACAACAGCCTTCAGGAATGCCAGGTTACCAACACTTTTCAGCCCTGTCATTTAGACCCAAGATGGTTACCTTGAAAAGAAAACAAATGTAAAACCGGCAGCCATCTGCAAGTTACTGGGTTTTTTTTCCTCCTGTGTCGTTTTATTTATTTATTTTTCCTTTCAGCCTTTGAGGCCCAGGAACCTAGGTTCGGCTGTGGGTCCAGTGGCTGCAACCCAGCCTAGAGTGATGAAAGCTGAGGCAGAGTTGTCATGCCCTGAGTTCAAGCCCTGTGCTTGACAAAATAAAAATATATAATAGATACATGCATACGTACATATACATTAAAATATTTAAACAATTATTAGGCTACTTGGCATTGTATTCATGCCATTTTTTTCTGCCAGGCCTAGGATTTGAACTCAGGGTCTGGGTAAATCTGCATTACTGTGGGGGAAGGGAAAGCTCACAGTGCTGGAAGACAAAAAGACAGGCCTGTTCCTAGCACTCGTAAAAATAATATTTGTATACATTTTAAATACATGATTTATATTTAAGTACACATGTTTACTGCATAATGCAGTTAGTGCAGTTATTCATTTTATTTTGTTTTTTATTTATTCATTATATATTTTAGAGAGTATGATTACATGTATGATATTTTTACATCCTATTACACAGAACATAGATTTGCCTATGTATTATACATCATTTCTGAGACCAGGACATTCACTGATAAGGAAAACTAGTGGGACAATTGTCTTCTTCCACCAGGATTAAGTTTTTGGCAGTTCTGTGATTTGAACTCTGGGCCTAGAAGGCCCACTTCATGAATGGGTCAATGTTAGCACACCAGTCTGACGCAAGTGAAGTTGTCGGGAAAATTTGAGGACCTGAGATGAAGCCGTAGGAGTGGCCAATATATAAACAGATAGATGTGTAGATTGCAGCATGTGTGTATATTTACATATGTATATGAATCTATAAATAAAGTTATATAGAGAGACAGACAGACACTTTTGTATATTCTAGTGTATAACTCTGTATAAAGAATGATGACCTATATCTTATTTTTATATATTCTATTACTATGAATTATTTGGCCTAAAATTATGCCTCCATTAATTAATCACGGTGGGAGACTTAATAAAGTATTAATTAAATTAGTCAATGACCTATATTTATTGCATACAATCTTATACTACAATGACTAGCTAATTAGTAGTTCAATTGGTACATTACAAAGATTCTACTATTGTTCCTATAAATAGGAACGAGTAGGTTAAAGTTCTAGGATCAAACTCAGGGCCTAGGTGTCTTGGTTGTGCTCAGGCTTCACTGACAGCCCACCAGCCTTCGCCCATACAAGGACATGTACAATTTTCAAGCTGAGTCATTGAGAGTCAGGATGGTCACAGTGCAAAGGAAACAAAGTTAAAACTGTTGTCTAAAACTTCCTGGTTTTTCCTCCTCCATCTTGGTTGGTTTAATTTTTTTGCCAGAGCTGGGAGTTGAACTCGGGTCGTAGGATTCCTGGATCATTTGTGGGTTTAAAAGCAGCATCCCAGCCTAGGGTAATCAAGGCTGAGGCAGAGTTGTGGCGACCTGAGTTCAAGTCCCGTGCCTGTCCTCCCAAAAAAGTTAAGGTCCTGGCTAGGAGTATGGGCCATTTTATCTGCCATACCTGGAATTTGAACTCAGGGACTGGGTGACACTATTGTGCTCTGGGTGAAGTGAAAGCTAATCTCCTAGAGGAAAAAAAAATCTGGAGCATTTCCCCGTGTGTGAATTCCAGCCCTAGAAATGGCAAAAAAATAATATCTATATACATGTATAATATATATCATATACATGTATTTGCATAGATATTACATATTGTATCTAGGGCACAATATTACCACAGAAAGGAAATCAGGTCAACATTGGCTTCTTACTCCCCTATTGACCTCGGCACTCCTGGGATTTGAACTCAGGGCCTGGAATGTCTAATTCATCAAGAGGTCAGTTTATGCACAGCAGCCTCAAACAAATTCAATGCCAGGCAGTTCCCAGGACCTGAGTTCTAGCCCCAGGAGTGGCCAATATATAAATAGATAGATGTGCAAATTGCTGCAAATACATGTATATAAATGTATATAGGGAGAGAAAGAGAGAGAGGTGTATGTATATTCCAGTGTACATTTAAATATAAATATATTTATAGAATGTGAGATGTCTATATATTATTAAATTACATGTAATATATTACTAATAATTATTAGGTATTAAATTATGCCTCCATTTAATGAAGTATCATGGATTAAGGCACAATAAAGTGCTTCCTTGGGTAAATGGAGCTCAGAGACAATTTCTAGGCTCATAGTTTAAGCCTCAGGATTTGCACTAAAAATAAAGGGGCCAGTACCTGCATGTGTCTGTGTATATATTCATGTATTTCTATCAGTGAATATCATAGTCGTTATGAAGAATAGCACCCAGCTAACCAAATTGCTTTGAATTGAATGGTCATAGCACAGAGAGTGCTTTCAAGACAGTGCATGTTCCTGGTCAAAAAAAAATTAACACCGTGGCTTGGAATTTGCACCATTTTTCTGACAGGCCTGGGATTTCAACTCAGGGTCTGATTAACTCTCTGGCACTGTGGGGTAGGGGAAAACCACCATCATTGAAGACAAGAATTTCAGACCAGTTTCCAGGGCCTGAATTCAAGCCCCAGCGCTGGAAAAAATAATATTCATACATGAGATCTGTTGACATACATGTGTTTACTCCATATGACATTTATTACCCATATTTATTTTTTATTTTATTTAGTATTATTAAATATATAACATTTATTTCATTTATTACATCTTATGAAATGGATCTATTTCCATATAGATTATACATCACACAGAGACCCAGGACTTTCACAGAGAAGGAAAAAAACTGAGTCAAAATTGGCTTCTGACTCCACATATAAACTTTGGCCATGCTGGGATTTGAACTCACAGCCCACAATGCACAAATCATGAATGGGTCAGTTATAAAACAAAAGCCTTTGGCAAACTGAACTGCCAGCCATTTCTGAGGACCTGTGATCAAGCAATAGTAGTGGCGGTTAGATAGATAGATAGATTGATAGACAGACAGACAGACAGACAGACAGACAGACAGACAGACAGACAGACAGACAGACAGACAGACAGATAGATAGATAGACAGATAGACAGATAGACAGATAGATAGATAGATAGATAGATAGATAGATAGATAGATAGATAGATAGATAGATAGATAGATAGATAGATAGATAGATAGATAGATAGATAGATAGATAGATAGATGTGTAGTTTGCTATGTATATGAGAGAGAATGTAGGATATTCAATTATATATAATGAATTATTAGTTATTAAATTATGCCTCCTTTTAATGAAATGATGTATCATGGTTGAATACTTACTAAAATTAATGTAAAAGTAGTCAATATTCCTTAATTGGGAGAATCATACCATGGTGCTAGAATGGAAGACATTATCCAATACTTTTTGTGTGGCATTCTATAAGAGAATCATAACTAACTTCAAATTTAATTGTTACTTTTATAACATTCCGTTAGGCATTCCCATGGATAGGAATGATTTTCTCAAGATCTCCCTCCATTGTAGGTGGCAGTCCAGGCACTTCAACTCCAGGCCTGGGTATTTTACTTCAAAATGCAAACCATTGGAATGACACTGTGAAGATTTCAGATTGTCAGCATGAAAGAAAAGAATGAGAAGAAAAGAAAGCCTAGTGTCAGTGGATCCTACCTGTAATCCTAGCTCTTCAGGAGGCTGAGAGGTAGAGAATGCCAGTTTGAATTCAGCCAGGACAGGAAATTCTACCACACTCTTATTTCTGAGGGATTACAGGAATAAAAAATTCCCATGAACGGAGCTTTGACTCACTACCCTTGAGCAAAAGTAGCTCAGGAACATTGCCTAGGCTCATAGTAAAACCCCATACCAGCCAATAAAAAAAGCCAGTAACAACATGTCTCCCCATGTATGTATGCATGTATTTCTACTGGTGAAGATCTAGAGTTCCTATGATGAAAGGTATCCAGCTAGGAAATTTGCTGTGAATAGAATGATTTCATAGAACCGAGAGAGTTTTCAAGACAGTGCATCTTCCGGGGCTCCTCTCACTGTTCCCATTGTAGCCTGAGGTTTTCTGCACATCCGGGACTGCTGGAAGAAATCTTCCTCATGCTTGGAACAGGCCTTACTCCTGTACAGCTGAGTGATAAAAAAAAAAAAAAAAACTCCTTCTAGGCCAATTAGTGACGAGTTTGGGTAGGCCCTGAAGGCCAGGAGAAAAAGGCCTCTATGTACCTCAAGCTATCTTTCTGCCGAGAGCTCTGTTGTGACAGGAAGACTTCATTTTTGCACCTCCCGTGGCCAAGTTCCCTGCACTTTTCCTGTCTTTGTTAGACTATGTTCCAGTGTTGAAATAACCTGCTACAATTAATTCAAGGGTCGTTCTGACAGACAACTAGGGAGCTGAACCTAATGAAATGATTCAATATTGGCAATGATGCCTCCCTGGGTTTCCAAAAGCTTGCTAAATCAAAGCACATGTGTAATATCACTATGCTCCCTGTCACCTAGGGCTGGTGAAACTCATCAGATTTTGAAATTTTGACCTCTCCTAGTTGGGCCCTGGGTAGCTGTGTTTCAGGGTTGAACACAGGACCTGGATACTGACCATGAGCTCAGAGCAGAAGTTCAGTTCTTTATCATTTGGTGTCACAGCTTCAGTTCTGGTATCTCTGTGTGTATGTGTTTGTGCATGTATGTGTGTTCATATACTTGTCCTGGAGCTTCCAAGCAGGACCTGAATACTGTACCTGAGTTTCTCCTGTACAAGTATAGCACTCTACCACTTGAGGGACACAGCCACTCCAGGCTTTTTTCTAGTGATGCAGTACTAATGAAATCAAACCCAGGGATTCATACATGCAAAACGCTGTTCTCCTAAGACACATTCCCAGCACTCTACTTCAGGTTTCTTTCTTTCTTTTGTTGGAAGTTGGAGGAATTTAAGTCTAGGCCTGGGTGCTGTCCTTGAGCTCTTTAGCTAAAGCCAATCACTCTACCACTTGAGCAACAGCACCCCTTGAGGTTCTTGGTGGGTCAGTGGAGAGAAGCATCTCAAGCAATTTCCTGCCCAGGCTGGCTTTGAACCATGATCCTCAGCTCTCAGTGTCCTGAGTACCTAGGATGACAGGCACGAGTCAGCAGTGACTAGCTTCCACTTCAAGTTTCTAAGTGGTGAATAGGAGATCATAGTCTCATGGGACCTTTTGTGTCTGGGATAGTTTTGAACCCAGATCATCAGATATCAACTTCCTGAGTAGGCAGAATGACAGACCTCAGCTACTACACGCCTAGACTGTAACACTCTGTTGCAAGCGGGTACTTGGCTCCATGTGGTAGAGCGCTACCCATGATCCCCACTGGTAAGTGTCAGTGGCTAGGCCCTGAGTTCAAGGTTCATGATCAAGAAACACAAACTAAAGCAATTGTCTGCCGGAGACAAATCACTAGAGTTAGGTACATACATAATTTTGGCCCTAACATGAGGACATAGCTGAGCCACAATTTTCTCATCTGCACAATCATCTTACTTGTGGACCTCTTACAAGAACTAGATGAAAAAATGAAAAAATTCACCCCATGAAGGACTCAGCACACAACAACTCATGAAAGACTCATCACATTGCTGTAACCCACATAATGTCATTAGAATTAGGATGCTTAAATCAGTATCACCATTCTTTCAGAAACACGCCACATACAATCCAAATGTAGATTTTAGAGTGGTTAATTTTTTTCGGAGGAGGGAGTCAGCCACGGGGATTGCACTGAAATGTTGGAGGTACTGTACTAAGGTCTTTTGATCAGACTAGAACTCTACCACTTTAAGCCACAGCTCAAAGTTTCACACACTTCCTGCTAGGGCTGGGTTTTAAACCCACCAGTGTCAGATCTCAGCTCCCGAGTATCTTGGATGACAGCGTGAGCAATCCAACAGCATCTAGTCCGTGGAACTGAGTTCCAGGAGTTTACCTATGGCTAATACAGGTTAGATGGCAAATGTCAGCACTAGACTACCAGCTTGCTCTGTGATGAGGTATTTGCAGCCATATCCTTATAGAGTTGCAGTCAGATCATTCTATCTTTTCCTTTTGTTTGTTTTGGTGCCAGTCCTGGGTCTTCAGTAAGGATCTAGACACAGTCCCTAAGCCGTTATGCTCAAAGCTAGTGCTCGAATGTTTGAGCTACAACACAACTTGTGGATTTTTCTATGCACATGGTAGTGAGGAATCGAACTAAGGGCTTTGTACTTACTGGGCGAGCACTCTACCACTGAGCCTCAGTAGTGAAAGGGTATAAACAGATAAATGTATAGATTGGTAGATAGACAAACAGACAGATAGATAGATATATGTAGATATATTTAACGAGAGATGTCTGTAAATTGTAAAATTGCATATATGATATTTCTACCAAATATTGACAATTTAATTATTCCTTCCTTTTTTAAGTATCATGATTGAATACATAATAATGTATTAATTGAAAATTAGTCAATGTAGTATAATTGTTGTGTATAATATAATCGTACACTAACTAATAATGTAATTGTTACTTTTACAACATTCTATTTGTAAAGATGTCTATTGGAAAGCGTTTCTTTTTTTATTTTATTTTTTTTTTAATTTTTTTGGCGGGGTCCGGTCATGGCGCCTGAATTCTGGGTCTCGTTGCTGTCTCTCAGCTATTCAACTCAAGGCTAGCGCTCTACCACTTGAGCCACAGCGCCACTTGCAGCTTTTTTCTTTTTGCTTATGTTGTGCTGAGGAATCGAACCCAGGGCCTCTAACATTCAAGGCAAGTGCTCTACCACTGAGCCACCTTCCCTGCCCTGGAAAGTATTTCTTAGAATCTCCTGCCAGACATTCATTAGTGGGAGTCCCCGGATTCAACCTTCAGGCCTAAGTTGCTGATTTCGGCTTGGCTTCCCTAATAGCCCGCCAAACATCAGCAATGTAATGTCCTGTATATTGTCTATGCATTGTTATTTAGACCCAGGATGGTACTATACAAAGGGAAAAAAAAGTAAAACCACCTGATTGACTTCTCAGTTTTATCCTTTTCCTTTTTATTTTTTTTGCCAGCCCTGAGATTTGAACTCAGGACCGAGGATCCCAGGATCGACTTTGGAAGAAATGCCAACATTTGAGTTCAAGCCTGGTGTTTGGCCTAAAAACAAATAACAATTATAATGATAACAATAACAATAATAATGATGATGATGATAAGGCCCTGGCTTGGAATTTGCACCATTTTACTGGCAGGCCTGGCATTTAAAATCAGGGTCTGGGTAACTCTGTGGCACTGTGGGTGAAGGGGAAGATCACCGTCCTTGAAGACAAGAACTTCAGAAAAGTTCCAAGGGCCTGAATTGAAGTCCCAGTACTGGAAAAAATAATACACATATATGAGATCTATTTACATACATGGGTTTATTCCATATGACATTTATTACCCTTATTTATTTATTATAATTACACATAAAACATTTATTTTATTACATCATATCACATATACTGAGACCCAGGACTTTCACAGAGAAGGAAAAATGTGTCAAAATTGGCTTCTTAGTACATGAATACATTATTGGCCATGCTGGGATTTAAACTCCCGGCCTACAATGCCCAATCCACAAATGGGGTCACAGTCTTAGCCAGAAAGTTCTGAGCACTTGTGAACAAGCCACAGTAGTGCCATATATATTGAAAGATTAAAAATTGACCATTACCATTACTAACTTGCTAACTGCTGATTCTGCTTCTGTAAACTTGCTTACGCTAGCATTGACCCTTCCCTTCCCAGAAATGAGTTAAGAAGTTTCAGGGAACAGATGCCGGCCCCAGGACAAGGTCAGTGGTCGTAGATAAAAAACAGACAGTACGTGTTCCTCAGTTCCCATTTAGAAATTCCCCAGACAGGACCTTGAGATAACGACCACCTGGCAAGACCACAAGCTAAGCCAAATGTCAACCAATCATAGGCCTGTAACCATGTAACTCCCCCCCCCCCTTAAACCAACCATGGGCCAGTCATTTTACAAAGAGTGTTACAAAATTTCCCGCTTGGCAAAGTGATTGTTGGTGTATATGGTGACCTTTAAATGGACCAATCATGGGATGCTTTGTGTTATGCGTTAATCTTGTGGTTTTTGCCTTTAAATTAGCCTGTAATCTCTGCTCAGGGCTCCCTGTCTGCTCGGGACAGAGAGTCCGTTTGCACAAAAGTCAAATAAACTCCTCTTGCTTATTGCATCTCCCGGCCTGGAGTCTGAGTTTTCTGGGGCGCCCTCCCGTTGACAAAAGTATCCTAGGGGACTAGGGTCTTTCAACATATATATATATATATATATATATATATATATATATATATATATATATATATATATATATATACATAAACATATATGTATATATGTATATATATTGTATACTGACAGAGGGAATATGAGGATATTATTAAATTATATATTTTTACAAATTATGAGTTATTAAATTATGCTTCCATTTACTGAAGTATCATCATTTAATACTTATAAATATTAATTTAAAAATCAGTCAATGTCCTTAATCATACTATGGTGCTAGAATGGAAGATATAAATTCAATAATTTTGTGTGGCATTCAAAAATAGAGTCATGAATTAACAGCAAATTTAATTATTACTTTTATAACATTCCATTAGCATTCACATGAATAGGAATGAGTTAGTCAGGATCTCCCTTTATTTGTGGGTGGCCATCCTAGCATTTGAATTCCAGGCCTGGGAAGTTTACTTCGAATGCAAACCATTGGAATGATACCGTGGAGAATTCAGATTGTCACGAAAAAAAAGAACAACAAGAAGAAAAGGAAGCCAGGTGTCAGTGGCTCTTGCCTGTAATCCTAGCCCCTCAAGGGGCTGAGATGCCAATTTGAATTCAGCCTGGGTAGGAAAGACTGAGATATTCATATTTCTTAAGAGATCACAGGAAATCAAAACAAAATAACAACAAAAAAAATCCCTGAGTGGGCCTGTGGCTCAAGATGCAGAGCACTACCCTTGAGAAAAGGGCTCAGGGACATGGCGTGGATGATGGGCATTCAGCAGGTTGCCCATGCCCAGTCCCCCAACCTGGGCAAGCTGGAACAAGCCCTCAGAGAGTACTAAGTTTGAGCAGGCACGTTGAAAAAACATCCTTCACTGCAGTTTAAGGACTGAAGCCAGGAAGCATTTGCCTGGGCTGGTGTGTGCAACTGGTGTGTACAACAGGTGAATTATGTCCTGGCACTTATCAAGGGAAACCACAATTCTTAGGCTGTAGGAATTGTCGAAGGTTGTGGCTCCATATCCTCTATCCCTCTGTAGGATGTGATCTTAGGCCTCTGTGGCCTGGTGGCCATCATTCATTCATCATTCCTCATTGCTGAGTCTCAGGCTGGTCCCAAATCCTTGGGAAAGTTAGAAAATAGGCAGCAATTTCGGTGCCAAAAGGGGTAATCTAATAAATCCCTCCGTCATAACTACTGTTAGAAGTATGCCTTGGGCTTCAAATCTGGTTTACTGGAAGAGTACTTACTTAGCACACATGAAGCCCTGAGTTCGATTCCTCCCTAACACGGAAATAGAAAACGCCAAAAGTGACACTGTGGCTTAAGCAATAAAAGTGCTAACCTTGAGCAAAAGAAGCTAAAGAACATGCCCAGACCCTGAGTTCAAGCCCCAAGAGTGGATAAAAAAAAAAGTGAGCAGGGTGAACATTTTCTACTGGGACTTAGAAGAGAGCCGAGGTTATGGGTAACAGGTAGAGGGCGGGTGCTGTTGCCTCACCCCATTAACCTTAGGTACTCAGGAGACTGAGATCTGAGGATCCCAAATGCAATCTGGAAAGTCTATATGAGACTCTTTTCTCCAATTAAACTCCCAAAAATCCAGAAGTCCAACTGTGGTTAAAGTAGTAGAGTGCTAGTCGTGAGCACAAAAGATCAGGGATAGCGTCCAAGCCCTGAAATCAAACCCCAGGACTGGCACACGTACACACGCGCGCGCGCACACACACACACACACACACACACACACACACACACACAAACACATACACACCAAGATAGAGAATTTGACAGTCAGCCTGCACAAATTCCACTTTAGAAACTCAATATTTAAAAAAAAAAAAAAAGAGGGAAGGGAAGGAAAGTCTTGCCCCAGGAGGTGATATAATTGGTGCCAAAATTCCACAGGAATTCTAAGATGTGGAACAGGACACAGAGCCTCAGGCACAAGGTACAGCATGGGCACAGGTATTGATTTGTGGGGTAGAGCAGGTGGTGTCGATAAAATGAAGGTTCTGTGGCTTCATACAAGTCTGGCCGAACACTGAAAGTTGGGTCAAGTTTTGTACTTGAGTCAAAGGTAGGGCAGAGGGTGGGGTCCCAGATTAAGGCACAGAGAAAGATTAACTTGACTCTTTACCAAAGACCCCAGAGAATTTCTGTGGCTGTAAGCCTATTTTTCACAGCTCCTGACCCTCAGGTAGTCTTTGCATGGAGGAATCAGGGCAAATGCAGGGAAGAACTTTTGCTTAAGAAAAGCTTCTAGCTCAATCGCACCAGTGGCTCACCCCCTGTAAATCTTAGCTAATCAGGAGACTGAGATCAGAGATCTTGGGTCAAAGCCATCTCAGAGGAAGAAAGTTAGTGAGACTTTCTTGCCCATGAACTAACAAAAGCCAGAAATGGAGCTGTGGCTCAAGTGGTAGAATGTCCACATTGAGAGAAAACGTTAAGAGAATACAGGTCAGAACCTGAGTTCAGGCCCCAGAATTGGCACCTAAAAAATAAAGAAAAGCTTTCAGGAGCTCCTAGTCCACTGTGGTGAAAGGCCAGATCAGCCAGGCAAGGGTGGCTTATGCTGGTCCTCCTAGCTCCTCAGGAGGCTGAGATGTGAGGATTGGCATGCAAATCCAGCCTGGGCAGGAATGTCCGGGAGACTCTGATCTCCAATGATCCACCAGAAAACCAGAAGCGATGATGTGGCTGAAGTGCTAAGCTGAAGAACTGAAAGACGGTGCCCAGGCTCAGACTTAGAGCCCCGTGACCAATACCTGGCCTACTTTGACCTCATGCTGTGGCTCTAGGCAGAGTACTTTCCAGTGGGTTCCTGATGGTCTTCCAATGTCTATGTGTCCTACAAGTCTTGAGAGCAGCCTCCTTGATGGCCTTTGCCTACAGAGCGGGACAGTACAAGATAAGGATCAAGTCTTGTGGCATGCAGGTCATCGGCCGGGTCATCAGAAGGGCATCTGTCATGAGTGCAGTGTGGTTCTGAGCACTAAATCGATGTCTCAGACCACGGTTCTGTGTCAGAAGGGGTAGACCAGTTAACGCCGGCTCACAAGGGAATCACAAGAATGTGAATTTTTCAGGCACACCTTGGGCAGGTTTTGAGTTGGGTTCATGAGAGACTTGTAGGCTGAGGAATCCAAAGCAGACTGGCTGTTGCTTGTTGTAGTCACTATATCCCAAGAGTCCCAGGGCTCAGAGCCCTGCTTAACTCAACATTGCTCATTGGCAGATGAAGGTCTGCTATCATGGGATAACTACAAAGGAGCATCCATAGTGTCCTTCCCTTGGTTCTATGGCCCCGTGCTGGGATGGAGGGGCAGGTTCCATGGAACTTACTGCCATATGCCAGACTCCTCAGCCCAAGAAGAACTTATGGGGAAAGAATTGATGTAGCTTGAGAGTTTACTATGATTATGCCTCAGGACTGCCCCCAGTTCTAGCTTAGCTTATCATTACTACCTTCCTCAGTGTGTGTGTGTGTGTGTGTGTGTGTGTGTGTGTGTGTGTGTGTGTGTGTGTGTGTGTGTGTGTTCACGCGCGCGCGCGTGTGTGCATGTGGACCCCATGCGCATGCGCACATGTGCATTAGTGCATCTTAGTAGTAGGGCTTGAATTCGGGGCCCGTGCTCTGTCCCTCAGTTTTTTCTTTCAAGGATAGCACTCTACCACTTGAGCCACAGCTTTTCTTCCAGTTTGCAGGTGGTTCTTGGGAGAGGAGAGTCTCACAGACATTTCTTGTTGGGTTTCATCTGAATGTTAGTCCTCCAATCTCAGCCTGCTGAGGGAGCTAGGAATATGACAGCATGAGCCATTAGCATCTGGCCTCGCTTTCCTTCTTGGATAAAACAGAATAACTATTTCCTAGTCAAACACCCATCTACAGCTATCCCTCCTTTCCCTTCCCCTAACCCTCCGGGATTCAGAGGAAACATATTCTCCCCTGAGGACAAAGAAATAGGATGCCCTGACAGGTTTGAGATTTATGTTCTCCACAGAGTCAGGGGCTGCTGGGAGCTGATGTAGAGGTCAGAGATGTAGGCCAGGGCAAGTAGACAGCTGTTAGAACAGAAAGTATGAAAAGACATCCGTCAGCGGCATGGCAGTGGATCATGCTTATAATCCTAGCTACTCAAGGCTGACACTGGAGGATCAATCAAGATTCAAAGCTAGCCTGGACATACTCTTATCTCCAAAGAATCACCAAAAAGCTGGGGAGAAGAAATACTATAATTCAAATGTTGGAGCACCAAACTTGTGAAAACAAGCTAGGCTTTTCAAGCCTTGGTAAACACACACACACACACAAACACACACACACACACACACACACACACACACACACACACACACACACACACAAGCCATATGCATGCAAAATCAGAGATTTCTACACTGTAACCTTTGGGTATTCTCTACTTTTTTCCCCACTCAATCTGGTGGTTGTTGGCCTAGGAGTTCGATGCATCCAACACCACCTGACATCTATAATTTTGGGGAACACACTGGCTATAATGTCAGCCTTCCCCAATCCTATCCCTTGATTGGGTCATGGTCTATCCAGACCCTTTGGGGTTCCTTTTACAGACTCGCCAAGATCTTTAAAGAGGCATCACATGCTGGTCACTGGTGGCTCACGCCTGTCATCCTAGCTACTCAGGAAGATGAGATCTGGCTTCCAAGCCAGCTCGGGTAGGAAAGTGTGTGAGACTCTTATCCTCGAAGAACCATCAGAAAACAAGAAGTGCCCCTGTGGCTCAAGTGGTAGAGTGCAAGCCTGGAGAAAAAGAGCTCAGGAACAACGCTCATGGACAACAACTACAAGGAGAGGCATTGCATGTTAGCTTTGGGATTGGCATGGGCCAAATACTGTAAATTTCAAGTGCACCAAGATAAAGCATTACCTCCTTTAGGCCCATGCTCCTCTATCTTGTCCAACCCATGGCCTTGGCCGAGCTTTGGGTCAAGAGGGCTCTGGCTTGATGGGAAGGTCCCATGGAGGAAGATCCCAGACCAACTGCACTGGCTCCTTCCTCCCTGCTCACACTGCTGCTTCTGCTCTTTGCCATAGACCTTTTTCCTGAAGTCCATCCATGAGATCATTGACACCAACACAATGGTGATTGGTCGATCCAGCCTAACTCGGGGAAGTCAGAGGGGGAAGACAGTTTGGTTCTAGGAACTTCTATCCTGGGTGTGGGCTGAGGCCACTGCTGACATTTATTTTATTCTGAGCCTTGCAGGGATAGGGGAAAGTGTAGACAAAACATTGAGTCAGGTAAGACGGGAATCTCTAGGACCACTTGAGTCAGGGAGACTGTGGGACTCTGGGGGCCACTGTTCTTGGTACTCTTCTCTCAGACGTCCCTCTCCCTCTCTCATCCCTCAATACTAAAAGAGAAACTTTAAGTAAGGGTGTTGAAGAGGGGGCAGGGAAGTATTTTCGTGTGAGCCAGACTTGTGCTTCATATTCATCCTAACCCGTAATTCCTATTTATCTGAGGATTGGCCATATGTGTTTAGGGGTGGGGGATCATCCTAGATGAGAATGTGGCTCAGTGATAGAGTGGTCACCTAGCAAGCCTGAAGCCCTGGGTTTGATTCCACAAAGAAAACCTGGAAAGGCAGGTGGAGCTCAACTTGTAGACCACCAGTCTTGAACAAATAGAGCTCAAGGACAGTGGCCAGGCCCTGAGTTCAAGCCCTATAACTAGAAGAACAAATCTTTGTTGAGGCTTTATTTTCCCTTTGGAAATAATTTATACTTTGTGATAAACATAGCATGGGCCTCTTCCCTGGCCACCAATGGGCCATTAGATGTCCCTGGAATTTGTGCCTCTTCACAGCAGCCTCTGCTCTACTCGGCCCACAGTTTACCCTTCCTAGTTCTGGTGGCTGCTGAGGATTTGGGGACTCAGCATGTCACATAGGGAGTCATCATCCCCATCAGTCTACAGAAAAAAAGGATGGAGCGCTGCAAGCCTGAGTGCACCAGCTGTGGTAGTTCTGGATGTGGGGATCTGCAGCAGGACATGCTCTGTGGGGGAGTCCTGTACAGGGCATGGAACCCTGACCTCTCCTCTTGCAGTTTCCACACTATCCTGAAGTTGCAATTCTTCAAAATCTTTCTGCGCCTCCCTCATTTTGATCACCCAGGAGACAGGCCTCTGAAGCAGCTGCACTGGTGGGGAGCTCAGCCTGTGTCAGCATCTGGAGCCCCGTGTGGGAGTGACAGCAGCTCTTGCAGCTATCTACTCTTCATCTTCTCCTGGGACAGCTGGCACATGCACTCGGCTTTCTCCTGACACAGCTGATCCAGAATGAACATCTGTCCTTTACATGCCAGGAGGGATTCCAGGGCAGTGCGGATATGTGCCGACAGCTGGGTGCATCGATGGTGGAGCTCATCTGCAGGACTCTGGAAGTCCACCTCATCAGGCAGGTTGTGGATGAAGCAGATATTCTTCTCGGATACCCACATGTCCCACTTCCCATTCTCTCACATGTTGTGGTGGCACCTCATGTGGCGGGGGACCTGTGGCTCTGGCTCTATCTGGCACTGAGCTATCTGGGGAAGAGGGAAGGGGGAGTGCCTGCAGCAGTCAGGTAGGAGTTTCCCCCTGTGGATCTCAGCCTCTGAGAGTGCTAACAGAGCCACATCCCTCTCAGTTTGGGGGACATCTCCATCCTCTGCCATGGGCCCATTGAGGAGAGTCGCTTCCTCAGATTTTGTTTCTTCAGGGTTCACAGATTCCCTTTCCCCAGGGAAAGCCAGGAACCTCAGCTGGGCCTGCAGGTGCTTCCTCTGTGGACTGGTCACTTCCAGGCACTTGAAACTGTCCTGCCATTTGGGGGCACTACCTAGTCCCCCCAGTTGGTCGGACCCTGCACTTGTTTCAGCTGCTCCAACAGCTGAGTCTGCTTCTGCAGGTGCTACTGCAGTACCTACTACTTGGAGCACAGCTGTTCATTTGAAGTGATGTGATGCTCACAGGTGGCTTTGAGCTCCTGCAGCTAGGCCAGAGACTGCTCCTGCTGGTCCTGCAGCTCCCGAATCACTTGGCTCTCTCTCTCTCTCAGCCACCTCTTTCCATTTCTCTATCTTCTCTTCTGAGCAGTCCAGCTGTTCCCGCAGATGTTTCTTCACCTGCTACTCTGAGTCCACGATGCTGGAGAAATCCTCCTTCTCACTGCTCACCCTGTGGAGAGCGTCCCGTAGCAAGGCCAGCTGTTCCTCCAGCTGTGGGTTGCACACACATGCACATCGTGGGGTCTCGGGGATCTCCTGCCGACCCTTGGTTTTCTTCTCTAGTCTTCCCCCTTGCTCCTGCTGCTCCACAATCTGGAGATGGAATCTCTGGTTTTCCTGGACCTAGATATGAAGTTGTTCCTCCAGGTATTTCAACGCCATCTGCATGAGGTAGGCGTGGGCCTGCAGTTGCTGCTCCTCCTGAGATGGACACTTGGGGGGCCATGGCTCTGTCTGCTTCCTTCTCAGCCCCCCCAGCTATTCTCTAGGTGCAGCACCTACCTCGATCCTCACTCCTTCTCCTCTGTTAGTTGGTTTACCTGCTCCGTCAACCACCAGGCCTCCTCCTTCTGCATGGACCTCTCAATGCTCAGGTTCTGCGAGAAGCTGTCTCTCTCCAGATTCACGGTCACCATTCAGCTCAGGTTGTCCTGAAGTCTCTTTAGTACCTCAAACACCTCCAGCACTTGTTGGAACTTGCAGATTCTGTTCTTCCTGTTGCTCCTCTATGTCCAGAGTGCTTCCAGCTTCTCCTAAAACTCTGTGTTCACTTGCTCCAGGTCATAGAAGCTACTGGGCTTTTCCTTGAGCTGAAGTGTTACATCATTCAGCTGTTCAAACAACATTTCAGTCTCCTTCTGTAAGTAGTAACCACAGAAGCCACCATCTCCAGCTCCCACATGCAGTGCTCTGCGGCCTGTAGGCAGCTGGTTAGAGCTTCACGCTCCATTTCTCTGTCATCGGCCATGAGCTGCATGTGGGCTGGTGCCAATTATAAATCACTTTCTGCTGAAACCAACCTCTGTATGGGTAGCTTGTGGATGTCTAGCTCTGTTTTTGGTGCTTTGTGCACTTGGGCTACCTTCTCCTTCTCTTTCTCTTGTCAATCATGCAGGTCTGTCTTTTCCTGCTTCAGTGGTTGGATCTTGGCACAGAGCACCTGGTTTCTTCTTTTGCTGCAGTCCAGGGAAGGCACCACATTTTGGTAGCACCTCTGCAGATTCTTGGTGGTATCGGGACCCTTGACACTCTGGACCCTTATCGCTGTGACTGTGACCAAAGGGAGGGGAGGCCTGTCGTAGGCATCACCTTTGACCAGATCCTCCATTGAATCACCCTCCCCAGTGGTGTTTGTCTTTGGGATTCTTCCCTTTTGTGTATTCTTTGTTTTCTTGAATGTTGAAGGTCTGACAGGAGGATTCTTCTGCTGGTGTTCTGGCAGTAGTTTGTTGCCTGCAGCTCTGTCTCAGAGTCTTGTTGTTTCAGACATCTGAGTGCTGGGATGTTAAAGATGGGCTGGCCACATTCCCAGGCTCTGGGAAATCCTCTATTCTCCCACTCATTGACTAGGTCATCAATTTCCTATTGAACTCCAAATTCGACTTGAGACTCTTGCTTACCACTCAGTTACCTCTACTTTCCTCAACTGCTGGTAGTGGTGTCAACCAACAGACATCCAGATGGCTGCACAGATTGTTGTGTATGTCTGTTTGTTGCCAGTCTTGGACATTGAACTCAGGATCTAGGCACAGTCCATGAGCTGCTTTTGCTCAAAGCTACCCCTCTACCACTGGAGCCACATGGCTCTACTTCTGGCTTTGTTTACACTGAAGTTGGACAGGGGTCTCAAGTACTTTCCAGCCTAGGGTGACTTTGACCATGAATCTCCTTTCCCAGCTTTGTAAGTATCATGGAGTACTGCTGAGAGCCACTGGTGCCTGCTTAATCATTGGTCTTGCTGATGTTCTTGGACAGACCGGAGAGTTCCCTATCTTTGGGTTCAAGTGGTGGATGCTGGAGCCCACAATTTGAATCTTGGTCCTGCCACCTCCAAATGGCAGGAGATCCTAAGAAACTCATTTTTATCCATATGAATACCAATGGTATGTGATGTATGTCATGACTGAATGGGCAGTTCTTGAATGATTCTAGGATAAAATTATATACAATTATATTCTAGGCTACTGATGGATTTTAATCAATACTTTATGAAGCGTTTAAAAAATTACATTCATGAAAAGGAGACATAATGATATACCTAAGAATTTGTTGTCATATAGCATAGAGATGCCATTTTTTTTCTGCCAGGACTGGGATTGCAACTCATGGTCTGGGTAACTCTGTTGCACTGTGTAGGAATGGGAAGCTTGCTTTCTTGAAGTCAAGAAGTTCAAGTCTGTTCCTTAGGCCTGAAATCGATCCCAACACTAGAAAACATCCAATTTGTGTACATTTTAAGTAAATGATTTATAGTTACATACATATATTGACTCCATATTGCATTCAGTGTAGTTATTCATTTTACCTTTTGTTTTGGATTTGAACTCAGCATCTGGGTATCTCTGTGGCACTGTGGGTGAAGGGGAAGCTCACTGTCCTTAAAGACAATAAATTCAGACTAGTTCCCAGGGCCTGAAGTGAAGCCCCAGCATGGAAAAAATACACCCATGAGTTTAGTGAGTATGACATTTATTACCCTTATTCATTTAGTGTTATTAGACATATAACATTTCATTTATTACATCCTATCATACAGGATATATTTTCATATGAATTATACATCATATTGAGACCCAGGACTTTTTTTCAGGAAAAAAAAATGTGTGAAAATTGGCTTCTTACTACATGAATAAATTTTTGGCAATGCTGGGGTTTCAATTCACGGCATAAAATGTCCAATCCATAAATGGGGTCAAAGTCTTAGCACACCAACCTCTGGCACACTGAGCTGCCAGGAAGTTCTAACGACCTGTTACTTGTTATCAAGCCACAGTAGTGCCCTATATGTGTGTGTGTGTGTGTGTGTGTGTGTGTGTGTGTGTGTGTGTGTGTGTAGATTGCTGTATATATATGTATATGTAGAGAGAGAGAATGTGAGGATAGTATTAAATTTTATATATATAGTTACCAATAATTAGTTATTAAGTTATGTCTCCATTTAATGAAGTATCATGGTTAAATACTTATAAAAGCATTAATTAAAAATTAATCAACATCCTTCCATTAGGGGAATCATAACATGATGCTAGAAGGGAAGATATAAATCCAATGATATTTGTGTGGCTTTCTAAAAAAGAATCATGAATTAACTGCAAATTTAATTACTTCTATAACATTCCATTAGCATTCATGTAAATAGGAATGAGTTTGTCACTATCTCCCTCCATTTGTGTGTGGCAGTCCTGGGATTTGAACTCCAGGCCTCAGAAGTTTACTTCGAATGCAAGCCATTGGAATGACACTGAAGATTTCAGATGGTCACAATTAAAAAAAGAACAACAAGAAGAAAAGAAAGCCAGGTGTCAGTGGCTCCTGTATGTAATACTAGTTCCTCAAGAGGCTGAGATGGAGAGAATGCCAATTTGAATTCAGACAGGGCAGGAAAGTCTGCAACACTCTTATTTCTAGGAGATCACAGGAAAATATCCCCATCTATTAGGGCTGTGGCTCAAGGGCAGAGCACTACTCTTGAGAAAGAAAGAGGAGAACAGGGATAGAGTCTAGTCTCATATTTCAACCTGAGACCTGCCAAAGAAAATAAGAAGGCAGTAACTCCATGTCTCTGTGTATGTATGGCTGATGTACGGATGGTATGCATTCAACAGGTTGCCCATGACCAGACCCCCAAACTGGGAAAGCTGGGACAAGCCCTCAGAGAGTACTAAGTCTGAGCCAGTACCTTGAACAAAGCATCCTTCTCTGCCATTTAATAACTGAAAACCAGAAGGCTTGCCTTGGCTGGTGTATGTAACAGGTTCATTATGTTCTGGCTGAGGTGTCCAATTGGGACATCTTCCTAGGCTGTAAGAGTTGTGGAAGGTTCTGGCTCCATATTCCATATCCCTCTGTAGGACTTGAGCCTAGATCTCTGGGGCCTGGTGGCAATCACTCATTCATCATTCCTCCTTGCTGAGTCTCACTCTGGTCCCAAATCCTGTCAAAGATATGAAATGGCCAGCGATTTCTGTGCTGAAAAGAGTATGCCAATAAATCCCACCCTCATAGTTCCTGTTAGAAGTAAGCCTTGGGCTGTGAATGTGGCTAAGTGGTAAAGTGCTTACCAAGCAAGCATGAAGCCCTGGGTTGGATTCCTCACTACCACATAAACAGAAAAAGCCAAAAGTGTCACTGTGGCTTAAGTGATAGAATGTAGCCTCGAGAAAAAGCAGCTCAGGAACATGCCTAGACCCTGAGTTCAAGCCACAACACTGGCAAAAAAATTGTGAGCTTGGTGAGACATTCTCTTCTGGGACTCAGAGGAGGGACGAGATTATATGTAAGAGGTAGAGGGCAGGTGCTGATGGCTCACCCCTGTAATAATAGCACTCAGGAAGTTGAGATCTTAAGATAATAACTGCAAGCCTGTGCAGGCAGGAAAGTCTATATGAGACTCTTTTCTCCAATTAAACACCAAAAAAACCAGAGCTGTGGTATAAGTAGTAGAATGCTAGCCTTGAGCATAAAAACTCAGGGATAACATCCAGACCATGAATTCAAATCCCAAGACTGGCACACACACACACACACACACACACACACACACACACACACACACACACACACACACACACACTAAGATAGAGCTTTTGACAGTCAGCCTGCACAAGTTCAATTTCTAACAACTCAGTATTAAAAAAAGTGATAGAAGGGAAGGAAAGACTTGCTCCAGGAGGTGATATGACCAGTGCCAATATTCCACAGGAGTTCTAAGATGTGGAACAGAGTGCCTCGGGCAGAAGGTACAGAGCATGCACAAAGGTCCTGAGGGGTGGTTTTGAGCAGGTGGTGTGGGTGGAATGAAGATTCTGTGACCTCAGACAAGTCTAGCAGAACACTGAAGGCTGGGTCAAGGTTTGTACTTGAGCCACAGGTAGGGTAGAGTGTGGGGTCCCAGAATGGGGCTCAGGGGAAGATTAGCTTGACTTTTTACCAAAGACCCCAGCCAGTTTTGTGGCTGGAAGCCTATTTTTCACAGCTCCTGACCCTCAGGCCCCTTACCATGGAGGAATCAGGGCAAATGCAGGGAAGAACTTTTGCTTCAGAAAAGCTTCTACCCAATGCCTCCAGTGGCTCAACCCCTGTAAATCCTAGCTATTCAGAAGCCTGAGATCAATGATCGTTGGTCAAAGCCAGCTCAGCGGAGGAAAGTTAGTGACACTCTTCTGTCCAATAAACTACCAAAATCCAGAAATGGACCTGTGGCTCAAGTGGTAGAGTACCAGCCTTGAGGGAAAAATTAAGAGACCAGAGCTCAGACCCTGAGATCAAGCCCCAGTACTGGCACAGAAAAAATAAAGAAAGTTTTCAGGAAATCCCAGTCCCCTGTGGAGAAAGGCCATTATCAACTGGGTGCCAGTGGCTAATGCTTGTCATCCTATCTACTCAAGCCTGAGACCTGAGGATCAATCAAAATTAAAACTAGCCCGGTCAGACTCTTATGTCCAATGAATCACCAAAAAGCTGGGAAGCTGAGCTAGTGTAGTTCAAGTGGTACAGCACCAACCTTGTGAAAACATGCTAAAGGAGAGCACCTAGGCTCTGAATTCATGTCTCGGTAAACACACACACAAACACACACACACACACACACACACACACACACACACACTAACATCCTTAACAGGTGCCAGTGGCTTATACCAGCAATCCTAGCTACTCAAGAGGCTGAGATCTTAGGATGGCAGCTTGAAGCCAGAACAGGCAGGAAAGCCCATGAGACTCTTATCTCCACTAAACTACTAAAAAATGTTGAAAGGTGAGCTCTGGTTCAAGTGGTAGAATGTTAGCTTTGAGCAAAGGAAGTTCAGGGACATTTCATAGGCCCTGAGTTCCAGCTCTGAGCTTTTTTTTAAAAGACATCCTTTGCCACCCACAAAGGCCATAAATCCTGATTTTGCTCATCCTAGACCTCACTTCCACTCCTGCCACTTCCACAGTACTACCACAAGTGGCCGGTGTGTGGCCAACACTGGGTTAAGAAGTGAAAGTACACAAGTGGGTGCATAGCCAGGTCAACACTAATACCACGAAACAATGAGGTATTGGCCATACCAGTCTTTCATCCCCCAATTCCCTGGCCCTGGATTCTAAAGTCTGTTCCTCTGTATTCTGAGCATCTGGAATAGTCTAGAAGGACCTGAGAGGCCCAGCTGGGGCGGGAAGATAGGCTGTCCTGTGATAAAGTACATTTACATTTCCTAGACACTGATCTATACTTCCAAGCCACCTTGGCCTCACCTCCCATGTAGCCCTAGATCCTCCTTGCTTGGGCAGCCTTCAGTCAGCTGTCAAGCTCGAGGTGGCCAGAGCCACCAGGAATCCCCCATTCCCCACTCCACTGCCAGCCTGCTGAGAGGGATGTGCAGTCAGAGGCTCAGTTGAGGAAAAGGATAGGACATCGCATGACTGAGGCCCTCCCTCTCAGGCAGAGGAGACCCTATGCCAGCTGGCATCGCTGACCCAGAATCCCCTGAAGGCAGCCAAATATTGGGACAGCCAGACTTGTGCCCCAGAAAGAAGTTGGAAAACAGGCCTGTGGCAATTTAGGACTCATTGTAGACCCTGATTGGGGGCTAAAGGCAAGGTCGGTGTGAAGGAGGGGCACCATCTGAGGTCAGAAATAGGCAGACCAGCAACCAGGAAGGGGACAGAAAAAGACAAGGGAAAATTACACACACACACACACACACACACACACACACACACGGATATTCCAAGCCCTTAGCAGTTCCTGAGAACAAAACCCTGAACTCCGTCTATTAGGATCACATCAAACCGGGGAGAAGATGGGACTATCATACTCAGACTAACTGTAGACACAGCAATGAGTCTCTCATATCTGGAATGTCTCATAACCCAGCATTAAATTTCCTACCGTACACATTGCAATGTGGAAAACTCAGCCAACCTCTTTGTTTATTGTTGGTCATGGGGTTTGAACTCTGGGTCAGGGCGCTGTCCTTCAGCTCTTCAGCTGAAGATGAGCTCTACAATTTGAGCCACAGTTCTGTTTCCTGTTTTCTGGTGGTTCGTTGGATATCAAGACCCACAGACTTTCCTGCCCAAGCTGGCTTTGAACAGTGGTCTTTACATCTCAGCTTTATGAGTAGCTATGATGACAGTTGTGAGCCACCGGAGGTGCCAGACTTCATCCATCTTCATATACCCAGAGGAAACCAAATTCATCAGGCCACAAACTTCTTGTAACCCTTTACCTCAGACTTTGACACCAAGCATCCAAATCTATCCTTCATTAGAGAGAACACAGACACAACAATCCCACCCCTGCACCCATTTGCCCATTCCCTGCCTGCCATATGCCTTGACCACTTGAGTTTTGGTAAGGCACCATCCATTCTAATGTGGTTTCAAACTGGTGCAAACTTGGGGAGTTCTTCGAAATGTCTGTAAAGTGAGGCCAGCACCTGATCTCTCAATCACAGCACCCTCCCACACACAACTCCATATCTTTGCAGGGAAGATGTTTTACTTTCTTTTTTTCGATTGTGGGCTTGAATGCTGGGCCTGGGTGCTGTCCCTGAGCTCTTCAGCTCTACTACTTAAGCCACAGCACCATTTCCAGTTTTCTGGTGGTTTGTTGCAGATAAGAGTCTCAGGGTCTTTCCTGCCCAGTCTGGCTTTGAACCGTGATCGTCAGATCTCACCTCCTGTGTATCTAGGATGACAGCCATGAGCTACTGGCACCCAGCAAAGCATACTTTTCAATGCCTGTCATTTTATCCTCTCAGGAGACTGAGATCTGAGGACTGCAGTTGGATGCCACCCTTGGCAGCAAAGTGCATGAGAACCCTTTATCTCCAATTAAACAGCCCAAAACCTGGAAGTGAAGCTGTGGCTCAAGCAGTAAAGGGCTCGCCTTGAGCTGAAGAGCTGAGGGATAGCGCCCAAGCCCAGAGTTCAAGCCCCATGCCTGACCAAAAAAATTTTCAGTTTTCAGTAACTACTAGGAGTAAATATGTGAGATTGAATAGTAACTAGAGCATTATCATTATATTTATTTCTCAGTGATCATTCTTGTAATGATTAATGAGAGTTTTCCAGCCAGGTTTATCTTGAGAGTTAGTGTTAAGTAATGGATTAGATGGTAAGTAAATCTGAAATTGTTTTAGGGTACAGGGGTTCAGGAAAAGGTAGGATCATTGGAAACTACAGTATTTTTCCTGATAAGAGAATTTGAGGACAAATAATATAATACTTCATGTTAGGGAACAAGATTACTTCAGAGGTAGAGTCAGAAAATATGTGGGAATTAGGGCAAATTGAAACGCATTTCCAGAGTGCAAACTGGAGTATCCATTAGAATGATTAAAAATTAGAGTCTTTTTCTTAAACATGAGAATTGGACTATCATTAGAGTGAAAGTTAGGTTTCAGTTCCAGCTGGAGTTAGAGTTAGAGTTAGCCTTAGGGAAATGGAAAGTTTAGGGTCAAACTGAAAGTAAATCTTCGAATAACAAGTCTAGTTAGAATTAGGATGAATATGAAATAGGGTTCTGTCCAAGATTAGAATTAGAATTAGGGAAATGGAAGATTGAGAAATTGAGTGACTTACTTTCTTTGTGTATGTATATGCACTATTCTAAGGTTTGAACTCAAGGCTTGGGTTCTGCCCCTGAGCTTTTAGCTGTAGGCTAGCATTCTACCACTGGAGCCATGAGTCCACTTCCAGCTTTCTTTGACAGTGATTTGGAGATGAGAGTCTCACAGACATTCCTATCTAAGCTGACATTGAACTGAAATCCCCAGATCTCTGCCTTCTGATTTAAGGTAGGATTAATGCATGAGGTACTAGTGCCCAGGAAAGTGCGTGAATTATACTGATTGTTTTTACTTTTGTTCGAGATTGAGACTTGAATTCATTATCTGAAAGCTTTGTTCACTAAGTACCACTCTGCCACTTGAGCCATATCTTCAAATATGATTATTTTAAATAGTTGGAAATCATCAAATTTTCTTCAGATGATATGTATCATTAGTATTGTTCTAAAACTTATCCTAACCCAAAAAGATTTATTGACTATTGACCCTAGATATTATCTGAGCAGATTCTCATGCTATGTTTCTAATTTCATAACATTTTAGGAACATGATTTTTTAATTATTTTTTAAGTAGCAAGCGGTTATCATTAAACACAGCAGTTTATGCGTACAATATACCTTGATCAATGACAAGCCTTTCAAAATTCTCATCCATTCCTCCCCTATACACTCTACTCCTGGGCATTTACCCGATAGATCACAAGCCAGGATATAGTAACAGTTTCAGCACAACCATGCTTACTGATTCAGCCCTGATACTCCTCAAGAGAGAAATGAATCAAGTAACTGTAATACACACACACACACACACACACACACACACACACAGGAAATTCTACTTACCCATCAGAAAGAATATTGTACCATTTGTATCCCTCATTTCTCATTTCATCTGCCTGGTATCTCATTGCCATCGTATTGTCCCTGTACTGCAGTTACTGATACATGCAAACTGATATAAAAGATTTTCAGGGTTATGGGTTAACCATAGATTCCTGAGTATGAGTTCTCTGCTCATTCTCTTTGTCTATTCATGTCTTTGAGTAGTGATTGTACAGATTTCTTTGTACCATTTGCTACACAGAAAAGATGAACTATACACATATATGTATGTACATACATACACACATTTATACATACATGGATATATGCACACATGTGCATATATATTAAATACTTGAGTACATTTTATGTTTTCAAGAATTATGGAGCTAACAAAAATCACATGCATTTTCCTACCTTTTCAATTTTTTCAAAACCTGAAGACTTCATCACTTTTGAATACCTAATTTGTAAGATAATATCACCATCTCTGATCTGTCAGTGGCCTTGAAATTAGATGTTCAAATAGGACAAAGTTATTTAGTTTTTTTGGTGGAAGAAATTAATATTACTAGTGTTCTGTTCAGGGGTTCTCTGCTTGCTAGACAGGATATTGTCTGTATAGCACCAAGCATCTCAACTACCTTTGCGATACTTCTAGTCCATTTTATTTACTTGAGGTCTTGAACTTTTGCCCTGGTCACATCTGAGATTGACTGAGACTTTGCTACCTATGCCTCAAAACATAATTAGCTAGGATTACAGATGTGAAACACTATGGGCAGCTCATTTGTTGAGATGGCTGTCTTGGCAGTTATTTCTTTGGCCTGGCCTCAGACCAAGATCCTTGTCATTTCTGCTTCCCAATCAGCTGGGATTACAGATGTGGGCTACTATAATTGGTGTACATGACACCTTCTGTTTTTGTTTTTTTTTTGTTGGTCGTGGGGCTTGGGCTTGGGCGTGCTCCCTGCACTCTTCAGCTCAAGGGGAGTGCTCTACTGCTTGAGCCACAGCACCAGTATCGGTTTTCTAGTGGTTTTATTGGAGATAAGAGTCTCACAGACTTTCTTTCTTGGGCTGTCTTTGAACCGTGATCCTCAGATTTCAGCATCCTGAGTAGCTAAGATTATAGGAGTGAGCCATCAGTGCACGGCACATCTTCTGTTTTTTAAAAGAGGTTTTCATTGCAAAAATGCTGTGTAGAGGGGTTATAGTTACATGAGCAAGTTAATGAGTACATTTTCTATCAAATATCGTTACCTCCTCCTTTGTTTTTCCCCTACCATCCTCTCCCACCTCCAAAACTACACTCCCCTCTAATCCCTTCCCCTATTCCCTGCCTATATTGCAAATATCCTTTTTCAACATAGTGTCTTCTGCATCTCATTGGTACAGTGGGTCAGCCTGTATCACTATTTATCTATTTTGTTTTTTTTTTCCTTTCCCTCCCCAAGCTAGAGAAGGGTGTACACAAGATGCAGGGCACCGACCCTAAATACAGTGAAAACAAGGGTTAAGCAATGGTGGAGAAACATAATAAGAAAAAAAAAACACATTATAATTATAAACCCTATCTTCGGGTTCATTTCGCTTACCAGCATCTTATCTTGTCGTATGTACATAGCTTTTGAATTTTTATGCTTGTCCCAGACATATAATAGTTATTGCAAATAAGGGAAACCATAAGACCAATGTTTCTTTGGTTTTGGCTTACTTCACTTGATATAATGTTTTCTAAGACCTCACTTAGAGCTCCCCTATGATCCAGGAGTCGCCAATTTTTGGTATTTACCCTAATGATCACACACAAGACCATACTAAGTTACCGGTACAACTATGTTTATTGCAGCATTAATAGCTAAGATATGGAACCAACCCAGATACCCCTCAGTAGATGAATGGATCAAGAAAATGTGACACACACACACAGACACACACAGACACAGACACACACACACACACACACACACACACACAATGGAATTCTATTCCTTGATCAGAAAGAATGACATTGCCCTAGCATGCTAGGAAATGGAAAGACGCAGAAATGTACTCATTATCTTGCCCAGGTAATTTTAAACCCTCTGTAACATTTTTTCACAATAAAAAATAATAAATTTAAAAATAGAAAAAAAAGAAGAAAAAAAAACATGAAAATGACATGATCTAATATTTAATGGACCGCATGGACTAAACTCCCAAGTTTTGTGAGCTGATCAGAAATTTTGGCCAACTAGAAGAATATAATTTTGTCTCAATAAAAACAAACAAGAAAGGAATAAAAAATAAACAAGAAAGGAATACACAGTTGGAAATGTGGGCTAATTTTGTCATTATGCTTTGAGAAGTCAAGTATCCTATTGAAATGCAACTCATATATAATCCTCAGTTGTGTTTTAAATGTTGTATTAATTACAGAACATTTCTACATGCAAAAGAGCTCATGATTCCCAACCAACAATTTGAAAAAGGAGGTATCATTCTGTTAGAGTCCAAAGAAATGAGGAAGGATTTCAAAAGTTTAAACCTGATGAAATAGGAAAGTTCATTTAATGTAGGACTTTGTACACCTGGCTAAATTAGAATTTAGATTTAAAATAGATATTTTTGTTTGTAATTTAATATTCTATAGGATACTACAAAATTCTTTTCAAGCAAAAGATTTAATTTACAAATTCTAATTTACAAATTAGAATCTGGCATTCTAATTGACTAGAATATTCTTTCAAGTGAGGTATAATAAGAACTTAGTTAATAGATAATTCCACCAGTTCATGTGTAAGATGATAATGTGAATAATCTAGGCAAATTGCCAACAAATTGATGATATTAATCTATGAATATAGAAAAGGAGCCATCTTTTGAGACTTTGGTGTAATGTGGTATGAAGAGAGTAATTGTGTGACATCTTTTATTCTACCTATACATAACACAGGAAGAAATTTCCTTAATTATGTCCCTCTGTATACAATGAGAAAAATGCTAGGTTTGAGGTTTGTTTTTATTTTGTTTTTGTTGTTTCGTTTGTCCTAGGGCTTAACCTCTGGGTTTGGGCACTGTACCTGATCCTGTTTTTGCACAAGGCTACTGCTCTACCACTTGAACCTCAGTGCCACTTGGGTCTGGCTTTTCCTTATGAGTTTATTGGAGATAAGAATCTAAGGAACTTTCCTGTCTGGGTGGGCTTTCAACCATAATATTCAAATCTTAATATTAAGATATACAGATCCTGAATATCTATGATAGATACTATATAATAAAATAAATATAAAATAAAAATAAAAAATAAATAATATTTGCAAGTGTTCTGATCTCAAGAATACCATTGCGGGGAAAATGATATAGCAAAGTTTAGTGTAGTATTCTTTCCACAATAGGAAGGGCATCACATTAGCAGAAGTGTACTATATTTGACAATAATGATAAAGTAGTCATGATGTGAATTTAGGGAATTTTAAGGCGCACCTTACAAGTTGGAAATTGTTGGGCTAAGATGACTTTATGGCATAAAAACTTGGGATTGATTGTCATAGAAATAATAGCTTACTCTGATGAACAAAAGTTTACTCTTAAGAATTAATTATTATAGATACTTCATAGTTTTAACATCTAAAAGAACGTGTCTATTTTTCCTGTGGACTTTTAAATATGTAATGCCTCATTGGAAACTGCACCTATTGCTGAATTAATTAAAATGCAAACAGGTACTTTTTGAATGTCTCTGGCATGGCATGTTCAGAATTTGAAAATGAGTAGTTAGTAGTCATAGAATGTTGAGGACCAGATATATTCTGTCCTCTTAACAATTAGTCAGTTTTCAACGTTTCCATAGTATTGAACTGTTTTCTGTTTTAGTATGAGACAGTTCTAAAATAATGATTTTTTTTCAAAATAATGGCAATTATATTCTGAAAATATTTTGTATTTGATAACATTCACGTTGATGTCCCTCCGATAAAGAAAGAGGTAATTCAAAATAGCAGGCAAAATGTTCCTTTTTAAAAAGGTAATACACATAGAATAATATGTACTATACCAATACAGTGAAATTGTATTTTATGCAGCTCATATTTAACTTAATTTTATTGTCAAGGTGATATATAGAAGGGGTTGCAGGAATTGTAAGGTATTGGATACATAACATGTCAAAATTTTTACCCCCTCCCTCATTTTTCTCATACTTTTCCTTCACGCCAATACTCCTCACAAGTTGTAATGTAAATTTCTAACATGTTGTCTTGTGAGTATTGCTATTGTATTGCTTTGCCTTTTGTCTTTTGTCTCCCCATTTTATTGTTTTGTTTCCCTTGCCAAATGAAGATAAATGCATATAAAATACACAGGATACTGAAATCAAATACAACAATGGACAAACCATAGAGGAAAACACAAAAGAAAAAAGAAATCACATAGTATATTAAAGACAACAACCACAAAGAAAAACCTCTCTTTCCATATCTAGGGTTTATTTTGCTCAGCATCATTTTATGTAGTCATTTATACATAGCTATTGAACCATTCTGCTCATCTGCTAGGAATATCCTAGATATTTCTTAGTTATTACAAATGAGGGAAACCATGGAATCTGTTTCTTTGTGTCTTGCTTATTTTTCTTAGTAGGATTTTTCCAAGTCTTTCCATTTCCTTATGAATTGGAACCATAGAATTCCTCTGTACATATATAAACCACATTTTGCCAATTCGTTCATCTACTGAGTAGTATATAAGTTTAAATCATGATAGCATGTAAGTATCACTTAAGGCCATTCAAAAATGACAGATGCCAACTCCCCAGATATACTAATATCATGATTTCCAAGTAAGATAGAATTTTATGGTGGTACAAGTGTTGAGATATCTGGATGAATCTAATGTATATCTTGCACTGAATTAGGCAAGAACATATTCAATATCATATAGGATTAAAATGGTAGTGACAAAATATTTCCCTTAAGAAAGATATAGGAGGCTGCCTGAAGTATGAAGTAGTTCAGATAATTTTGAAGAATTTAGAAATGCAAGCTCAATTATGTCTCTTTAAATAATAATTATGTAAGTGGAAAGGCAAAAGAAAGGTTAGAGAAGAAAATAACTGACAGTAGATAATTGTCCCAAGTCAGAGTATAAAAAGACATAATCTATAACTTCCAACTTAAAGAGAGACCAATATAATACGTCCCACTTAATTTAGGTACATGCAAAATATTTACTTAGCTTATTCCTACTTAAATGTTCCAAAATAAACAAAAACTTACAAGAAAATTTATGTGATTGCCATTGCTTCATCTTGAACACTAACTGTGATCAGCCCTCTTTTTCTCAATTTGCACTTGGAAAATAGTCCCTAAGTTGATGATGCTGTGGCTGAATAGAGTCAGAGTTAGGGGCATCTACTTGTACAATTATCCAAGAATAGTTTAAAGCAGTTTTCCCCAAGATATCCAACTACATTTTCTGAAACTGTACTATGAACACACCCTCACACATGAGCACATTATTTGAAATTATACTTCAGCTTTTCTTGGCACATTCTATTTTGTGCCTTTGTCTTCTTTGCACATTCCTTTTGAGTTCGTAGTTGCTCTCTTTCCATTTCATCTGTACAATCTGCTAAGAACATTGTTCAACTACCACTTCTTGTTTGCACACACCCAGTCTATGTATGAAAGTACTTTGTCCATGTTAAGAATAGAGTAATACTCACTCTCTGAGGAGAAAAGTTCCACAATATATCCCTAAGCCCACATTAGAGGATGAAGAATTTAAAGCATTTTGAGAGAACAGTGATATTAGAATTGAAAGGCTCCTTAGGGAAATTTTCTTGGAGCTCATTAGTTTACGCAGGAGAAATATAAATATCCACAAAATTTGGAGCTAATTAGTAATTATGCAAATTAGCAATAGATCCTACATGTTGTGTTAATACAAGTCACAATTGTATTATTGTTACATCTGAAACGTTCACAACTTGACAGTGTGTATGAGAAAATGAAAGAAAGGCATTTAAGCAAAATGTCTTATCTTTTTAGGCATTTAATCCTAGTGGTAAGGGTAATGTCTGAACTCTTCCATTCAATAAAAGCTTGAAGTTTATAAGAATACATTCCTACATATGAGCATTTGTGTCAGGTTGATGGACAGGGTTATTTCAGCATGGAGTTATAACTAAGAAGAATTAGATTTCAATAGAGTATTTGGCAGTTATGATTTGTTAATGTCTATTGAGGCATTTTCTATTCTAAAGAAGAATCAATTCCAGGAGTCTTCAGTCACATCAGTAAATCTGTATGTTTAATCTAATACTTGGTGTTACTTGTCCTACATTTATAATGAGTAGGCTGATAAGATATCCAAACACATTTCAATATATTTCAATAAAATCCCAAACTGATATGGATAGATGGGTCACTAATTTGAACTGTAGGACAAATTAGGCTTCTCTGTGCTTTAGTTCAATCTATAATCTCCTGGCTAAATAAAGTTTTAAAAAATGTTCACAGAATACCTCTAAGAAAAGTTCATGACAGTTATATCTGTATATTATTTCTAAGGTCAGGATTAAAGCATTTGTTCCCAACATTTAGAATCAACAGGACCTTTTGAGTTTATGGATCTAGAATTTTATGTCTTCACATTCATATCTCAACATTTTATCAATATGACATTCACCAAAACACTGTTCTTATTGATCTTGTCTATGTCCTTTTACTTTTCAAATCCAAATAGTAGATTTCCTTCAATATCTCCCTGAAAATTCTTTCCTTCCTTTTCTTCTGTAAATCTGTGTTTTTTACTTTTATGTTTCCTTATTTTTCTCTTTCCTCTTATCCACACTGGTACTCACATTTTTCAAACTTTCATCAGAACTTTCCTTTTCCTCTTCCCTTTATTAATGTCCCTATTTTTTTTATTATTATTTTTCATATTCGTGTTCATGGATATTTTGATGATGTTAAAACAAAACTATCTTTGCATCTGTTTAACATAAACCTTAGAACTATCAGAGAGTTTTTTTCGTCCTAATCCATCTGCTCCACCTGTAGTCCTT
This sequence comes from Dipodomys spectabilis, assembly GCF_019054845.1. NCBI lineage: Eukaryota > Metazoa > Chordata > Mammalia > Rodentia > Heteromyidae > Dipodomys > Dipodomys spectabilis. The sequence goes on along the minus strand of NW_024870919.1, from coordinate 5,001,663 downwards.
ATCACCAAGAATGTAATTAATACAGTTAGTAGACAGAGATGTGGAAACACTTTAGATTTCATCTTACCCTACCTCCATCCATTAGATAAGATGAATGATCAAGATTTTCTCAGTTTCTGTCACTAATGTAATTTCTAGGTACTCCTTTTTATTCTCCTTACACCAGCCTATTGCAAATAATCATCACCAGTCATTCCGTCCTAAAACAACTGTTTACAAAGTATGCATTTTTTCCCCAGGGTCTTTTCATACTGGTCCTCTCCATCATCAAATGACTCTCCTTGTAAGCACACAGGGTGAAGAACTCATACAAAAATTCTAGTACCATTATTTACTCACAACATTGACTTTTTGTCTTACATTTCTCATCTGTAAATGGATGTAATCTACCAGAAATATTGAGGAATATATTTGTTGATTTCTAGAGCAAGGAAGAAGAAAGTAAACAGTCCTTACATTTTCTACCTTAGCTTACAAATAAGGAAAGAGTCAAATTCAGTTTGTTGGTATAAAGTCAGAAATAGTTTCATGCAGAAATAAAAATAAATTTTAACTCCTGGCTCTGCAGCTTGTGTCCTTTTATGGTAACTGCATATATGTAAGAGGTATTATGTAAATTGTGTCATGTATTTACAGCTGTAATGAAGAACATACTCTTAATACATCATTGGAAAACATTGGTTATTGAATAGTATTTATATGAGAATGTTATTTGAACTAATCACACTAAGTTGAAACCTACATCTTAGTCCATCAAAATATGGAAATAAACGATTTTATTGATAAGAAAATAATACCACCAATTACAGTGAGTATACATTAGAAAGACTACCTGTTTATGTGATTGTATGTCTTGATATTGAAACTCTCCTCTTTTTATTCTAGTTTTTTTTTTTTGGTTCATCATAGGGCCTGGACTCTTGGCCTGGCACTGTCCCTCAACTCTTCAGCTCAATGCACTCTACCACTTGAGCCACAGTGCCACTTCCCGCTTTTTCTGCTTATGTGGTGCTGAGGAATCAAACCCAGAGCCTCATGTAGGCAAGGGCAGCACTCTGCCACTGAGCCAACTTCCCAGCCTTCCTCTTGTTATTGTTATTTTTTTTGGGGTGGGGTCTGGTCATGGGCTTGAACTCTGGGCCCAGGTGCTGTCTCTGAGCTCTTCAACTCAAGGCTAGTCCTCTACCACTTGTGCCACAACTGGCTTTTTTTTCTGCTTATGTGGTGCTGAGGAATTGAACCCAGGGCCTCATGCATGCAAGGCAAGCACTCTACCACTGAGCCACCTTCCCAGACCTTGTTATTGTTATTGTATGTAATCCAATGCTGTTTATAACTATGCATTCAATGTGGGAAATTTTGCTTCAAAGATATCTAAAGTTTTTTTTTTCCTTTTCAATCACAGCATCATCATTATCAGGCTACACTGTGGTCATCATCCTCTCCATCCAAATTATTATTAGCATCATAAGTGCTAATTATTGAACGTGGGATATGTGTTTATGATTTTACAATTATTTGACTTTTGATTAATAATTTTAATGTTACCATATCAGGTAGCTTGACTATGTGCTTGTAATAAATTATGGAATAGATATTTTAAAGCATTGCAAATTCCTAATCAGTATGAATTAACTTCCTCTCTCCCCCTAACTTTAATCAAATATTTAAGAGTTTGGGCAGAACCTTTTCAAGTAATATGCTGTAAATGTTAGTACAATATCATGTGTATATCTAAAACTCCCTGAAAGTAATAAACTCTACTTTCTATTTAAATATTAGTTATTTTATTCTAGGAAACTTTTAGAAAAATAGTCTGTATATCTTTGAAATGAAAAAGGTAAAAAATAGTAACATAAAAGTTTTAGAGGGAGTCTGTCATATATATATGTAAATGTTAGTGTAGAATTGTACATTTTTAGAGATTATTGGTCATCAGAAATATATACATATAGCTAAATTTATTTGCAGAATGATATATATCATAGTGAAACAAACATCTTAAAACATAATTAAAATTTAAAAAAAAAACTTCATGAAATCAAGTGCCGGTAACTCATACTTATAATACAAGATATTCTGGGTGCTGAGATCTTAGAATTGTTTTCGAAACTAGCCCAGACAGAAAGTACTTGTTAGATTCTTATCTCCAGTTAACCACTAAAAACAGGAATTACCTCTTTTCCTCAAGTTGTAGAGTGCTGTCTTTCAGCAAAAAACGCCTTAGGGACAATGCTCAGGCCTTGCAAAAAACACCCACAACAAAAACTGCTGTGAACATTTCTTAGAAACATGAATACATACCCCTGGAAAATGTTAAATAAAAAAGTATAGAACATTTACGTCTATGTGAAAGACATGACTATTTAGATTGTTTAAGATATTTAGGTAATGATTAGAAGTTAAGAATAATGATAGGTAGGTCATATATTGGGACTGTTTTTTTTTATTCTATTTTACAATAGAAATAAAATGATATTTATAATGATTCTATAAAATTACTCTTGGTTGGTATTGGAATTATCATAAGTGATAAATATTTTTAAATGATTTCCAAAGCAAAGGAGTATCAATTCTTTTGTAATTTCAAAACAATTAAGAAAATGATTTCAAGGCAGGTTCACTCTAAGTCTATATTTGTTTTCTTGTTCCAGTTTTCATACGTTAGTAGAAATTAAAATTCCAAAAATTTAATGGATATTGGCATTCAGGAACATCTTCACATTCACTAATATTGGAGTCCCTTAAGTGGAATTGTTTTATTGCATTTGTTACTTTCACAAATAAATCAAGATGATTGTGTATTTTGTTCTTTTCACTGCTTTTGGCTCTTATCTTGAGAATGCGATTTTGCTAGCAAAGTAGAGATAAGCAATTGGATTGAGCAAGTAACATATGACTTTCATAAAATGCAGATGCATAGATTTGTGTCTTCTGTCATTTGCTAAAAGTTTCTTCCAGAAAAATTTCTCAATTACTTAGAAGTTTTTCCCCTTCCCCTCCACAAATTATACCTACATCAAATACAGTGAAAGCAGGGGTTATACTGTGGGGAACAGACATACAAAGCAACAAAGATATAATCTTATAAATGTGTTAGAAACAATCCCATGAAAGAAAAAAAAAACACTTGAATACATATCTTAGGGTTCATTTCCCTAACATCACCTTATCTGACCTTTTCTGCTTGACTCAGACATAATCTAGATATTGCAAATAAGGGAAACCATCGGAAAATATAGGGATACAAGTAGACCCATTGCAACAATAAGATGTACAAGTCGTTAGGTCGAAAAATGAACTTTAGATACTTTCCCCAAGAGTTCCGGGAAGATGGCGGAGGAGAAGCTGGAATCTGAACAAGCTCTTGCATAGAAAACAGTTTCAGAGTTCCAGTGAACAGTCCCAAGCCAGAGAATCACACCAAGTGTGCCATCACAGGACAGAGAGTTAGTCAAGAGAGGGGAAGCCAAGCAGACACATCTGAGCAGCCTCCGCTGCGGCGGCAGGGTCGCGGTGGCGACCACCGCCGCGGGGGCATACCTGAGACACAGTCCGGGACAAAGGAGCCAGACGCAGCAGACCAGCAGATTCTACTCAACACCACCAAGGACCGACAAGGAGCGGACAACTTCATCCTGCACTTTGCAGACCAGAGACGACCCGGGATCCAAGACTCGGCGTGAGTAGAAGCCCGACTTCCTCACTCCTTCTCAGGGAGCAGAGGAGGGAAGGCCACCCCTCCTCCCCCAGCACCGGTGATCTCCATGTTGGATACCGACAAAACTCGGAGGAGCGTCTAGCTCCAGCTCAGGCCTTGGAATAAAACGAGTCATTTAGCAGGTCACAAGAACTTAACGGCGAAGTGACCTCACAGACTCAGTTCCATCCAGGGAAAAGTCACCCAGCTCAGGCGCCAGCCATTGGAGTGGCTCTCCTCACCGGGTAACCAGAGCCAGAGGCTGCCCCTCCCTCTAGCAGCCACCACAATCAATTGAAAAACAGAAACCCTGAGAATGGCTCCAGGCTTGGTGCTGTGAGTTTTTTTCACAAAAGAGCCCCAGGGAAAAACTACTGTTTGTTGAAAGGCCTCAACTCTACCCAGAACCTAGCCTCATCATTGCATCCCCCTCTTTTGTGATTCTCAAAGCAGATCACCCTCCCAGTAAACTAACCTGGGAGGGGGATCTCAAAATCTTGGGTAAAGCAGAGCATTTTTCTGCCTGTTCCAACAAACTGACTTAAGAAACCAATCAAGCCACAGGACCTCAAGCTGACCAGAGACTCCAACCAGACTCTGGTTACAGACAAAAGGGAGATACAGGACTCTTCCCACCCCTCCCCCCCCCAAAAAAAAATCAAAGAACTTTTTTTTTCTTCTTCTTCTTTTCTTTTTTTCTTTTTTTTTGTTTTGTTTTTTTTTTCGTTTTTTGTTACCTTATATATATAAAAAAAAATTTTTGCTTTTCTGAAACTTTTATTAATCTTTAATTTTTGCCTCTTCTGAAAAAATAATTGTTTTCCATTAACTTTTTTTTTTCTTTTCTCCTCTTATAATTTTTATTTTAGGAATACGTGAATGTGTGTTTTCCTTTCTTTTCTTGTCTTCTTTCTCTTTTTCTTCCATTCTTAATTATCTTTTTGTTTTTTGTCTAGCTCTACTGAACTTCTGATCTTTTCTTCTCACTTTCCTATCCTTTCCATCTTTTCCTCTTTGTTCTTCTTTATGTGACTTAACTCTTGTCCTGCACATCCTCAGATAAACCTGTAGTTAACCAGTAGACCCTATCCCCCATTGTGTACACACTTAAACCACAAACTTATTACTCAATTCAAAACCTCTGAGATTTAAATTCATTAATAGCAGTACTACCTCTTTATACCTATATAATATTTTAAGCATTTTTTTAAAGTTTTTCACATCTCCTCTATGTCCCTCCCTTTCTCTCAACATATTCATATTCCTCTATAAATAGATGGTCTTTTAATCTCTAAAATAACATTAATTTTTACGTTTCTATTTTTTTTTCTGGTCTCTTTTCATTCCCCTTTCCCTTTCTTCTTTTTCTCTCTCTCTCTACTTGCATCCGACCCAACCTATTTCCTGCATTGTGATTAGGACATAGTTAACTCTCCCTGTGCCTCCCCACACCAATCTATTCCTATTTTTTACCCACATCTCTCCCTAACCCTAATAATTTCTGGTTTTCCAAATTCTTCTCTGCGGTTCGAAGCCCTTTAACATATAGTTGTTTGATGTCGAATAGATGTATCTGTTGAACTAGATTGTATCTGTAGACTATTGACTGTACAAATGCAAACTTTGGTTGATGGTTGCCTTAAGATAGTGTTCTAGCACAAAATTGGTGCTATCTTCATCTCAAATGGGCAGAGTAAGCCGGAAAAACACAAGAAAAATGGCAAATTCGGGTATCTCAATTCCCAATCTTGATAATCAGGGGTTAGAACAGATAATGAATAATCCAGAGGAGAGTTCCCAAACAGCTCTACAAACACTGCTGGCAAACATGATAAATGAAAAGTTTGACAATGTACAAAGGACTCTGTATGAGGGTGACAGGGAGAGACAGGAGGCATCCCAGAAGTTTATACAGGAATATCATAAGCATGAGGAAGCTACTCAAAAACTGATACAGGATTTGCGTGAACAACTTGAGAATACTCAAAGAGAAAGGGAGGACTGGCGTGAGCATGGCTGAGAACACTCAAAGAGATCTGCAGGAATCCCACGAACGGGAGGAAGCTAATCAAAGAGTAATACAGGAATTGAGAGACCAGGTAGAGAACACACAAAGATCACTAAAGGCATTCATGGAATCCATTAACAAAGAGCTGAAGGAAGTCAGGGAGACCACAAAGGGAATGCTGAATGGAACCCAACAGAAGGAATGGGAGCCCAAAGAAACCATAACCAATCAACTAAGTGATTTGAGGACAAACAGTGAACACCAAATTAAGGAAGTAAAGAAATTCATACAAGACCTAAAACAGAGCTTCAACAAAGAACTTGAAGCCATCAAAGCTGACCAATTAGAAGGAAAAGAGATAAAAAACAAAGTAGAGAGTCTTGACAGCAGGTTAGACCATGCAGAAGATCGAATCTCAGGGATTGAAGACAGCCTAGATATTATAGAGAAAGAACATACAACCATCCAAGACAAGTCCAAGAAATATGATAGATCTATCCAACACCTGGAAGACACCATCAGAAGGCCTAATCTAAGGATAATGGGTGTAGAGGAGCACCTAGAAACAGAAGTTAATGGTCTAGGAAATTTGTTTAACAGGATCCTAGCAGAGAACTTCCCAAACATGCAAAAAGATAGGCCTGTCCAGATACAAGAAGCCTTTAGAACCCCAAATAGACCAGACCAGAATAGGACATCCCACCGTCACATTATAATCCACACAGGATCAACTCAGAACAAGGAAAAGATCCTTAAAGCTGTCAGAGAGAAAAGGGTAATCACTTATAAAGGGAAACCAATTAGAATCACCTCAGATTTCTCAGCAGAGACAATCAAAGCAAGAAGAGCCTGGAATGATGTATGCCATGCCCTACAAACAAACAACTATCAACCAAGAATACTGTACCCAGCTAAACTCTCCTTCATAACTGAAGGCCAAATAAAAACCTTCCATAGCAAAGAAAAATTGAAACAATACATCTCCACCAAACCAGCCCTACAAAAGATTCTTAAAGATGTCCTACACATAGAAAACCAACAAGACCACAATAAAGGCCAAGAAAGCGCACCCAAACTGAGAATCCAAGAATCATAGGAAGAACCCAGTTTTCGCAGCCCCCAAGAAGGTAGATAACATGGCAGGAACTCCCAAATACCTCTCAGTCCTATCTCTTAATGTTAACGGACTGAACTCTCCAATTAAGCGACATAGACTGTCTAGTTGGATTAAAAAACAAGACCCTTCTATCTGCTGCCTGCAGGAGTAACATCTTGCCCGTAAAAACAAACACATTTTCATTGTTAAAGGCTGGAACAAAATCTTCCAAGCAAACGGACCGCATAAACAGGCGGGAGTTGCAATCCTAATATCAGATAAAATAGACTTCAAATTAAAATTCGTGAAAAGAGATAAAGAAGGTCGCTACATACTAATTAAAGGATCTCTCCTTCAGGAGGATATTACAATTCTAAATATCTATTCACCAATCAATGGAGCACCCAAATTTATCAAAGAAACACTACTTTCCCTCAAATCCCATATAGATCCAAAGACATTAATTGTTGGGGATTTTAACACACCACTCTCCCCACTAGATAGATCAACTCGGCAAAAACTCAACAGAGAAACCGCATATCTAAACAGCTGCATAGATCAACTAGATTTAACAGACATTTACCGAACATTTCACCCAGCAGCATCAGAATACACGTTTTTCTCAGCAGCACATGGAACGTTTTCTAAAATAGACCACATTTCAGGCCACAAAGCAAACTTGTCTAAATTCAGAAACATTGAAGTTATACCTTGCATTCTCTGTGACCACAAGGGAATAAAATTAGAACTCAACACCAAAAGCCACCAAAGAAAGTCCGGTAACACATGGAGGCTGAACAACACACTGCTGAATCATGAGTGGGTCATGGAAGAGATTAGAAAGGAAATTCAAATGTTCATGCTATTCAACAAAAATGAACACACAAAATACCAGCTCCTCTGGGACACAGCAAAGGCAGTACTCAGAGGCAAGTTTATAGCTCTGAGCTCCTACATCAACAAATTGGAGAGATCTGAAACTAGCAATTTAATGACACATCTAAACCTCCTTGAAAAAGAGCAGCAAGATAAACCCCAATCCAGTAGACGGAAAGAAATAATCAAAATTAAATCAGAATTAAATGAATTAGAATCCAAGAAAACTATAGAAAGAATCAACAAAACAAAAAGTTGGTTCTTCGAAAAACTTAACAAAATTGACAGACCCTTAGCAAATCTTATCAGAAAAAGAAGAGAACACACCCAAATTAATAAACTCAGAGATGAGAATGGAAACATCACCACGGAAACAACCAAGATTCAGAACATTATAAGGGAATACTTCTCAAAACTTTATGCTAATAAGTTTGAGAACTTGACAGAAATGGACCTCTTCCTAGCAAATATTGACATGCCAAAACTAAACCAAGATGAGTTAAACTATCTTACCAGGCCCATATCAAGCATTGAAATAGAAACAGCAATAAGAGACCTCCCAGCTAAGAAAAGTCCAGGACCAGATGGTTTTACAGTGGAATTTTACAAGGCCTTCAAAGCAGAGCTCACACCAATTCTCCTCCAACTCTTCAATGAAATTGAAAGAGAAAGCTCACTACCGAACACATTCTATGAAGCCATCATAACCCTCATCCCAAAACCAGGCAGGGACTCATCAAAGAAAGAGAACTATAGACCCATTTCTTTGATGAACATTGATGCAAAACTTCTCAACAAAATTTTGGCCAACCGACTTCAACAATTCATCCAAAAAATCATACACCACGATCAAACAGGATTCATTTCAGGGATGCAAAGCTGGTTCAATATACGCAAATCAATTAATATTATTCTTCACATCAACAGGAGCAAGAATAAGAACCACATGGTTATCTCAATAGACGCAGAAAAAGCATTCCACAAGATCCAACACCACTTCATGATGAAGGTTTTGGAAAAATTAGGAATCCATGGAACATTCCTCAATACAATAAAGGTTGTATATGACAAACCTACAGCCAGCATTATACTCAATGGTGAAAAACTAAAGCCATTTCCTCTTAACTCAGGAACAAGACAAGGATGCCCACTCTCTCCACTTCTCTTCAATCTAGTATTAGAATGCCTAGCTACAGCAATAAGACAAGATGCAGACATAAAGGGGATCCAAATAGGGAAAGAAGAAATAAAACTCTCCCTCTTTGCAGATGACATGATCTTGTATTTAAAGAATCCCATAGACTCCACTCCCAAATTACTCAAGCTGATTCAAAACTTTGGCAAAGTATCAGGTTATAAAATTAACCCCCCAAAATCAATGGCTTTTCTGTATGCCAACAATGAGAAAAGTGTGGCTGAAATTAGGAAAGCAACTCCATTTGTAATAGCCCCACAAAAAATAAAATACCTAAGAATTAACTTAACTAAAGAAGTGAAGGACCTCTATGATGAAAACTTTAAAATCTTGAAAAAGGAAATCAACACAGAACTTAAAAAATGGCAAAACCTCCCATGCTCCTGGATTGGAAAGATTAAAATCGTGAAAATGGCAATACTTCCCAAGGCTATCTACAAATTCAACGCAATACCTATCAAAATTCCACCCTCATTCTTCAAGGAAATAGAAGAGGCAATCCAAAAATTCATATGGAACAATAAAAGACCCCGAATAGCAAAAACGCTCCTCAACGGAAAGAGCACTGCTGGAGGAATATCAATACCAAATTTCAAACTCTACTATAAAGCCATAGTAATCAAAACAGCTTGGTATTGGCCTAAGAACAGACCTCAGGACCAATGGAATAGAATTGAAAACCCAGAAATGAACCTACAGACCTATAGCCATCTAATCTTCGATAAGGGAACTAAAACAATAGAATGGAAGACAGACAGCCTCTTCAGTAAATGGTGGTGGCAAAACTGGTTAACTACATGTAGAAAACTAAAGCTAGATCCTTATATATCACCCTGCACCAGAATCAACTCCAAATGGATCAAAGACCTTGAACTCAAAGCAGACACTCTGAAAACATTACAGGATGGAATAGGAGAAAACCTGGGTCTCCTCGGCTCAGGCCGAAATTTTCTGAATAGAGACCCGGAAACACAACAAATCAAAGAAAGGTTGGACAAATGGGATTGTATAAGGTTTCAGAGCTTCTGCAGGGCAAATGACATAGCTAGCAAGATCAATAGAAAGCCCACGGATTGGGAGAAGATCTTTACTAGCCATGCAACTGACAAGGGTCTCATATCTAAAATATACTTGGAACTCAAAAAATTAAACCACCCAACAACAAATCCTCAAAGAAACAACTGCCCAATAAGTAAGTGGGCGAAAGACTTAAAGAGAATAGACACATGAAGAAATGTTCAACATCCCTAGCCATAAAAGAAATGCAAATCAAAACAACATTGAGATATCACCTCACTCCAGTTAGAACAGCAAAAATCAAGAACTCTAACAACAACAGATGCTGGAGGGGATGTGGACAGAAAGGAACCTTACTTCATTGTTGGTGGGAATGTAAACTTGTTCAACCACTTTGGAAAGCAGTATGGAGGTTCCTCAAAAGACTCCACATAGAGCTCCCCAATGACCCAGCAATCCCACTTTTGGGCATTAACCAAATGATCACAAACAAGACCACACTAAAGCTACCAGCACAACTATGTTTATTGCAGCATTATTTACCATAGCTAAGATATGGAACCAACCCAGATGCCCCTCAGTAGATGAATGGATCAAGAAGATGTGGTATATATACACAATGGAATTCTATGCCTCCACCAGAAAGAATGACATTGCCCCATTTGTTAGGAAATGGAAAGGCTTGGAAAAAATTATATTAAGTGAAGTAAGCCAGGCCCAAAGAAACATAGGTCCCATGGTTTCCCTTATTTGCAATATCTAGTATAGGTATGAGTCAAGCGGAAAAAGTCAGATAATGTGATGTTAGGAAAACGAGCCCTCAAATATGTATTTTAATGTTTTTGTTTCTTTCATGCATGTGTTTCTAACGCATTTATAAGATTATTTCTTTGTTGCTTTGTATGTCCCTCCCCCACAGTGTAACCCCCTCTTTCACTATATTTGATGTCAGTATAACATGTGGAGGAGACGGGGACAAACAAGTCGTTTACGGATTAAGGTGGACCTGTTGCAACAATGAGAAGTACAAAATGTCATGTCAAAACCAGCTTTACAATGTCGGTGGGGGGGGGGTATGATTGGGTGGGGAGGAGTGGGGAGGCTGGGAAGGGAGGTGAAGGGTAAACAAAGGAGGAGGCTGCAATGCTTGGTAAGAAATGTATGCATTTTCCTGCCCATGTAATTGTAACCCCTCTGTACAGTATGTTCTCAAATAAAATAACATAAAATTTAAAAAAAAAAAAAAAAGAAAAATGAACTTTACAAGTTTGGTGGGGGGGGTGTAGCGGTGAGGATTGGGTGGGGCGGCGGCGGAGGATGGGAAGGGATGGGAAGGGGAAACAAAGGAGGAGGCTACAATGCTTGATAAGAAATGTACTCATTATCTTGCCATGTAATAGTAACCCCTCTGTACAGTATTTTCACAATAAAAAATAAAAATTATAAAAAAATTACTTAGAAGTGATGCATAATTCCTAGGTATTCCAGTTATCCCATATACTTTTGGATTGACTTATCTCTGTATAAACTCAAACGGACAAAATGCCCTCAAAATAGACAGAAATCACATCTTTGTTTTAAATGCAGTAGTTTACAGTTTTTAGCCAACAGCCAAAACATCTTTTTAGCTGTTCTGCATTTTGTGTGAAGAAGTTTTAACAGTAGTTTTTTTTTTTTTTAATTTCCTGACATGCAATTCAATTACAATATATTATCTCCTTTTATTGTATACATTTTTGTGCTTTGGAAGTGAATTGTACCTTCATAGGTTTTCAAAGCCAAATTTTCACAAACTTGCATTCTTTCAAATAGAAATGCTGTAAATTTTAGAACACATTAAAATAGATATAAAATTCAGTTACAGGAATTTGCCCAGCATACATCCTCTATAGTGTGTCTTTTCAAATTTTGGTTTTGGGAATCATTTTCAGGGTCTCACACTTACTATTCAAGTTCACTGTCAATTAACTACATTCTCTGTCCAAAAAAGTTTTTTACTTCTGTTTAATACATTCATAGATGTGTAATGCCTGGATCCTATACAATTCTGTTTCACCTTTTGAAGACTTGAAAAGTTTTTTGCTAAATGATTGCAGCATTATACAAATCGATCACTATGAGATGTATATCAATTTCTCCACAAATGCATTACTATATTTTGTGTCCTCTTTTTATATTATGGTCATACTAGTGAGTTTTCTTTTCATTATATCTTAGACACTACAGAGGAGCTTATTTCACATGCTCCTCCCATTGACTATTAATTTACATGTTATTTAAAGAAATATCCTATTCAGGATATAGAATTAGAAGATATAAAAATATGTGCCCTCTGTTGGATATGTTTTTATTTCTGTTATAGTGTCCCTTGAATTATGAAAGGTTATGAGTTGATATAATCCAGTGCTTGCATTTCTTTAGCCACTCATGTTTACCATGTCAAATTTTAGAAACCTGTACTGATCAATGTCATGAATTTTTACATTTATGTTTTATAGGTTTTTACATCTCACATGTAGCTTGATAATCATTCTTTATAAGGTTTGAGGTAGGCCAGGTGCCGGTGGCTCATGCCCGTAATCCTAGCTACTCAGGAGGCTGAGATCTGAGGATCGTTGTTTAAAGCCAGCCCGGGCAGGAAAGTCCATGAGACTCTTATCTCCAATAAACCACTAGAAAAGTGGAAGTTTTGCTGTTGCTCAAGTGGTAGAGTGCTCACCTTGAGCTGAAGAGCACATGGACAGCACCCAAGCCCAGAGTTCAAACCCCATGATCTACATACAAACAAACAAACAAAGGATTGAGGTAGTAGTCTAAGATCATTCTTTAAATCTAGAGAGGCAATTGTGCCAATACAACCATTTAAGATTCTGTTTTTATTTCATAAAGTCATAGCATCCTTTTCAAAACCTGTGGATCATAAAACTAAGAATTTATTTTTGACAAATCTGTTACCTTCTTCTGTGTATCTGTTCTTATAGTAGAACTATGTTGTCTTCACTACTAAACATGGTAATACTATTCAAAGCTAGTATGAAGGCTCAAACTACACCATTTTACAAGATTGCTCTGACTGACCTGTATTCCTTGAATTTACATACGAGATTATAGAGCAGGTGGACCAATATTCTACAGAGATATCTAAATATTTGATAGTCACTCATATTTCCCAACTTGTTAAAATAAAACCCCCTGATATTATATAGAGAAGATGTCTTTAGAGACTGCTCAATGCAACTAAAATTAACTTAGGAATAAGCTAAGATTTAGATAACAGTACAGCATAATAAAGCTGAATGATAACGACTTGAGTTGTACTGCAGAAGAGAGTGAGGGGGGAAGGAATGGTGGACCATATTAGAGCTGTATGTCATTGGAATTGTTTCACAAAACAGAAAGACTTCAGAGAAGAGAAGGAGAAAAATAAAATGTCCTGAATCTAGTTTCTTTTTAATCGACCTAATAGTTTGGACTGAAAGTCAGATAACATGGGAAAAATAAAATAGAAAATAAAAAGCATTGTATAGAGCTGTTACAATGTAAAGAAGTTGTAATAGGAATATAATTAATTTCCAAAGAAATAAGAGAAAGAATAACAATAACAATTGCTAGCGTAGATAGAAGATGGATCAAATTTTATCATATATAATTTTGAAAAAACATACTAGGAATGAAAATTTAAAAGTTGTAATTTAAAATACAATTTGTATTATAACTAGATAGTATAGCTCAGTTGTAAAACATTGGCCTAACATATGTGAAGCAATTGTGTGATCACCCAAGTATTACAAAGTACACACAAAGCACACACACAAAAAACCCACATAAACACACACAAACACACACACACAACATACACACATTTGTTATTATCATATTAAACAGAGGAAATTATCACAAATAGTCAAAGTATTTTAATATATGAAACCATAATATTGCTCATTCTATTTAAAAGTATAGTAGAAATAAAATAGTCACAACATACTTGGATTCTTATAGATTAAGTAAATTGAAAATTAAGAAATAAAAGACATGAGAAATTTGCAAACAAGTTTTAAATAATGAACATTTTGAAGGATGGCCAATAGACACATGAAGAAATGTTCAACATCCCTAGCCATAAAAGAAATGCAAATCAAAACAACATTGAGATATCACCTCACTCCAGTTAGAACGGCAAAAATCAAGAACTCTAACAACAACAGATGCTGGAGGGGATGTGGACAGAAAGGAACCTTACTTTATTGTTGGTGGGAATGTAAACTTGTTCAACCACTTTGGAAAGCAGTATGGATGTTCCTCAAAAGACTTCACATAGAGCTCCCCTATGACCCAGCAATCCCACTTTTGGGCATTTACCCTAATGTTTACAAACAAGACCACACTAAAGCTACCAGCACAACTATGTTTATTGCAGCATTATTTACCATAGCTAAGATATGGAACCAACCCAGATGCCCCTCAGTAGATGAATGGATCAAGAAAATGTGGTATATATACACAATGGAATTCTATGCCTCCATCAGAAAGAATGACATTGCCTCATTTGATAGGAAATGGAAAAACTTGGAAAAAATTATATTAAGTGAAGTAAGCCAGGCCCAAAGAAACGTAGGTCCCATGGTTTCCCTTATTTGTAATATCTAGTATATGTATGAGTCAAGCGGAAAAGGTCAGATAATGTGATGTCAAGAAAATGAACCCTTAGATGTGTATTTTAATGTTTTTTTCTTTCATGCATGTGTTTCTAACACATTTATAAGATTATCTCTTTGTTGCTTTGTATGTCCCTCCCCCACAGTATAACCCCTGCTTTCACTATATTTGATGTCAGTATAACTTGTGGAGGAGATGAGGAAAAACCAGTTGTTTAAGGATACAGGTGGACCTGTTGCAACAATGAGAAGTACAAGTTGTCATGTCCAAAACGAGCTTTACAACGTTGGTGCGGGGGGGGGGGGGGGGTCGGGGGGAGTTAAGGAGAAGGATTGGGATTGGGGGGGAGGGGGGAGGCTGGGAAGGGATGTGAAGGATAAACAAAGGAGGAGGCTGCAATGCTTGGTAAGAAATGTAGGCATTATCCTGCCCATGTAACTGTAACTCCTCTGTACAGTATGTTCACAAATAAAATTAAATTAAATTAAAAAAAAAGAATGATTAAAAACTAGAGTCTTTTTCTTAAACATTAGAATTGGACTATCATTAGAGTGAAAGTTAGGTTTCAGTTCCAGCTGGAGTTCGAGTTAGCCTTAGGGAAATGGAAAGTTTAGGGTCAAACTGAAAGTAAATATTCGAATAACAAGTCTAGTTAGAATTAGGATGAATGTGAAATATGAAACTGCTAATAATATTAAGATTAGGGTACGATTAGTGTGAGGGTTAGCCTGAATATTCCAGTTAGGGTTCTGGTTACAAAAATGGCAAGATACTGTGTAAAACTACAAACTATTTTTAGAAAGATTAGTTGAGTCAAAGTTAGGATGAATAAAAACTAATGTATTTGTATGGCTTTTAGAATCCAAAGGCTATTAGTTCTAGGGTTAGGGTTACTGTTCTAGTTCAGGTTAGACTTAGGCTTAGGGAAGGGTAAGTTGTACGGTAAGATTGAGTTTTCTGCTAACATTTTCAAATAAAGTAAGTTTGAAATTTAACAAAGACTACAGCGTTTTCCTAAGTTTCCTGTTCAAGGCTGGATAGGGTTAAATTTAGAGTTAGGTTTCTAGTAAGGTTTATATATAGTTAGGGTTAGGTACTAAAGTAGATTTTAAATAAACCTGCAACTTCTTTTAGGAGATATAGGAGTTCAATAAACGTTAAGATCAATGGCAACTGTGATAGTTTTCATGATATGAAGATTTGAGGTTAATGATTCATAATAGGGAACGATTTCAGAGTCCAAGTCAGGGATTCTGTAGGATTTGGAGCAAACTGCAAATTATTTCATAGACAATGAGTATCTGTTATAATGTGTGTAAACTCGAGTATTTTCCACTAATTTTAGGATTGGGTTACTATTATCATCAAGATTACTCTTAGGGTTCTGTCCAAGATTAGAATTAGAATTAGGGAAATGGAAGATTGAAAAATTGAGTGACTTACTTTCTTTGTGTATGTATATGCACTATTCTAAGGTTTGAACTCAAGGCTTGGGTTCTGCCCCTGAGCTTTTAGCTGTAGGCTAGCATTCTACCACTGGAGCCATGAGTCCACTTCCAGCTTTCTTTGACAGTGATTTGGAGATGAGAGTCTCACAGACGTTCCTATCTAAGCTGACATTGAACTGAAATCCCCAGATCTCTGCCTTCTGATTTAAGGTAGGATTAATGCATGAGGTACTAGTGCCCAGGAAAGTGCCTGAGTTACACTGATTGTTTTTACTTTTGTTCGAGATTGAGACTTGAATTCATTATCTGACAGCTTTGCTCACTAAGTGGCACTCTGCCACTTGAGCCATATCTTCAAAAATGATTATTTTAAAGAGCTGGAAATCATTAAATTTTCTTCAGATGATATGTATCATTAGTGTTGTTCCAAAACTTAGCCTAACCAAAAAAGATTTACTGACCCTAGAGATTATCTGAGCAGATTCTCATGCTTTGCTTCTAATTGCATAACATTTTAGGGACATGATTTTTTAATTATTATTTTAAGTAGCAAGCAGTTATCATTAAACAAAGCAGTTTATGTGTACAATATACCTTGATCAATGCCAACCCTTTCAAAATTCTCATCCATCCCTCCCCTATACACCTCTTCCTTCACTCTTCTTAATTTTGTAGGATATTTACTGGATTCCTCTCTGCATTGTCCCCCTTTTCTTCTATTCAATCTTCTACCTTTTCCCACTTCACTCCTCTTTTGACTACCCACTTCCAGCAACTCTACTCCTGGACATTTACCCAAAAGATTATAAACCAGGATATATTAACGGTATTAGCACAACCATGCTTACTGATTCAACCCGGATACTCCACAAGAGAGAAATGAATCAAGTAAATGTAATACACACACACACACACACACACACACACACACACACACACTGGAAATTCTACTTACCCATCAGAAAGAATATTGTACCATTTGTATTTCTCATTTGTCATTTCATTGCCTGGTATCCCATTGCCATTGTATTGTCCCTGTACTGCAGTAACTGATACATGCAAACTGATGTAAAAGTTTTTCAAGGTTATGGGCTAACCATAGATTCCTTGGTATGAGTTCTCTGCTCATTCTCTTTGTCTATTCATGCCCTTGAGTAGTGATTGTACAGATTTCTTTGTACCATTTGCTACACAGAAAAGAGATGAACCATACATATATATGTATCTATCTATATATATATGATTATATACATACACACATATATATACATACATGGATATATGCACACATATGGATATATTAAACACATGAGTACATTTTATGTTTTCAAGAATTATGGAGCTAACAAAAATAACATGCATTTTCCTACTTTTTCAATTTTTTCAAAACCTGAAGAGCTTTGTCTCTTTTGGATACCTAATTTTTAAGATAATATCACCATCTCTGATATGTCAGTGGCCTTGAAATTAGATGGTCAAATAGGACAAAGTTATTTAGTCTTTTTGGTGGAAGAAAGGAATATTACTAGGGTTCTATTCAGGGGTTCTCTGCTTGCTAGACAGGACTTTGTCTGTATAGCACCAAGCATATCAACTATTTTGCCATACTTCTAGTCCATTTTATTTACTTGAGGTCTTGAACTTTTGCCTTGGTCAGATCTTAGATTGACTGAGACTTTGCTACCTATGCCTCAAAACATAATTAGCTAGGATTACAGATGTGAAACACTATGGGCAACTCATTTGTTGAGATGGCTGCCTTGGCAATTATTTCTTTGGCCTGGATCCTTGTCATTTCTGCATTCCAATCAGCTGGGATTACAGATGGGACTACTATACTTGGTGTACATGACACCTTCTGTTTTTTTTTGTGGGTCATGGGGCTTGAACGCTGGGCATAGGCGCTGTCCCCGCACTCTTCAGCTCAAGGGGAGTGCTCTATCGCTTGAGTCACAGCACCAGTATCGGTTTTCTAGTGGTTTTATTGGAGATAAGAATCTCACGGATTTTCTTTCTCGGGCTGTCTTTGAACCGTGATCCTCAGATTTCAGCATCCTGAGTAACTAGGATTACAGGCCTGAGCTACCGGTGCCCGGCACACCTTCTGATTTTTAAAAGAGATTTTCATTGTAAAAATGCTGGGTAGAGGGGTTATCATTACATGAGCAAGTTATTGAGTACATTTTCTATCAAACATCGTTACCTCCTCCTCTGTTTTTCCCCTCCCCTCCCCTCCAAACACCACAACTTCATTCCCCTCTATTCCTTTCCCCTCTTCCCCGCCTATATTGCAAATATCCTTTTTTAACATAGTGTCTTGTGCATCTCATTGGTACAATGGGTCAGCCTATATCACTATTTATCTATTTTGTTTTTTCCCTTCCCCTCCCCAAGCTCGAGAAAGGTGTATACAAGATGCAGGGCACCGACCCTAAGTACAGTGAAAACAAGGGTTAAACAATTGGGGAGGAACATAAAAAGAAAAAAAAACACATGGTAGATTATAAACCCTATCTTGGCGTTCATTTCGCTTAACAGCATCTTATCTTGTCGTATGTACATAGCTTTTGAACTTTTATCCTTGTTCCAGACATATAATAGTTACTGTAAATAAGGGAAACCATAGGACCAATGTTTCTTTGCTTTTGGCTTACTTCACTGGATATAATGTTTTCTAAGACCTCACTTAGAGCTTCCTTATGATCCAGCAGTCCCCATTTTTGGGTATTTACCCTAATGATTACACACAAGACCATACTAAGCTACCGGTAAAATTATGTTTATTGCAGCATTATTTACCATAGCTAAGATATAGAACCAACCCAGATGCCCCTCAGTAGATGAATGGATAAGAAAATGTGATACACACACACACACACACACACACACACACACACACACACACACACACAAAATGGAATCACAGTGGAATTCTATGCCTCCATCAGAGAGAATGACATCGCCCCATTTGCTAGGAAATGGAAAGACGCAGAATCAATTGTATTAAGTGAAATAAGCCAGGCTCATATAACCATAGGTCCCATGGTTAATCTTAACTTGAAGTAACTAGTACATGGTACCATATAACCATATAAGAGGATGTTATGTGAAATGAACCCCAAGATAGGGCACAAATGATTTTTATTCCAAGAGATTCTTATCTCTAT